>NC_079501.1:72687175-72997045 GCF_030052815.1 Hevea brasiliensis
GACCACATCTTCTTGACTGCTAAAGAATCTCCATTTGGAATTGTGACCTTGTAAACTACTCCAGAGCTGCCTGTGCCTATAACATTAGATGATGTTAGATTTCGAACTATGTCATCTATGGAGAAATCAAGCTTCTGATACAAAGTCATTTCCCAATTTCCATCTTCCATCACCATATTGTTAGCAATTCGGGTGCAGACTAGCATGTAGATTGCTAACAGCACTAATACTGCACTGACACTGAGAAGAATAGACATGACTAGCTTCATTGCTGATCTGTAGCGTGCTGCACCCCCGATGCTAACTGTGGCTGTTGCTACTCCTTCAGCAATTAAGAGACCTTGGTTTGAAGCAAGGTCACTAAGCGGGAGCTTTTGGAAAAAGGGAGTGTTAGGCAATTCACCAGAGAAGTCATTGAAGGAGACGTTAAGAGAAACAAGGTTTTGTAGGTCTGCAAGAACATCTAAGTTCCCTTTGAGCAGATTGTGGGAGATGTCGAGTACTCCCAGCTTGCTGAGACCAGAAAATTCAGATGGGATCACACCTGAAAATTGGTTGCAGCTAAGATTAAGAGAGATTTCCAGTGCTGGAATTTGACCAAGCTCCTTTGGTATTTCTCCAGACAAACTATTGTCTCCAAGATTGAGCAATTGCAGCTTACTGCAAGATGATATCTCTGCCGGAATTCTACCTGAAAGTTGATTCTTTGCCAAGATAAGCTTGGCTAATTCATTCAATGACCCGATGCTATGAGTCAGTGGACCTGTAAGCCTATTGTCTGAAACATCCACATACTGTAGGCTTTTGGGCAGAGTATCCGGTAGAGAACCAGTAATCCCATTTGAGTGGAGATCAAGAAACTGGAGGCTTTCACATCCATATATAGATGGAGGGATTCCTCCGATGAGATGATTGTTGCTCAAGTCAATGAAATTCAAATTCTTCAATTTTCCTATTTCTGATGGAATAGTACCCGCCAGCCTATTTCTACTCAATCTCAACCTATACAGGTTGGTGCAGTTCCCTATATCTGGAGGTATGAAGCCAGATAAATCATTGGAAAGTAGCAATAGCTTGGTGAGATTCTGCAATCCAAAAATCTGCTTTGGAATTGAACCAAAAAGATTGTTGTATGACAGATCAATATCCTGAAGATTCTGGCACTTAGATAGAGACTCTGGAATATTGCCTGTTAGATTGTTCTGCCAAGCATAGAATAAAGTCAAGCTATTTAGGTTGCCGAAAGCAGCAGGAATCTCACCCGAAATGGCATTGTTATCTATTTCAAGATGAGTGAGAGCTGTACATTTTGTCATTTCAACCGGAATTGTGCCTGTTAATTGATTAACACTTAACTGAATCTCTTGAAGCTTTGAAAGGCTTCCAAAACTTCTTGGTATGCTTCCAGTCAGAAGATTCTCTGATAAATCAGTGACAGTGAGCTCTGAGCATCGCCCAAGCTCATCTGGGATTGAACCCACTAAGTTGTTCTGCCAAAGAAGCAGACTCTGAAGCTTGCTAAGTTCCCCAATTCGCCTTGGAATCGATCCAGATAAAGAATTCTGATACAGATACAAGTTCTGCAATTCACTGCAGTTTCCAATTACTTCTGGGATAGGCCCTGATAGGAGTGCTGTATAAATTGCTATAGTTTGAATTCTTTTCAGCTTTCCAACTGAAGAAGGTAAACTCCCAGAAATGCTGGTTTCAGCGAGGCCTAATACAACCAAGTTGGTGCAGTTCCCAATCTCCTGAGGTAGCTCACCCATTAGATTTTTGTTCCCTCCGGCTCTGAAAATTTGTAGCTTGCTTAATGCAGCAATGCTCCTAGGAATTTCACTGCTGAGTTGATTGTCATAGAGAGTCAGGTACATAAGGCTTGAGAGATTACCAATATCAGAAGGAATTTCACCTTCAAGAAAATTTGTATTGAGAGAGAAACTTTGCAGTTTGCGTAGCCTACATATCTCCACTGGTATTTCGCCTGAGAGAGAATTGTCACTAAAATCAATGAAACTGCGCTCTTGATATTCACCCAACTCTCTTGGAATGTTGCCAGTGAGATTGACTGAAGAGAGGATAAGGGTCTTCAAGGACTTGAGAGGCTGAAAATTTGAGGGTAATGGACCTTGCAAATCTACTGCTTTCAAGCTTATCTCTGTAACCTTGCCATATGAGTTGCAATGGACCCCAAACCAGTTGCATGGACTTGGTTCTGAAGGATTCCATGAATTGAGTACATCTGAGGAGCTGTGCAAACTCTTCTTCCATGTCAAAAGAGCTTGTCCTTGTTCATCAATGGAGTCACAAGAACGAAAGAAAATAGAGTTTATTGATAGAAAGAAGGTGAGGGAGAAGATATTGGGAGAAAGAAAGAGATTCCTTAGAGTTGCAGGCATTGCCGAGAGATGAGAACTGTTGATCTGTTTTGGGATTGTAGAGGGTGGAACCCCATGTTTTGTTTATAGAAGAAAAGCTTAAGATCTGGATCAAGTGCACCCTTTTATTTTATTTTATTATATTTGTTAACTAGGAGATGAATATTTTGGTTTTATTTATTTAAGTGCAATTTTTTTCTTTCTTTAATGTTCTTCATCTCAATTAAGGCACTTTGTGTACAAAAACTTGGTTAGGCTTCAAGGAATTCTTGCATAGATTATATATATATACACACACACACATCAGTCTATATCCACCCTCACGTTTATGTGAGGTTCATTATTCTTAATTCACGAAAGACTCATATTAGTGAGTGAAAAATCATTACTTATGGTATATACAATAATCCATATATACAGTGAGACTCACATGTAAAATAAATATAACTCACGTATTTATATCTTAAATTTATAATAAATAAAATTTAAATAATTTTTTTTAAATTTTTAAATGGTGACAATTTATCATTTAGTCTCTTAATTTAAAAAAAAGAAAAAAAAACCTTGGTCAAATTGCGGTGCTGAAGAGACCTATAGGCCAAAATTTGCTTTCTATGAATCCTCTTCCAAATTTGTTTTATCTGTTTCTTCTTTTTAGTCATGTAGAACAATCTTGTTTCCTCTTTTCCAAGTCAAGTGATAGTTAACATAGAAAGAAAAAGAAAAAAAAAATGCATCTTAATATTTTTATTGACTGATTTAGATCAACAAGTAACATTTCACCATATCATGATTGATGGGTTTATCTATCAGAAAATGATAGATTTCAAGATAAAAACCATTGATTTTTATTTTTCACTCTGGATTCCATTAATCAAGATGACTGTTTGTTCTTTAATAATCCAAGAATAAACTCTTTAGTAGTCATCAGTAGATATTGTCCCTCCTTTTTTTGAGTAATTTTTATATTTGTTTTGTATTTTTCTTAATAATTTCTAAATATGTATCCTTTTAAAATAGATCTGTGTTTGTCACCAAATCATTTGAATTTTGTCTCATTCCTTGTGAGGATTTATTGTCTTTTCTTCTATGAGGATTTAGTATTTCCTCCATTGCAAGAATTTTTTATTTCCTCAATTGTGATAATATTTTTTTTGCTTTTTTATTATAAAATTATTAAATATTTTATTTTATTATTTGGATAGGAGTACAGTGATGAGAAGTACAAATTTTATCATTATAAGAATATCAAATTTGATGATTTTCATATTAGGCTGTAAAAAAATTGTAGAATCAAACAGTGGTAAATTACTACGGAGTAAAGCGTACTTCTCCATCAACTAGCTAACTCAAATAATCTGTCAATACAGTAAAGCCTTCAAATTAATGTAATTATTATTATATTTTAAATCAATAATTTATTTTAAGTTTTATTATATAAAATTACAGTAATATAAAATTTTATATTCTAAATTTGTATTCGATCTCCAAAGCTCCAACTGTTATTTTCTAAAAAAGGATTCAAGACCGCAAGGGGTCATCAATTTCTGCGGTCACAATTGCTAACCATCATGTTCTTGTTAACTGCATCTGTTTGCTGGTTTTGTACACAACTTGCCCTTATTATTTTATTTTAATTATGATTTGGCTCCTACTGGTGGTCAATTGCGAGACTTCAAAACAATTCCAACTATATAATTACATAAAATAGCATTATAAAGAGATATGTTTAAACACTCTTATTATGGAAAGAGATATATTTCAATCTTTAAATAAGAATAAAAGTTTTTAAAAATACATTAAAAATAATATAAATAATGAAAAATCTAAAATTTATTTAATAAATTAAAAAAATATTCTCCCGAATAAATCACTCATGTACATATTCAGTTGCATGTTTTATAATGCACGATTATTATATCCTTGAAATATTCTACTTAATAAATAAAAATAATGATATTAAAACCAATCAAACTTATTTTAATTCATACTTTCATGTAGGAAATTTTAGATTTGAATTCTTCTATTAAAGTCTCCGTCTGGAGATTGATCCAGCTACGATACTTACTAGTTTAATTAGTGGATCATTACAAATTAGTTAAATATATTAAACTTTTAACATATATTATGTTATATTTATATATGTGTTTTAATATTGTTGTTTACACCAAAAAATAATTTAATTAGCTTATTAATTATTTTAAGTCCATGATTAATTAAATTAACTTTTTGTAAAATTAATTTTTAATTTAATTAATTTTATTGTATTTATTTAATTATGAGGCATGAATTAAATATTTAAATATTATTTTTGATAGTTATCAAATAAAGGGCGTTAAGTAACCGAATGAAATTATTGGATCATAGGCAAGTTATTAGTAGTTAAATAACAAATTTCAGCAGTCTATCTATCTTTAATTTTATTTGTCTTTTAATCTTTTAAGCATTCATTTATTTTTCAAATCTTGTACTTAAATTTTCAGCAATCAATACAATTTTCTGTTACTTGGTCAATTTGAAGTGCGATTTTGATGAAACTGAGCTCAGTCTAATAAAATTCCTAGACTGATACACTCAATATTTTGCATGTCCGCATTTCCTAAACTGTTAGTTAACCAAATTATTTTTTAAGGAAACAATTGTATTTAAATTTTATGTAATAATATTTAAGTTTTAACATTATTATTAAATATTGTCTTAATATTTATAAGCATACATGAAGATTTTCTTTAAATGTGTAAATATCTTTTTAATATTTATGAAATATTTGTTATATGTTAATAAATAAATAAATATATTATTTTATAAAATAAATGTAGGTGTGTCATATATTGAGCGTATCAATTAAAATGTGCATCAAATTTTTGGATCAAGTGATTGTAGAAACTAGTTACAGTGAATGTATCTTCGCCTTTGATTGCAGAGTAAATTAAAATATGAGAGATTATCTTACTAGAATTGGAATTGAAATTGAAAAATGAAATTATATTAATTAATTGAAAGTAAATACAATTATTGAAAATTGAAATTGCAGTACAAATTGAAATGGATAATGCTTGGAAATTTAAAATGACTGATGGAGTATTGATTGATTGGACTACTAAAGTTTTTGGATTATTGTTGATTACTTGATTGAGTTGATTGGTTAATTTATTGGATTGATTGGCTGCGCCTTTCATGGTGCAAGCCATCTTCTTTTTAAAACTATGTTTAAATTATAATTTGGTATAGTTTCATATTGTATGATATAGTTCTTCTACATGTTTAGGAATATGTTCCTAAAATGGTGGTTTGAGGTTGTAAAATGATAGTACCATAGTTTTTCAAACCACAAAATTAGTGAATTGGCATGGTTTAAAATTTTTATTTTCCCATTTTATCCTTGCATAATATATAAAATTCTAATTATATACCTTCAATGTTATATATTTATAAAATATATTTAGTAATTAATTAAAAAATGTGTCTTTAATTATATTATTATAATAACATTATTTATAAATTAATATTTTATTTAAATAAATAATTTTAAACATTTTATATTTTTAAAAAAGTAATAAAGGTTATTTTAGTAATCTTTATATTTATTTTACTATGCTATATTATCTAACTAAATAAGAGAAAATTATTAAATCATTTTGTAATGTACTTTCTTTTCAAATATGTTAATAATAAATATCATACCATACAATACAATATGATACGATATGATATATTAATAAACCATTGCACTCAATCCAAACAGGGGTTATAAACTTCAGTTGAAGGTATTTGGAAGTATATGGAATCCATTAACTAACATTCTCCACCTTTGAATGTGATTGAGGTTACTTCACTTGAAGCACTTGGAACCTGTAAGCATTTGGAACCTGTACTATTCACGTCCTACACTTCTTGGTAGTTATCGTCCATCACCTATAGTTGCTTCTCAACTTCCCATTGTAGTAGATAACTTCTTGTAACTTCTCATTAATTACTAACTTTCACTACTAATTATCTAATAGCCACCCAAAAAATAATTAACAAAATTTTATTTAGGCTTCATAATTAAATCAACGAAATAAAATCAATTAAATTAATTCTACAAAAATTAACTTAATTAATTATTGGCCTAAAAATAAATAATGAGCTAAAATAATTATTTTTTGTACAAACAATTGTCACCCACACATGGATTGGCTAGTTAGGCTATTCCAATGTGGACAATTAATTTTATTTGAACTCTCCTGCACCTACCTGCTCAACTTCCCTGCACCTACTCTACATGTCTAGGTTGACATCTAGGTTATTTTCTAATGCACCTACTTGATTTTCAAATAAGAAATTGAATTTAAAACGGAGTCACCTTCTCCAAGAAGGTCCACTTTTTATTAAAAGTTAAAAATATTCTAAAAATATTCCCGTCACATGCATTACACTTGTTACATTTATCTAAATTCTTTTTTTTTCTTCTGTGAACAATTTTGCTTTCCCATAAAACTCTACACCATACAAAACTCTTTCTTCATAAAAAATTCCTAATTCATTTTGGTTTTCTTCCTTATTTCCTATTTATCTTTCTCTTTCTTTCTTTTCTTCCTTCTTTTCCCTCCTATGTAATTTGTTCCATTTTTCTTCTTCCTCCTATGTAATTTGTTACATTTTTTTTCTCTCTCAAACTCCATTAAAACAATACCAAATTTTCCTTAAAAAAAAAAACTCATTTTACCTTTATTCTTTCTTCTTCATGATCTTTTTTTTCCTTCTCCCATCAACATGGCTTGCTTACGCGATTCAAGCCACCACCCTTGGCCACCCACCACTGTCAGCCACCTACTCGTATCACACCATTGGTTTGGGTCCACAACTAGCCATTAGAAGGCCTAGACGTCCTCCCTTGCTTGTCGCCTAGCCTTTCATGTGAGTTTTGTGTTCTTTTAATCTACACTTGATGCCATTTTGGTACATGCTTTCTTCCATCGCTCCATTCTCACACTTTTCAAGCCATTTCTTGGTTCTAATAACCATTTCTTGACTACTTAGATATTAGGTCTTTGTGGGTGTTTCTAATTTATTGTGGATTTGAAGGAATTTAAAGAAATTTTTAGGTACCTTGCAATCTTGACAATTTAGAGTAAGTTTTGGTACCTTTGTGTTTTTGCAGCTTATTTTGCATTTGGGATATGTTGGGTGATTAGTTTTGGTACCTTTGTGTTTTTGGAGCTTATTTTGCATTTGGGATATATTGGGTGATTTGTTGATACTATGATTACACTTAGATTTGCTCCATAAAAAAAAATGTCTTCTTCCTCTCTTGCTACTTCACCTGATATAGCCTTCACCTAATATAGCAACTGCTACTTCCTCTGTTATGACACTTGCTACTAACACTGGTACTATACCTCTCTTGGTTATATCTCCTCTAAGCACTTTTGCACTAGGGCTTTAGTTTCTCTTCTATACTAAAGGTCCTTGCACCACCAAGCATTAACCCTTTCTCTAACCAGATGTAGTTCTCTTTACTAAACCCTTATTGAACCTGTGCTACACCTGTGATGAGTTGTGCCATATCTAATTGTATGTTGCATTTTTTATGTGTCCTGCAGGTTGTGTTTGTTGCTTTTCTGAAGGTTGACCTTAAACTTGACTGGCTAATTTTCTGTATCCTCCTAGTGTAAGGGAGACTATCAAAATTTTCTCTGACTGAGTACTTTTTGCTACCTCTACAAGTACTTCCATACTTTTCCCATCTACTTCTCTGGGTGCTTCTATAGGTGCTAGCTCTTCACAAGCCAAGCCCTCAATTTTAGTAAGTTAGTGCTACGTTTTTTCATACTTAGATACTTTTGAGATCAACTCCCCAGGTCACTTCCCTAGGAACCTTTTACTGATCCATTTCTCTGTCTTTCTATATAGAGCCTTTATGTGGAGAATATGCATGTAGGTCCTTTGGCACTTCCTCATCAAGTGCTAGTACCACTTTTCTCCTTTAGAATACTAGGGAGTTGTCTATCCAACCTTGTTCCAAAAGCTATCTATTGACTCCAATCTTCCTTCAAGGATTTTTCTGCATTTGTAATCATTATATTTTGATGTATAAAATTTAGCATACATGTCAATACTTGGATATTTATTGAACAATAAGTCATTTGGCTTTTTATTTATGAATGACAATGCCCATAAGGCTTACTTGTTACATTAACTTTCTGTCTACTTGATTACATGTGAATGAATGCCATAATATGTTAGCTATTATGTTGGGTTTGTCTTTACATTAATTGAAGGGATCCTAATAAAAGACGTGGGATCAGCTATTTGAGGTCGTGGGTAAGCCTTAGCTATTTCATTCTTAGTGTTGTCCCATTGGCTTCCTGCAAAGTGTAATGGCTTTGGACTTGGAGAATCACTTCACCAAAGCTACTGCTTAAAAAACTGGAGAAGCTAGAACTATCATATAAGGAACCTATATCATGCAAGCACCAATTACTTTAATATTGCCCTACAAAGGAATTTTGGGTTGGTACCCCAAGAGTACTCTGATACTCTTGGAAATTGATTTTGGCTCCTCTAGACTGGGGAAATAGCCTTTAGAGACTATACGAACTTGAAAACCAAATTAATTTTCCCTTCATTACCTATAGTCTTAAGTTTAGCTTGTTCAAGGTCTTGTTAGTTAGAGCCATGATATTGGGAACCTAGACTATAGTAGCATTAGTTCCCCTAGTAATGTAACTGCTCACTGAGCTCAGAGTCACCTAAAAAACTCGAGTCAACTAGGAATCTATTAGTACAATTAAAATTTGAGCTATAGTGATGTGTCATATAGTGACATGACATACAAGGGCCCATTGACTAGGTCCAAGAGCAAGCTTTTCACTTTGCTTGCTTGTATTCAGAATTAAAGTTGGGCTAGACTTGGCAAGTCCATGGGGCATGTGTGTTGGGGCATGTTCAAATGTTTGGGCTTAAGTTAAAATAAAGATAATGGGCTGATTATGAAAAAAACAAGCCCATATGTGTAAATGACCCCTATTTGCTATTTGGAATTGACCAACTCAAAGAAATCAGAAGGAGATTGAAATATCTTTCAAATAAGAAAGGAAATAAAGTTGAAAAGTCATCAAATCTCTTCAAATTCGTGCATCACTATATGGGCATATTTATGAAGTGTTTTTTTCAAAGATTCAACATTATTCCTTGTTTAGAAGATTATTCAAACATCCTATTTAGTAACCTTGCTATCTTTCCTTTATAGTACTTGTAACTAGCCTATATAAAGGCCAACTCTTATAAGCTCAAAGGATTTAGAGTTTTTCACAATAGCAAGTGTTGCTTCTTCTTTCTTATCAAACACTATTTATTTATGGCGAAATTTCAACTTATCACAAGAGTTCCTTATGTGGCATCTTCATTGAGATTATATTTTTTGTGGCGAGATTACTCTTATCAAAGCTTACATTCCTTAGTTATCTTTGAATTTTGTCTTTTATTACTGTTGCTTCTTAATTCATAAAATACCAAAAAGAAATCCCATACCAAAAAGAAATCCTTTCTTTTTTCTGTTGAAGTTTGATTTAGGTTTATATTACTTAATCTTGGCTTATATTTTTTAAAGTTATTTCTTATTCTTCAAATCATTCCAGCAAAATTTCTTATCTCTCATAACTAATCAATTTTATTCTCTCCTTCATGATGCACATTAGTTTGGTATCAGAGCCTTGGTTAAGCAGCACTTTGAAGCCTTTGGAATGCAAACACATGAGAGAGTGAACCAACCTGTCCTTTGACCAAGTGAAACACTTAGTGAGTTTAATTATGGTAGCAACATGTCTGATAAAGGAGAGGTGCCTCCACCAGTTCCAAGAGCTCTCACATTGGATCAAACACATATGCTGAGACTTAAAAGACAATAAAATGCAATGCAAGAGCAAATTGCTTAGATTACACAAGCTTTGGCAAGACTAGTTGCACCCCAGTAACAAAGAAAGTGCAATGATCCTAGGCAACAAGGGCGTGATGATGATGATGATGATGATGAGCCTGGAGTTAAAGAAGATGCTTATAACCAGTACCTACCTAAGCATCCACATGGCCAAAGAGACAACATCAAGATGAAGATCTCAACCTTTCAGGGTACCAACTCACCTAAAGAGTACCTAGAATGGGTATAAAAAGTTGACAAAATTTTTGAGTACTAGGAGTATGGTGAAGCAAAGAAGTGTAAACTTGTTGCCATTGAATTTGTTGATTATGCAAACTTATGGTGGGAGAACATGAAGGCTCAAAGATGTA
The DNA here is from genome assembly GCF_030052815.1 of Hevea brasiliensis. NCBI lineage: Eukaryota > Viridiplantae > Streptophyta > Magnoliopsida > Malpighiales > Euphorbiaceae > Hevea > Hevea brasiliensis. The sequence continues at coordinate 72,697,825 of NC_079501.1, forward strand.
AGGATGGGCTTGATGATGTACAAACTTGGCGTGAGATGAAAAGAATCATGGAGAAGCAATTGTACTAGAATTGTAACACCCCTATTTGTATAGCCTGGTATATTTCACTGTTCCGGTGACCGGTGTCGGTCCGAACAATTAAGGGGATTAGAACCATACTTAAGACAACTAGAGAAACCATAAATACAAATAATTAGTAATGTTCAATTAGTTAAGTGTAAATAAGAAAAACAGAACATAAGAAGTTAAACGAGCCGAGAGTCACAGCGATGGGTGACCTCCTCGGGAACAACTGCGAAGTCGTTTTAAACTCAAATTTCGAGCCGTAAAATGTGACGCTGCGGTCCTTAGGACCCTTATGAACACAGTGGAAAAGAGAAAATCACGAAAAAGAACTGTTAAGCCAGTCAAATAATTAGGTCAGGGAGCCGGAAGAAATATGGAATTATTTGCAAACCGGGATGAACCGGCGAGGGGCAATTTGGTTAATTGACCCCGAGAGCTGACTCCTGACCTAACTGTCAAATAAAATCAGAGAAAAGAAAATTCCGAATCGATAATTAAATTAAAGAACTAATAGAAAAAAAAAGAGAGGAAAATCAAAAAGTAAAAAGGTGATGACATTATGCATGATGCCATAAGTGTTAATTAATAAATTAATTAATTTGATTATTTTTGTGGTCTTCCATAAGATAAAGATAAAAGAAAAGAAAAAAAAAATTAAAAACCTCATTTTCTTCTTCCTTTGTGCCGCCCCATTTCCTCCATAAACCTCCATGAATTTCCTCCATTTAAGCTTACACTTAAACTTAATTTTCTCCACTTAATCTTCATAACTCCCCTAAAAACCTTACTAGAGCTTGCAATCTCAACTTAAGAACAAGAAAGAAAGAAGAAAGAAGGAGAACAATTGAAGATTTAGTGTTTAAGTTGAGGTTAGTATGTTAACTTGTCATTTTTCCATTTTAAATGCCTAATTGGTTGTTGAAATGAGCTTGGAACTAATGAAATGAAAACAAATATGGGTGAGGACAAAACTGAAATTTTGGCCTGTTGAAGGGGAGTATGATTTTTTATGGTTTGATGTGTTTAGAATGAATTAAAGGTGTTAGTAAACTTACATGAGTATGGTAGTAAGATGGAAATGCATAAATGTGATTAATTGTAAAAATTAAGTGAGTTAGGGTTTTGGGACTTAGGATTTGTGAACTAAAAATGCAAGAAATGAGTAAATGGCATGTTTGACCTATTGTGAAGTGAAAAATGGTCAATTGTGACCAAATGAGTTGTGTTTGAATTGTTGGAAGTGAAGCCAAATTCGGAGGTTGAATGGTCATGCTGCTGGCAGCATGACCAAGTCAACTTTGAAGGACCAAAACTGAAATTTTACAAGTCCAATTGATATGGCACCAATTGGGGATGAAATTAGACATAAAATGACACAATTTTCATTCAGGAACCATGCCCAAAAAGTGACCAAAACTTAGTGAACCAATTGACCAAAGTTGAATAAGAGCAGTCTGCCACTGTACAAACTGATCAAATAAACAGTGTTTGTTCATTTGGTCATAACTCGAGTTAGACAGGTCCAAATGACCTGAAATTTTACCAGTGGTTAGATGAGATATAGACCTAAAACTTTCATGAAGAACACAAGTCCAAATTCTGCCAGAAACTAAGTCATTTGGCCACCCCAAGTTGGTGACTCAAATCTGCCAGCACCAAATTTACCCAGAAAATCTGGGTTGTTTTCAATCCGGCAACCCTAGTTCAAATGGCCATAACTTGAGCTACAAAACTCCAATTGAGGTGATCCAAAAATGAGAATAAACTTAAGACATTAAGGAACATTTTCTATGAAGGAAGTTTTTCCAAATTCCAACAGTAAAATTGTCAATGGAACAGTGCAACTAGGAGCACCAAAACTGAAAATTTGACAATTTAGCCAAAAGGACTTAAGCCTTGAGAAAATGACCAAAACCAACAAATTTAATGATCAAAATGTGGTATGTGGGTGAAGTTGGAGTTCCCATACCTATTAAGCCTTAAAAAGTCAACAATTTGACTTGAATAGTGTAGTGAATAGTAACCTGAAATACAAAAACTTCGAGAACGTCGGAATTAGTACATTAAAGCTAGGTAAAAATGAAGTGAAATTTATTTTTGGATTTATGCTAAGTTATGGTACTGAAACACTGTGAAATTGTGTTTCAGCTGAAAAAGACTTGGAAACTCGAAGAGACTGAGTCAAGGCCTAAAGGCGACTCACGTCAGGTCTGTGCATAATAATTCTTGTTTAAATATTTTATTCTTGAAAATTTGACTTTTGTGATTAATTGTGTATTGTGTTGCCATTTTATGATCACAAATATGATTTTGGAAATGGATCAGATTTCTCACAAATTATTTGAATAAATTGTTTTGAATTGATTTTATGTTCACACTTAGCATGACAGTATCACATTATTCCTCCTCCATTTATGGGGTTGAGATCGTTTATTTTCCTCCCTCTCTGGCTTGCCAGTTGAGGTTGAGATCGGATGAGTACTCATTAGCTAGCTAGCCACCTCCCTCATTGATTTTCATTAATGGCGTTGAGATTGCTTTGTCGTGGTGTACAACACGGCATTGATTGGAAATTTTGTGTCATGGTTTAAGTTGTGTATATGATTTTGGCAACACTGTGTTTAATGAATTATTTGACTAAATGGAGTTGTTATGAGCTTTGATATTTGTGAAATATGATTGAGAATTATTTAAATGGTGTTTCATTAATGAATGATTTATTTATTGCATTTTAAATTTTTATTGTGCACCACTGAGTATTTTTATACTCAGCGATAGCTCATTTTGCTGTCGCAGATAAGAGCAAGGAGAAAGCAGCAGAGTGAGCTGCTATCGAATTGTGGACTACATCGATCATTTTGTACGGGTATTATTTTATACCCTTGTAGATAATTTTAATGTAAATATGGAAATGTTGTATGTATCAATATAAAGTTGAGCAGTTGTAAATAAATTGTAATAATATTATTTTTTTGGATTTCCTTCTGTAAATTAATATTTGTACTTATGAATTTCTTACTTTATGCTTTGTGATTGGAGATATTAAATATTTTGAGATGATAAATCTTGATTTGTATTGTGAAATTATTTTGAAGTGTGTTGAATTGAGTTGATTGAGATTTATTGAAGGTTGGGAGTTGAGAAAAATTTTTAGAAGTGTTTTTCTCAGGTATTGGAAGAACTGTTTTCTCTAATTACAAACAGAACTCTGTCAAAATTTTTATAAAATTTATGGCAAAATTTAAATGGACAAAATTTCTATTAGCATTTAAACCTTGAATAAATGATTTTTAATTCTTACCAAAATGCTCACCACTTCCAAAATGTAAGAAAATGGTTTCAAAATCCCTTGTAGTGTACTTAATGAATTATCGGTAGGTGAAGTTCGGTAGTTCATCAAGTATTCTACGGGATCATGTTATGCCTTACAGAGGGGTAAGGTGTGACATGTTTTAGTGGGTATCAGAGCATGGTTTTTCAATAAATTTTGACTATGTGTATGAATATTTTATTGATAAGTACAACTGCTCAAGTGTCTTTAATTGATACATATAACATATTTACATCATGAATATGCACTAACGGAGGTCAACCTCCTTGTGTTTGATCTCAGGAAGTAGAAAATTTGGGAAAAACGGAATGGAAGGAGGAGATCATTCCGAAGAACAATCTGTTGAGGCTGAGGTTCAAGAGGAAGCCCCAGCACTCCAGAACGTGAGTGGGTCAGCCACTCCAGCTCCTGCTCCAGCACCGCAGTTCCCTGCTCAATTTGTACAGCAGATGGCTGCGTTCTTCCAACAAATGGTGGGTAATGTGCCACCCCAAGGTCAGATGCCAATACCTGTAGCACAACCACAGCCCTCAGCTCGGCAATATGAAAAACTGATGAAATTTAGGGCCACCGAGTTTAAAGGCACTGTGGATCCACTGGAGGCAGAACAGTGGTTGGAAAGAATGGAACGAGTTTTCAGAAAACTACAGTGTACGGAAGAGATGAAGTTTGAGTATTCTGTTTCCTTATTATAAGGGGATGTGTATGAATGGTGGAAGACCATCCCCCACAGCCTAGCAGAACCTCCAGTCCTTACTTGGTCAGACTTTTCGAGGGAGTTTCGACAGAAATGGGTTCCTGATGCATATGTGGATATGAAGTTGCAAGAATTCCTGAGTTTGAAACAAGGGGACCGAACCATAACAGAATATGAGAGAGACTTCTCAAGGCTAAGCCACTATGCTGAAAGCTTTTTCTCCACCCTCAGAGACAGATGTAAGAGGTTTGAGTCCGGATTAAGGCCGAATCTGAGAATGTAAGTCGTGGGTTTCTGACATCAGAATTTCGCTGAGCTGATTTCACAAGCCTTGGAATTGGAAAGAATAGAATCAGAAGGGGCAGTGAAGAAGGGTGCACAAGAGAAAGAGAAGACTGAAAAGACTACGAGACAAGCATCTAAGAGTGGTTCTGGCAAGAGGAAACAGTTTGGGGGATCCAGCTCTCGTAGATCCGGCAGGGGCAGATTTTCTGGCCAAAGACCACCCCGGTCTGGTCAACCGACCCAACAAGCTTCTCGAGGAGTTCTATTAGTCCGGCTGTGTGAAACTTGTGGTAAAACTCATAGTGGGGTTTGCTTCAAGGCCACCGTAGCATGTTTTAACTGTGGAGGGAGCGGACATTTCGCTAAAGATTGTACTAGTCCGCGCCGGTCTGGATCTTTTGTTATATCGGAAGGATCAGCCCAAGTTTCTGCACCTAGAGGGTCACAGTTAGCTGCTAGAGGTAGAGGCAGAGGTAGGGGTCCTGGTAGTACTCTTGGAAGTCAAAGCACTGTTAACCAGCCAGTATCCGGTGGCGCACCAGTCAGAGTGTATACCATGCGTCAGAGGGAGGAAGCTGAAACATCAGATGTAGTAGCTAGTATTTTCTCCATCCTTGACCAAGATGTGTATGTGTTATTTGATCCTAGCTCCACATATTCGTATGTTAGTGCTAGGGTGATGTGTTCTATTGCTATTCAGTGTGTACCAATGGACTATGATGTGCTAGTAACTAGTCCATTAGGCCAGGAGGTTAGGGTAAATAGGCTATATAGAGACTGTCCTTTGGTGATCCAAAGACACACTTTTCTGTCTATTTAATTGAAATGCCCTTAAGAGATTATGACATTATCTTGGGCATGGATTGGTTAGCCAGGCATCATGCCATGATTGACTGTAGATTGAAGACAGTCACTTTTGGTCTTCCTCAGTATGGTGATGTAGTAATACATAGGGAGAGGCAGTTATTGCCTTCAAACATCATTTCAGCTGCACTGGCCAGAAAAATGAATAGAAAAGGGTGTGAGGCGTACTTGGCACATGTGATAGACACCCAAGTGGGGAGTCCAGCACTGAGGGACATTCCTACTGTATGTGACTTTCCGGATGTGTTTCCGGATGTGTTTCCTGATGAATTGCCAGGATTGCCTCCAGAAAGAGAAGTGCAGTTTGAAATTGATGTTATGCCTGGTGTGGACCCAATCTCCATAACACCATACAGAATGGCACCAGCAGAACTAAAAGAATTGAAAGTGCAGTTGCAAGAGCTGCTTGATAAGGGCTTTATCTGCCCTAGTGTGTCACCTTGGAGAGAGCTAGTGTTGTTTGTTAAGAAGAAAGATGGCACTCTCCGGTTATGCATTGACTATCGGCAGTTGAATAAGGTGACAATAAAGAATCGATATCCATTACCCCGTATTGATGACTTGTTTGATCAGTTGAGGGGTGCAGCTGTATTCTCCAAAATTGACCTGAGATCAGGTTATTATCAGCTGAAAGTATAAGAGCAGAGTATTCCTAAAACTGCCTTCAGAACCCGCTATGGCCATTATGAGTTCTTGGTCATGCCATTCGGGTTAACTAATGCTCTGGCTGCTTTTATGGATCTGATGAACACTATCTTCAGACCATACCTCGACCAGTTTGTTGTGGTATTTATTGATGATATATTGGTCTATTTGAGGAATGCAGAAGAGCATGATAGACATCTGCGGATTGTACTGCAAACTTTGAGGGAGAAATAGCTATATGCCAAATTGTCGAAATGTGAATTTTGGCTGAAGGAGATATCCTTTTTGGGGCACATAGTATCAGCAGAGGGTATTAAGGTAGATCCTAGCAAGATTGAAGCTGTCCTTAATTGGAAGCCACCCAGAAATATCACGGAGATTCGCAGTTTTCTGGGGTTAGCTGGATATTACCGTCGATTTGTGAAGGGATTCTCCATGTTGGCATCTCCATTGACCAAGCTACTTAGAAAGGATATGAAATTTCAGTGGACGGACAAATGCCAGCAAAGTTTTGATGAATTGAAAAGATGTTTGACTGAGGCTCTAGTCTTGACTCTACCTACACCGGGTAAAGAATATACAGTTTACAGCGATGCTTCTCACAATGGATTAGGTTGTGTGTTGATGTAAGATCGAAATGTCATTGCCTATGCATCACGCCAGCTAAAACCGCATGAGAGGAATTATCCGACACATGACTTGGAGCTTGCAGCTATTATGTTTGCTCTTAAGATTTGGAGACATTATTTGTATGGGGAGAAGTGTTACATCTATACAGATCATAAGAGTTTGAAGTATTTGGGCACCCAGAAAGAGCTTAATTTGAGACAGAGGAGATGGTTAGAGTTGATAAAAGACTATGATTGCCTGATAGACTATCAGCCAGGGAAAGCTAATGTTGTAGTTGATGCCCTAAGCCGCAAGACTATGGCAAGTCTATGGGTTACTCCTTTGTCTTTGTTGCATGAGTTAAGGTCACTGCATGCCAGCTTAGAGATTAATGATGATGGGCAGATAGCAGTTGCATGGCATGTACAGTCAGTGTTAATTGATCAGAACAAAATGGCTGCTCAGAATGATGAAAAGTATCAAAAGCTGTTGGAAAAAGTTCGGCAGGGCAAGAAACCAGAGTTCTCAATCAGAGATGATGGTTTATTGCTACACCAGGGTAGAATATGTGTTCCTAATGATGTTGATTTGAGGCAGATCATTTTGAAGGAAGCACACGAGTCTCCTTTTGCCATGCACCCTGGTGGTACAAAAATGTATAGAGGGCTAAAGAAGCATTACTGGTGGATGGGTTTAAAAAGAGATGTGGCAGAGTTTATATCCAAATGCCTGACTTATCAGCAAGTAAAGGCAGAGAATCAAGTACCAACTGGGTTGTTACATCCACTGTCAGTGCCAGAATGGAAATGGGAAAGAATAACTATAGATTTTGTAATGGGACTTCCGAGGACACAGAAGAGTCATGATGCAGTATGGGTCATTGTTGACAGACTGACTAAGTCTGCTCATTTTCTCACGATCGAATGGACTACGCCTAAACAGATTGGCCAGTTGTACATTGATGAGATTGTGAAACTTCATGGAGTGCCGATCCATTGTATCGCATGCAGATCCTAGGTTCACTACGGATTACGGGTAGTCTTGAGAGCCCTAGGAACTAGATTGAACTTGATCTTGCATTCCACCCACGCATGCATGGCCACCGAGAGGGTAATTCAGATCTTGGAGGACATGCTACGGGCTTGTGTGATTGAGTTTGAGGGTAGTTGGGATAGACACTTGCCTTTGATTGAGTTTGCTTACAACAACAGCTACCAATCAAGCATTGAGATGCCTCCATATGAAGCTTTGTATGGCAGAAAATGTAGAACCCCGTTGTGTTGGGATGACGTGGGTGAAAGAAAAATGATTGGACCCGAAATTATTCAACAGACTGAAGAGAAAATCAGGGTGATCAAAGATCGACTTAAAGCTGCATCAGACTGTCAGAAGTCCTATATTAATTTGAAAAGAAGGGATATTGAGTATGCAGTGGGTGAGAAAGTTTTCCTCAAGGTTTCTCCTTGGAAGAGGATTATGAGATTCGGTAGGAAGGGAAAACTAAGTCCTTGTTTTATTGGGCCATATGAGGTATTGGAAAGAGTGGGTCCTTTGGCTTATCGTTTGGCACTACCTCCAGAGTTGGAGAAGATACATAACGTCTTCCATGTGTCTATGTTGAGGAGGTATCGATCAGACCCATCTCATGTACTACCAGTAGAAGAAATTGAAGTGAATCCAAACCTCACATATGAAGAAGAACCCATAAAGATTCTGGCTTATGAGGTGAAGCAGCTACGGAATAAGAAGATACCATTGGTAAAAGTGCTGTGGAACCATCATTCGGGCCAAGAAGCTACTTGGGAACGAGAGGAGGACATGAGGAGACAACACCCACAAATGCTCGAGAGATTGATACTGTAAAAATTTGAGACGAAATTTATTTAAGGGGGAGAATTGTAACACCCTATTTGTATAGCTGGTATATTTCATCATTCCGTGACCGGTGTCGGTCCGGACAATTAAGGGGATTAGAACCATACTTAAGACAACTAGAGAAACCATAAACACAAATAATTAGTAATGTTCAATTAGTTAAGTGTAAATAAGAAAAACAGAACATAAGAAGTTAAACGAGCCGAGAGTCACAGCGATGGGTGACCTCCTCGGGAACGACTGCGAAGTCATTTTAAACTCAAATTTCGAACCATAAAATGTGACGCTACGGTCCTTAGGACCCTTATGAACACAGTGGAAAAGAGAAAATCATAAAAAAGAACTGTTAAGCCAGTCAAATAATTAGGTCAGGGAGCCGGAAGAAATATGGAATTATTTACAAACCGGGATGAACCGGCGAGGGGCAATTTGGTCAATTGACCCCGAGAGCTAACTCCTGACCTAACTGTCAAATAAAATCGGAGAAAATAAAATTCCGAATCGATAATTAAATTAAAGAACTAACAGAAAAAAAAAGAGAGGAAAATCAAAAAGTAAAAAGGTGATGACATCATGCATGACATCATGCATGATGCCATAAGTGTTAATTAATAAATTAATTAATTTGATTTTTTTTTTGTGGTCTTCCATAAGATAAAGATAAAAGAAAAGAAAAGAAAAAAAAATTAAAAACCTCATTTTCTTCTTCCTTTGTGCCGCCCCATTTCCTCCATAAACCTCCATGAATTTCCTCCATTTAAGCTTACACTTAAGCTTAATTTTCTCCACTTAATCTTCATAACTCCCCTAAAAATCTTACTAGAGCTTGCAATCTCAACTTAAGAACAAGAAAGAAAGAAGAAAGAAGGAGAACAATTGAAGATTTGGTGTTTAAGTTGAGGTTAGTATGTTAACTTGTCATTTTTCCATTTTAAATGCCTAATTGGTTGTTGAAATGAGCTTGGAACTAATGAAATGAAAACAAATATGGGGTGGGGGAGGACCAAACTGAAATTTCAGCCTATTGAAGGGGAGTATGATTTTGTATGGTTTGATGTGTTTAGAATGAATTAAAGGTGTTAGTAAACTTACATGAGTATGGTAGTAAGATGGAAATGCATAAATGTGATTAATTGTAACAATTAAGTGAGTTAGGGTTTTGGGACTTAGGGTTTGTGAACCAAAAATGCAAGAAATGAGTAAATGGCATGTTTGACCTATTGTGAAGTGAAAAATGGTCAATTGTGACCAAATGAGTTGTGTTTGAATTGTTGGAAGTGAAGCCAAATTCGGAGGTTGAATGGTCATGCTGCTGGCAGCATGACCAAGTCAACTTTGAAGGACCAAAACTGAAATTTTACAATTCCAATTGATATGGCACCAATTGGGGATGAAATTAGACATAAAATGACACAATTTTCATTCAGGAACCATGCCCAAAAAGTGACCAAAACTTAGTGAACCAATTGACCAAAGTTGAATAAGAGCAGTCTGCCACTGTACAAACTGATCAAATGAACAGTATTTGTTCATTTAGTCATAACTCGAGCTAGGCAGGTCCAAATGATCTGAAATTTTACCAGTGGTTAGATGAGATATAGACCTAAAACTTTCATGAAGAACACAAGTCCAAATTCTGCCAGCAACTAAGTCATTTGGCCACCCCAAGTTGGTGACTCAAATCTGCCAGCACCAAATTTACCCAGAAAATCTGGGTTGTTTTCAATCCGGCAACCCTAGTTCAAATGGCCATAACTTGAGCTAAAAAACTCCAATTGAGGTGATCCAAAAATGAAAATAAACTTAAGACATTAAGGAACATTTTCTATGAAGGAAGTTTTGCCAAATTCCAACAGTAAAATTGTCAATGGAACAGTGCAACTAGGAGCACCAAAACTGAAAATTTGACAATTTAGCCAAAAGGACTTAAGCCTTGAGAAAATGACCAAAACCAACAAATTTAATGACCAAAATGTGGTATGTGGGTGAAGTTGGAGTTCCCATACCTATTAAGCCTTAAAAAGTCAATAATTTGACTTGAATAGTGTAGTGAATAGTAACCCGAAACACAAAAACTTTGAGAACGTTGAAATTAGTACATTAAAGCTAGGTAAAAATGAAGTGAAATTTATTTTTGGATTTATGCTAAGTTATGGTACTGAAACACTGTGAAATTGTGTGTTTCAGCTGAAAAAGACTTGAAAACTCGAAGAGACTGAGTCAAGGCATAAAGGCGACTCACGTCAGGTCTGTGCACAATAATTCTTGTTTAAATATTTTATTCTTGAAAATTTGACTTTTGTGATTAATTGTGTATTGTGTTGCCATTTTATGATCACAAATATGATTTTAGAAATGGATCAGATTTCTCACAAATTATTTGAATAAATTGTTTTGAATTGATTTTATGTTCACACTTAGCATGACAGTATCACATTATTCCTCCTCCATTTATGGGGTTGAGATCGTTTATTTTCCTCCCTCTCTGGCTTGCCAGTTGAGGTTGAGATTAGATGAGTACTCATTAGCTAGCTAGCCATCTCCCTCATTGATTTTCATTAATGGGGTTGAGATTGCTTTGTCGTGGTGTACAACACGGCATTGATCGAAAATTTTGTGTCATGGCTTAAGTTGTGTATATGATTTTGGCAACACTGTGTTTAATGAATTATTTGACTAAATGGAGTTGTTATGAGCTTTGATATTTGTGAAATATGATTGAGAATTATTTAAATGGTGTTTCATTAATGAATGATTTATTTATTGCATTTTAAATTTTTATTGTGCACCACTGAGTATTTTTATACTCAGCGATAGCTCATTTTTTTGTCACAGATAAGAGCAAGGAGAAAGCAGCATAGTAAGCTGCTATCGAATTGTGGACCACATCGATCATTTTGTACGGGTATTATTTTATACCCTTGTAGATAATTTTGATGTAAATATGGAAATGTTGTATGTATCAATGTAAAGTTGAGCAGTTGTAAATAAATTGTAATAATATTATTTTTTTGGATTTCCGTCTGTAAATTAATATTTGTACTTATGAATTTCTTACTTTATGCTTTGTGATTGGAGATATTAAATATTTTGAGATGATAAATCTTGATTTGTATTGTGAAATTATTTTAAAGTGTGTTGAGTTGAGTTGATTGAGATTTATTGAAGGTTGGGAGTTGAGAAAAATTTTTGGAAGTGTTTTTCTCAGGTATTGGAAGAACTGTTTTCTCTAATTACAAACAGAACTCTGTCAAAATTTTTATAAAATTTGCGGCAAAATTTAAATGGACAAAATTTCTATTAGCATTTAAACCTTGAATAAATGATTTTTAATTCTTACCAAAATGCTCACCACTTCCAAAATGTAAGAAAATGGTTTCAAAATCCCTTGTAGTGTACTTAATGAATTATCGGTAGGTGAAGTTTGGTAGTTCATCAAGTATTCTACGGGATCATGTTATGCCTTACAAAGGGGTAAGGTGTGACATGAATATTATAAATAGGAGCTGTATATCAAACTCTAAAGTTTACGCCAGGGTGGAATGTGTGTGGAAGACTATGTCAAAGAATTTGAGATGTTGATCTTGAGATGTGATGTGAGCGAACCACAAGAACAAGCCATTACCCGATTTCTTAGTGGTTTGAGTTATGAGATTGCTAATACTGTTGAATTGCAACCATATGTGTTTTTGTAGGATGTGATCAAACTTGCTATTAAGGTTGAAAGGCAAAGAAAAAAGGATGGATACAAGGGCACTACTACCAAAATATTCACAAAACCTTCTAACACTAGCACCCCTCTTACTAGTCATAAAGGTAACATGAAGAGGCATGACAAAGGGGAGAGCTCTAACAAAGCACCAATTGGCATGAGCAAGGGCAAGGAGAAGGAAGTAGATCCAGCCCTCCCAAAAAAAGTAGAGACATAAAATGCTTCAAGTGCCTTAGCCATAGACATATTGCTTTAGAATGTCCCAACAAGAGAGTAATGGTGTTGAGGGAAGCCCAATGGGAGCTCGAGAGTGAAGATGAGACTTGTGAAGAGGAAGAGAATCATGAAGCATAGGGTGAGGAAGAAGTAGAGTATGCTGATGTTGGGGAGTTGTTAGTGGTCAGAAGAACTTTAAGTGCACATACAACAAAAGAGGAAGAGCAAAGAGAGAATATCTTCCATACCAGATGCACTATTCTCAACAAGGTATGTAATGTCATTATTGATGGTGGTAACTGTACTAATATAACATCCTCCCTGTAACAACTCCGTACATTCTACTGTTCCGATGACTGGTGTCGGTCTGGACAGCTAGAACGTCTGAAAAAATATTTAAACTAAAGTGAGGAACTATAATTAACTCAAACGTTAATAAGAAAAATTTAAGAAAAATTTTAGAAATAAAATACAAGTTAAATGAGCCGGTGCCCTAGCAATGGGTAACCCAGTGGGAAGTTACGGTTTTTGCAACGAGGAGCCCTAGACCCGGGGGAAAATTCATAAAATAATTTTTGGGACTCCAGAGAAGGGTCATTGAGGTTCCTATGGCATTAGAATGCCAAGAAAATGCTTAGAAAAAAATTTTCAATCAGTACAGACAATTTTAGTCTGTTAAGCCAAACGGAGGGCATTTTGGTCATTTCGCCTTCAGAGGTATTTTTGATCAACTTGTCCGGTTAAGTAAATAATTATTATGACATAAAATATGAATAAATATTGCTAAAAATTAAATTGAAAATGAGTAGAGAAGAAAAGGAAAGAAAATGAGATTAAATGACAATTTTGACATCACATAATGTCATCAACCCTTTCCCCACCAATCACAATTAAGCTAACCTATTAAAAAGGAATAATTGAGAAAAAAATAAATAAAAGCAATCAGATTCATCTCCTTCACCCAAACTAGCCGTTTCCTCTTCTCCCACCCAAAACCACCATTAAAGCTTATATAAGCTTTCTAACTCACCAAATCTCACTTGAAACCCTAAGTCCACTTCAACAAAATTTGTCTATACAACTTGGTAAGGTGATTGGCTACCAAGAAAAGCCAAAAAAATGAAGTTTAAACTTGGGAGAATTCTGCTTAAAAAAAGGTTAGTGTCCAATTCTTGTTCCTTTTGTTTTAATTCATGTTCAATGGCATAAATTGTGTAGGAAATATAAGAAAATAAAACAAACAAGTGTGTGTGTGTGCACCATATAAATTTTGGCAGCTAGGGTTAGCTAGGTTTTGATGATTTTGCTTGATAGCAAAGTGTTGATGAGCAGCCCTTAGTGCTAAATGCATGATTGAACTTAGTTGTGTAGGTGAAATGCAAAGATTAGGCATGTATGAACATGGAAAAATATGGACACTTAACAACATTAGGGTTTGCTCATGTGATGGTTCATTAACCTTGTAATGGTCAATTAGTGACCATTTGAATGTGTATGATGAGGAAATGAAGTGAGTTGAGGCTTGGCATTTGTGTATGGGTGAGCTACCTTGGCTGACCTGCAGGACTGAGCATGAGTCCAGTAGGTTTGGGCAGTTATAAATGGAGTTGTAGAGGTTCAATTGGAGCAAGGTCAAATGGACATGAAACTAGATACATAATGGCACCACTTTGGTGAAGAAACCCTGCCCAGAAAACCAAACCAAGTTGGATTAAAAATTATCCTAATCCGAGTGACTTGCATTCTGCCTGGGCAAAATGACTAAATGAATAGTATTTATTTATTTCATCATAACTCAGTGTAGAAAGGTCCAATTGATCTAAAATTTTACCAGCAGAAAGCTGAGACATAGACCTACAACTTTCATGAAGAATAAAAATCTAAATTCTGACAATAACCTAGTCATATTGCCAACTAAACTTAGGTCACCAAATCGGGCAGAACCAGGTTTGCCCAGAATTTTGGATTCTATCTAATCTGGCCAGTTATGGTGTTTAGGCCATAATTTGAGCTACAAAACTCCAAATGGAGTGATTCAAAAAATGAAATGTAACTAGACACAATAAGGAACAACTTTCATGTTGACAACTTTGCTAAATTCCTACTGTAAAAATGACCAATGGAATACTAAACACAAGGCTTGAAATCTAAAAATTTTGAACAACTAGCACTAAGCTTAGAAATGGTATTGGCAACCAATACCAATAACTTTAGAATGCAAAATGTGGTATGTTGGGAGTATTATAATCAATGTACCTATTGCCTATGCAAAAGTCAACATTTTAATTGACTAATGAAATAAATAGTAACACCTAAACTTAAATTTCAAGAATTGTACAATTTAAAATTGTAACATGCCCTAGTACACCTAGCAAGGTTAGTTTGGATAGGCTGGCATGCCAATAGGGTTTAGTTAGCAGTACTGCACATGGCATTATGCCATTCTATGATTTTATGGCTTTTAACCATTCTAACATTGTGATGATACTTGGCCTTGGGCCTAATATTTATTACAGCTCATTAGCTGTTCTGTTGCACACCGGGAGATACATATATGACCGATGGTGTGACGGCACGAGGTACTTGATACCCAGTGCCAGTTTACCCATTTATCCAGTCCAGTCGTCCAGTATAGGTTACTTAGGCAACTAAAAATGAAAGTGGATAAATTTAATGAAATTATGAATATAACAAGTACATAATAAATAAGACTACAAATAATTATCGAAAAATTGTCTGCATAAGACATCAGAACATGCACTGCATATTTATTTTTCTATTATTTTTTTTATTTTATTATTGGCACCACTAAGCATTATTGCTTAGCGTGTTGCTTTTGCCGCGCGTAGGTTCTGGAGAGACTGACCGAGAGTCCAGTAGACCACAGACTGGGTGAGACATTCTGCAGCTCTGCATAGTGTCTGTGTCACCTCACTGACATCAGTGTATTGGTAGGACACTAGGTTTCATTTTGGGTATTTTGTAATTAACTTTTATTTTCTCATAATAAATTGAGACTCATGTAATGTATTTTGTTATCAATGTAAATAGTAGAAATTATGTTTATGAATGAAAAAGTAAATATTTATTTATGACTTGTACATGAATATCCTATGAAATGAATGATTGAGAAATGGAAATGTTATTGAAAAATATTGAGATTTTGTTGATGATATGGAGTTTGGGATTGATTGAGAAATTTGGAAGTGTTTTTCTTAGGTTTCGATGAACTATTTTCTCCATTTTTAGCTGGTACTCTGCCGGATTTTCTATAAAATATGTTGAACCTCAAAAAAAATTTTATGATTTCAATAAATGATTCAAATGAATTATACTTCACAAATTATACTTCATAACTATGAAAAAAAAAATAACTAAGGAAGGATAAAAATAATTGAAATAAAATAGGGTGTTCCGGTACACTATGTGGCATATCTTACTCGGCTGTACTATAGACGGGTAAAAGGTGTCACATTTAGTGGTATCATAGCACGGTTTAGGCGTTTCTGGGCCTAGATCGAGTCCATACCATGCATTACATTTGTAAGAGTCAAGGTGACACTAATGCAGATCTGTTTGTCTTTGTTAAATAGGATATGGACCCTACATCTCAAAGAGCAGTTGAGGAGGAAGTGGAGAGTCATGCTCCACCTGCAGCAGCTGAGACTGGGGGTAGGGGAGAATCTACTCCACTAGCTCCAGCAGAGCCTGCTCAGGCTCCACAGGCTATGTTTCAACAAATTGTTGAGTTCTTCAGACAAATGGCTGGAGTAATGCCACCACCACCACCACTTCCATAGCAGAAATCACATCTGGAAAGATTGAGAAAATTTAGAGCAGTGGATTTCTTTGGCAAGAGAGAAGATGATTCTGTTATAGCCGAAAACTGGTTGAACATAACAGAGAGAGTTCTAAAACAACTCCATTGCGCTCCAGAGCAAAATCTAGAAGCTGTTGTATCTCTGTTGCAAGATGATGCCTACCAATGATGGGATACAGTGTCTAGTGAAGAACAGCCAGAAATAATAACTTGGGATTTCTTCCTCTCAGAATTTAAGAAGAAGTATGTGGGTAGTGTATACCTAGAAGAGAGAAGAAGAGAATTCATTAACCTGAGGCAGAGACAGCTGACAGTGGCAGAGTATGATAAGGAATTTGTCAGATTGAGTCGTTACGGAAGGGAGATAGTCCCTAATGAAGCTGAGAGGTGTAAAAGATTTGAAGAGGGATTAAATGATAATATAAAAATCATGATCACTACCTTGGGAATTATAGATTTCACCAAGTTAGTGGAAGCTGCTATAAAAGTTGAAAAAGTAAGAATAAGTGAGCAGACCAGAAGGTAGAGACAATAGAAGAGGGGCCCGGGTCAGTCTAGCTCATCTCCTGCACCAGGAAAGAAGTTCAAAGGTCCACCTGCATAGAGTTTAGGTCAACCTCAAGGTCAGGGTCAGTCTCAGAGGCCCAGGCCACAGTTCACCCCTAGGAGAGGTCAGTCCACAACATCAGTGGGCAGCTCTCCAGGGACGGGGTTCAGGGGACCATCCCCAGCATCTTCTGCATGTCCGCATTGCCTGAAGTGGCATAAGGGGGAGTGTTGGAGAGTAACGGGTGCCTGCTTAAGGTGTGGGTCAACAGAGCATCAGTTAAGGAACTGTCCATGCAAAACTGCTACAGCTGCTCCAACACAAGCAAACAGACTTGCTCTTGCACCACAAAGGGGTAGGAAATCTAGAAAATCTGAGGCAATGGGACCATCACAGAGGCCTGCATATGAGACAGCAAAGAGGCCTGAGGGCAGAGGACTTGCCAGAGCCTATGCCATAAGAGCTCAGGAGGAGCAAGATGCCCCGGACGTCATCAGGGGTATGTTCTCTTTCTACAATACATCTATGCATGCATTGGTGGATCTAGGATCCACTCATTCATACATCTGCATCAACCTACCCGTAGAAAGGGGGATATTAGTAAGGGAGAGTGACCAAGACATTATGGTCACTAATCCATTGGGTCACAGTGTAGTGGTGAACAAAGTATACAATGGTTGCCTATTAAGGATTCAGGGGTATGAATTCTTGGCAGACCTGATTGAGTTGCCTTTCCATGAGTTTGACGTGATTTTGGGAATGGACTGGTTGTCATGTCATCAGGCAATGGTTGATTGTAAATTAAAGAGAATTTCCTTAAAAACTCATGAGGATAATGAGATCACAGTTGTGGGGGAAATGGCAGATTTCTTATTCAATGTCATCTCAACCACAGTTGCAAGAAAACTAATGAGAAAAGTCTGTAAAGCCTACCTAGCACATGTGGTGGATACTAAGCAGGCTAAGCCAAATCTGTGTGACATACCCACAGTAAGAGACTTCCCAGATGTGTTCCCTGAAGAATTGCTCGGCTTGCCACCAGAAAGGAAAGTTGAATTTGCTATTGAGATACTGCTGGGTACAGCACCAATCTCTATTGCTCCTTATAGGATTGCACCCACAGAATTGAAGGAACTGAAAATCTAGTTACAGGAGTTGCTAGATAAGGGGTTCATACGCCCCAGTGTGTCACCATGGGGAGCTCCAGTGCTGTTTGTAAAGAAGAAGGATGGGACTTTAAGGTTATGCATTGATCACCGACAGTTGAATAAAGTGACTGTGAAGAATAAGTATCCATTGCCTAGAATTGACGATCTGTTTGATCAATTGAAGGGAGCAGGAGTATTTTCCAAAATTGATCTCAGATCAGGGTATCATCAGTTGAGGGTGAAGGATGCAGATGTGCCAAAGACTGCATTTAGGACCCGGTATGGGCATTATGAGTTCTTAGTGATCCCTTTGGCCTAACAAATGCACCAGCGGCATTCATGGACCTTATGAACCGTATCTTCCATCCATACCTAGATCGGTTCATAGTGGTCTTTATTGATGATATTTTGGTGTATTGCAAGACCAGGGAAGAACTTGATGAGCATTTGAGAATTGTTCTGCAAACCCTGAGAGAAAAGAAGCTGTATGCTAAGTTGTCCAAGTGTGACTTTGGGTTGAATGAGATTGTATTCCTTGGACACATAGTGTCAGCTGATGGGATTAGAGTGGATCCCAAGAAAATAGAAGCAGTGATGGAATGGAAGCCTCCTAGGAATACAATTGTGGTCAGAAACTTCTTGGGGCTAGCTAGGTATTACAGAAGATTTGTGAAGGGATTTTCTTTAATAGTTACTCCAATGACTAAGTTGTTATATAAGAATGTCAGATTTGACTGGAATGACAAGTGTCAGAGCAGTTTTGAGAAGTTGAAGGCTATGTTGACAGAGGCACCAGTGTTAACACAACCAGTGTCAGGAAAGAACTTTGTGGTTTACAGTGATGCCTCTCATAATGGGTTAGGGTGTGTATTGATGCAAGAGGGAAAGGTGGTCGCTTATGCTTCCAGGCAGCTAAGGCCACATGAACAGAATTACCCTACCCATGATCTAGAGCTTGTAGCAATTATCTTCGCATTGAAGATATGGAGGCATTACTTGTATGGTGAAAAGTGCTACATTTACACAAACCACAAAAGTCTGAAATACTTACCAACCTAGAAGGAGCTCAACCTCAGATAGAGGCGATGGATTGAGTTCTTGAAGGACTATAATTGTGTAATTGACTATCATTCTGAGAAGGCAAATGTAGTTGCTGATGCTTTGAGTAGAAAATCTATCACAGCTTTGAGATCATTGAATGTCGTCTATCTTTGGCTCGAGATGGAGCTATTTTGGCTTAGTTGCAAGTGAGGCCAAAACTGTTATAGCAGATTTTATATGGGCAGAAGGTAGATGAGAAATTAATGACTACTATGAGTAAAATTTCAGAAGGAAAAGCAACTGACTATGTGGTGAAAGCAGATGGGTATCTGTACTACAAAGGAAGAGTATGTGTACCAGACGATGGGGAATTGAAAGCCAATATCCTGAAAGAGGCACACACCAGTGTTCATGCTATGCACCCAGGAAGTACAAAAATGTATCATGACCTGAAGCTTCATTATTAGTGGCCTGGTATGAAGAAGGGCATAGCTGATTATGTGACTAAATGCTTGACATGTCAATAAGTCAAGGCAAAACATCAAGTTCCATCGGGTTTGCTACAGCCTATACGCATACCTGAATGGAAATGGGATCGGGTCACCATGGATTTTGTAAGTGGTCTACCTCTCACCCAGAAGAAGCATGATGCAGTATGGGTGATAGTAGATAGAATGACGAAGTTAGCACACTTTCTGCCAATTAGGACTAACTACTCATTGGAGAAGTTAGCAGAATTGTATATCAGTGAGATAGTTAGACTGCATGGAATTGCACTTTCCATCATATCTGATCGAGACCCAAGGTTTACATTGAGATTTTGGAAGAATTTACATGAATCCTTGGATACACAACTCCACTTCAGCACAGCTTTTCATCCTCAAACGGATGGGCAATCAGAAAGAGTAATCCAGGTAAACAATTGAAACCAATTGAACTAATACAAATATTGAACTGAAATGATAATAATAACATGAAATATATGTCAGGTCCTTGAGGATATGCTGAGGAGTTGTGTCATTGAGTTTGAGGGAAGTTGGGATAGATACCTCCCACTGGCAGAATTTGCATACAATAATAGCCACCAAGCTAGCATCCAAATGGCCCTGTATGAAGCACTGTATGGGAGAAAATGTAGAACTCTAGTGTGCTAGATTGAATTAGGTGAAGATAAACTGGTAGGGCCAAACCTGGTAAAACAGACTGAGGAGAAAGTAAAACTAATCAAAGCCAATCTGAAGGTTGCCTCAGACAGACAAAAATCTTATGCCAACCTGAAGAGAAAAGAAATAGAATATGCAGTTGGCGACAAAGTGTTCCTCAAGGTGTCATCGTGGAAGAAGGTACTGAGGTTTGGAAGAAAAGGTAAGTTAAGCCCTAGGTTCATTGGCCCATATGAAGTCATTGAACGTGCTGGTCCAGTGGCCTACAGGCTAGCTTTACCACAAGAGCTGGATAAGATCCACAATGTGTTCCACGTGTCTATGCTAAGAAGATACTGCTCAGATCCTTCACATATCATCTCCATCGAAGAAATTGAAGTACAACCGAATTTGACACATGAAGAAGAACCCATACGGATCCTGGCTCGGGAAGTGAAAAAGTTGAGGAATAAGCAGATTCCTCTAATGAAAGTGCTTTGGAGGCACCACAACACCGAGGAGGCAACTTGGGAAAGTGAAGAGACGATGAGACAGCAGTTCCCTCAACTGTTTGCATCAGTTAAATTTCGAGAACGAAATTTAAATTAGAGGGGAAGAGTTATAACACCCTCCCTGTAGCAACTCCGTACATTCTACTGTTCCAGTGACCGGTGTCGGTCCGGACAGCTAGAATGTCTGGAAAAATATTTAAACTAAAGTGAGGAACCATAATTAACTCAAATGTTAATAAGAAAAATTTAGAAAAAATTTTAGAAATAAAATACAACAAAGTTAAATGAGCCGGTGCCCTAGCGATAGGTAACCTAGTGGGAAGTTACGGTTCTTGCAACGAGGAGCCCTAGACCCAGGGAAAATTTCATAAACTAATTTTTGGGACTTCAGAGAAGAGTCATTGAGATTCCTATGGCATTAGAATTCCAAGAAAATGCTTAGAAAAATTTTTCAATCGATACAGACAATTTTAGTCTGTTAAACCAAACAGAGGGCATTTTGGTCATTTCGCCTTCAGAGGTGATTTTTGGCCAACTTATCCAGTTAAGTAAATAATTATTATGACATAAAATGTGAATAAATACTGCTAAAAATTAAATTGAAAATGAGTAGAGAAGAAAAGGAAAGAAAATGAGATTAAATGATAATTTTGACATCACATGATGTCATCAACCCTTTCCCCACCAATCACAATTAAGCTAACCTATTAAAAAGGGATAATTGAGACAAAAATAAACAAAAGCAATCAGATTCATCTCCTTTACCCAAACCAGCCGTTTTCTCTTCCCCACCCAAAACCACCATTAAAGCTTATATAAGCTTTCTAACTCACCAAATCTCACTTGAAACCCTAAGTCCACTTCAACAAAATTTGTCTATGCAACTTGGCAAGATGATTGGCTGCCAAGAAAATCCAAGAAAGTGAAGTTTAAACTTAGGAGAATTCTACTCAAAAAAAGGTTAGTGTCCAAATCTTTTTCCTTTTGTTTTAATTCATGTTCAATGGCATAAATTGTGTAGGAAATATAAGAAAATAAAACAAACAAGTGTGTGTGTGCACCTTATAAATTTTGGCAGCTAGGGTTAGCTAGGGTTTGATTATTTTGCTTAATAGTCAAGTGTTGATGAGAAGCCCTTAGTGCTAAATGCATGATTGAACTTAGTTGTGTAGGTGAAATGCAAAGATTAGGCATGTATGAACATGAAAAAATACGGACACTTAACAACATTAGGGTTTGCTCATGTGATGGTTCATTAATCTTGTAATGTTTAAATAGTGACCATTTGAATGTGTATGATGAGGAAATGAAGTGAGTTGAGACTTGGCATTTGTGTATGGGTGAGCTGCCTTGGCTGACCTACAGGACTGAGCATGAGTCTAGCAGGTTTGGGCAGTTATAAATGGAGTTGTAGAGGTTCAATTGGTGCTAGGCTAATTGGACATGAAACTAGACACATAATGGCACCACTTTGGTGAAGAAACCTTGCCCAGAAAACCAAACAAGTTGGCCTAAAAATTGCCCTAATCCAGGTGACTTGCATTCTGCCTGGGCAAAATGACCAAATGAATAGTATTTATTCATTTAGTCATAACTCAGTGTAGAAAAGTCCAATTGATTTGAAATTTTACCAAAAGAAAGCTGAGACATAGACCTATAACTTTCATGAAGAAAAAAAATCCAAATTCTGATCATAACCTAGTCATATTACCAACCAAACTTAGGTTACCAAATCTGGCAGAACCAGTTTTGCCCAGAATTTTGGATTCTGTCCAATCCGGCCAGTTATGTTTAGGCCATAACTTGAGCTACAAAACTCCAAATGGAGTGATTTAAAAAAAGAAATATAACTTGACACAATAAGGAACAACTTTCATGTTGACAACTTTGCCAAATTCCTACTGTAAAAATGACCAATGGAATAGTAAACACAAGGCTTGAAATCTGAAAATTTTGAACAACTAGTACTAAGCTTAGAAATGGTATTGGCAACCAATACCAACAACTTTAGAATGCAAAATGTGGTATGTTGGAAGTATTAGAACCAATGTACCTATTGCCTATGCAAAAGTGAACATTTTAGTTGACTAATTAAATGAATAGTAACACCTAAACTTAAATTTCAAGAATTGTACAATTTAAATGTGTAACATACCCTAGTAAACCTAGCAAGGTTGGTTTGGATAGGTTGGCATGCCAATAGGGTTCAGTTAGCAGTACTGCACATAGCATTATGCCATTCTGTGATTTTATGGCTTTTAGCCATTCTGACATTGTGATGATACTTGGCCTTGTGCCTACTATTTATTACAGCTCATTAGCTATTCTGTTGCTCACTAGGAGATACATATATAACCGATGGTGTGACGGCCCGAGGTACTTGATACCAGTGCCAGTTTACCCGTTTATCCAATCCAGTCGTCCAGTATAGGTTACTTGGGCAACCAAAAATGAAAGTGGATAAATTTAATGAAATTATGAATATAACAAGTATATAATAAATAAGACTACAAATAATTATTGAAAAATTGTCTGCATAAGACATCAAAACATGCACTGCATATTTATTTTTCTGTTATTTCTTTTTATTTTATTATTGGCACCACTAAGCATTATTGCTTAGCGCGTTGCTTTTGCCATGCATAGGTTCTGGAGAGATCGACCGAGAGCCCAGTAGACCACAGACTGAGTGAGACCTTTTGCAACTCTGCATAGTGTCCGTGTCACCTCACCGACATCAGTGCATTGGTAGGACACTAGGTTTCATTTTGGGTATTTTGTAATTAACTTTTATTTTCTCATAATAAATTGAGACTCCTGTAATGTATTTTATTATCAATATAAATAGTGAAAATTATGTTTATGAATGAAAAAGTAAATATTTATTTATGACTTGTACGTGAATACCCTATGAAATGAATGATTGAAAAATGGAAATGTTGTTGAAAAATATTGAGATTTTGTTGATGATATGGAGTTTGGGATTGATTGAGAATTTTGGAAGTGTTTTTCCCAGGTTTCGAAGAACTGTTTTCTCTATTTTTAACTGGTACTCTGCCGGATTTTCTATAAAATTTGCAGAACCTCAAAAAAAAAAAATTATAATTTCAATAAATGATTCAAATGAATTATACTTCACAAATTATACTTCATAACTATGAAAAAAAAAAAATAACTAAGGAAGGATAAAAATAATTGAAATAAAATAGGGTGTTCCGGTACACTGTGTGGCATATCTTACTCAGCTGTACTATAGACGGGTAAGGGGTGTCACAACTAATGTTGCTTCTACTACCTTAGTTGAGAAACTTAATCTGCCCACCTTTATGCATCCTCATCCTTATAAATTGCAATGGCTAAATGATGATAGTGATGTTAAGGTGACTAAGCAAATAGTTGTTCCTTTTTAAATGATGATAGTGATGTTAAGGTGACTAAGCAAATAGTTGTTCCTTTCTCCATAAAGATGAAGTTGTGTTTGACATTATTCCTATGAATGCTAGTCATTTGTTGTTAGGGAGGCCATGGCAATTTGATAGAAGGGCTATGCATGATGGTTTTAAAAATAATTATTCTTTTATGAATGATTGGAAAAGAATTGTAGTAACCCCTCTTAGGCCCCAATAAATACATTAAGAGTAGCTTATTAGTAATAAAGAGAAGGAGAGTCTGTTCCTCAACAAGGGGGATGTTTTGAAGGCTATCACTAATCATAATTTTGTTTTTATGCTTGTTATTAAAGAATTGTTAGAATCTAACCACATTGTAGTTCTTCCCATGGTGGTTAAACTATTGAAAGAATTTGGAGACGTTTTTTCTTGAAGAGATGCCAGGGGGACTACCTCTCCTTTGTGGCATTGAGCATTAGATTGATTTAATTCCTGGAGTGGCAATACCAAATAAACCAACCTACAAAAGCAATCCTGAAGAGGCCAAGGAGTTGCATAAGCAAGTTATAGAGCTATTTAAAAAGGGCTATGTTCATGAATCCATGAGCCCATGTTCTGTTCCAGCTTTATTGGTGCCTAAAAGGATGGTTCCATGCATATGTGTGTTGATAGTAGGGCCACTAACAAAATCACTATAAGGTATCGATATCCCATTTCTAAATTTGATGATACGCTTGATGAATTACATGGTGCTATTAAGTTGATTTGAAAAGTAGTTACCATCAGATTCGAATGAAGGAGGGGAATGAATGGAAAATAGCATTTAAACAAAGTTTGGGTTGTATGAGTGGATGGTTATGCCATTTGGCCTTTCTAATGCTCCTAGCACGTTTATGAGACTCATGAACCATATACTTTGCCACTTTATTGGCAAATTTATGGTTGTTTATTTTGATGATATTTTGATTATAGTAGGAGTTTTGAAGATTATCTCAAGCATCTAAGGGCTATTTTTGAAGTTCTATGCTAAGAAAAGTTATATGGGAATATCAAAAATTACACTCTTTTTGCCACAATCAAGTCATATATCTTGGCTTTGTGGCATCCAAACATGGCATTGAGGTGGACAAAAAGAAGGTGCAAGCAATATAAGAATGGCCAGTACCAACTACCATATCGGAGGTGAGAAGCTTCCATTGTGATGCTCCTTACCCGTCTACTGTATAGCCGAACAAAAAGTACCACATTTGGTGCTGGAGCAACCTATCTTGTTTTATCATATCTATTGTAAACTTTTAATATCATTTAAAAGTAGTAATCCATGTGTAGAATTTTTTTTTTATAACTTATTTCTATGGAGACCGGGAAAGAACCTCCCCTGTTTTATTAGCATCTGACAGGTTCCACTAATCTCCTGTTAACATGTTCATAGTTAATTTACATATTTCCATATCATATTCTCTTTTATCATATCATTCACAACTATTCATGAGATCTCAAAACGAAGTATCATCTATTGCATTCATATGGAAATTCATAGATAATAAATTACAAGTTTTCATTTCAATCTCAAAGTTTAAATACAAGTCCAAAATGAAATACATCACAAACTAGTAATTACATCATGGTTAGACATAATAAATCAAAATACTAGTCTATACATGGGCCCTACCAAAATACAAAAGACTGGTGAGGTGACTCTGGACAGTGGCAGATCTGGTCAGAGCTTTGTCAGGGCACTACTAGTGCTGCTACTGCGGCTACTCGGACTGGAGTCTAATAACTACGCGATGAAAAACCAACACGCTAAGCATAACGCTTAGTGGTGCATAATTGATAATAACAATAACTAAACAATTTAAATAATAATTCTATATATGGAAATTTCATAAATTCTAGGTATTTTACATTTTCATTTCACTTTGGAAACAATTTAAATTATCGAGATCTTTTCTGTTTACTTATTGTATATTCAGTTTTAATTAATTATTATCAGTGCCCAAGAAACCTATAACAAATTATCCAAGGTGGATACACAGGAGTATACTAGTAGACAGCCATATGTCTATCTAGTATACATCTGTCAGCCATGAGGCTAGCTGTCAGGCACGAGGCCCGCTGTCAGGCTTGTAAAGCCAGAAATAAAGTAGGCACAATGGCCAGTAAGTAGGAATATAGCCTATAGAACAATCATACCAGACATATATTATTAGTTCATGATTTTCTCAGTAGGCAGTACTGCTATTTGTAGTCCCTAATTGGTATGCCAATCGATCCACACTAAATAAATAAGTCTAGGTATACTATAGGCAATTGCACATTATTACATATTTATTTGAATGTCCATATCACTTTATAGTGGGAAAATAAGTCGCACATACCTCTTCCATATGGTTTAGTGTTCAATAGCTTGCTAGGGTTAAATTCCCTACCATAAGATAATTTATCTTATGGACCTTTCTTTAGTTTTAGTTTTTGTGTCTCATATTTACTTATCTATTTGATCAGTTTGTAGCCACTGTTTGGCCACACTTCCTTCATGGAAGTTGTTCTCCTATGTCTTATCTTTATTTTAATTTTTGAATTATGCCAATTTGATTTTTAGAACTTAAGTTATGGTCGGGTAACCATAACTGACTCATTTCCAGATTCTGGTTCCTTAACTAGGCAGCTTTTGGACTTAAAGTTTACCTAATTAATGGATCAGGTTGCAGTCACATTTAGGCATAGTTATCTTCATAGAAATTGTTTCCCTATGTCTTATGATCATTGAGAAATTTGTATCCCAATTTTTCAGGTTTTGTGGAATTATTTATGGCCAATTAACTGACCTAGGTTCATGTACCTTGTGACAACAGGGGCTCAGTTTAGGACAGTGACTGCAGGTCACTTTTTGAGGTTCTTACAGGCATAATTTGAGGTATGTTTCTAAAAAAAAGTTATAGCCCTATTTCTCAGGTTTATGGAAAGGTATGACTCATCCCAATTGGATATTTCTAGTGGGAGTTATGACTAAAAGACTATTCTGGGGTCAAGTGAAGTTTGGTCAGATTCTAGGTTTTGCTGCAGTGACTTGTTCTAACTATTTGACCTAGTTCTCTTGATTTTTGGGTTTTGGTCGAAATACCAATTTTGTAGGTCTATGTCTTTTAGACATTTTGCCACTAGTTTCACTACATTTTATTTCTTGTAGTCCAAGTTATGGCCATTTTTCCAAAACTAGTCGGGTGAGTTTATGTCCAGCAATTTCTGGACAACCTAATTCTGGGCAGTTTTGTGACCCAAATTAGGCTAGCAATTTGATTTGGTTTTTGGCATTTCTTGTAACACCCCGAACCTCCGAGTTATGAATAGTACCATTTTTTATCTATGACTAGTACTATTCAAAGACACCTTGAGGACCAAAAATAAATAGAAAATTAATTGAGATAGACACAATAAAAATTCAAGTGAACCAAATACTTAAGGATTTAACGGGTATCAAAAAAAAAAGAAAGAAGGATTATGACCCGATGAGGGGCATTTTGTTCAATTCACTTCAAGAGTTGACTTTTGACCAAAATGTAAATTAAATAAAATAAAATAAAATATTGACTTATGAAGAAATATTGAGGGAAAAATTAAAGTAAAAATGAAAGGAAAATAAAAGAAACAAAAATCTAGAATTTTAAGTCCATTTTGACCCAATTAAAATTTTAGGACCAATGGGCTTTGGACAACTCAATAATAATTAAATAAATAAATAATTGGGATAAGTATAAAAGGATGCCATCTTCATCCCTCCCTCATTTAGTTGCCCCCCACACACCTCCTCTCCCTCTCTTTTCTTTCTTCTCTCTTCATTCTTCCACTTACAACCTCTCTCAACCATTGATTTTCCCCACTTTTTCTCCATGGGTTTTCTATCTAATTGGTAGAAAACATTAAGTTTATCTTTCATTGAGAGATTACAAGCTAAGAGAACAAAAAAGTTAGAAGAAATTGAAGATTAGAAGTGGTCACTTGAGGTAAGTTTCTTTTCATGTTAGATTAGTTGTATAAGCCTTGAATGAAGTTAACTTATGATAAAATTTCATGAGAAATTGAAAGGAAACATGCATGGAACCTAAACTATAGTTTTGGCCAACTTAGGAAAAATTAGGGTTTTGATGTATTTTAGTTAAATTGATGATAAATCTAAGTTAAATTGAGGTAGTATGCATGATTGGGAGTAGTAAGATTTCATGGGATTGCATAAATTAAATTATAGAAGATTAGGGTTCATGGGAAAATTGGGTTTTGGTGCTAGAGAGTGAAATTGGTGTGTGTAGTGTTAAATTATGGTCATTTGAGGTTTATTTAGTTTGAATTGATATTGGGTTGGTGAATGGAGGTAATGAAATGGTAGGATTAGGGAAAATTACAAACTTTGGTGTTTGAAAATTATGGGGTTTGTGCTAAGAAGTGCCATTGATGTGTCAATGTTAAATTATAGTCATTTTGGGTGAATTAAATGTGAATTGAGGTTGGTTAGAGGGAATAATTGAAGAAATGAAAATTTTAAACCTAGAGTAGAATTTGCACACTGAGTTCAGTGTGTTTGGCAGCCCATAAATTGAGCTACACAAATCCAATTGGTGTGAAACCAATTGGAAATGAAACTTAAGACATAGGGATAGAATTTTCATGAACAGACCCACCCCAGAAACTGCCCAGAAATTGCCTAAACCTTGGCTTGAACTTAGAGACACAATTCTGGAACCTGCAGGATTTGACCATATGAACAGTAAACTTTGCATGGCCATAACTCTCTCTAGAAAACTCTGATTTAGGTGATTCTTGAATTGATGAAAACATAAGACATAGTACAACATTTCATATGAAGAACTTGAGGCCAAATTATGGACTTAACCCAATCAAATTGCTGAGAAAATTTGAATCACCGAATCTGCAGAATTGCAGATTTATCATATGAACAGTAAAATTTGCATGGCCATAACTCTCTCTAGAAAACTCCGATTTAGATGATTCTTGAACCGATGGAAACCTAAGACATAGTATAACATTTCATATGAAGAACATTAGGCCAAATTATGGACTTAACTTGACCAAATTGCTGAACGAAATTGGATCAATAAATCTACCAGAACTAAATCTGCAGCATGAACAGTAACGTGAATAGTAATCATGTTTTGGGCATAACTTGAGCTACACAGCTCCGAATTAGGTGATTCAAAAAGGAAAATAAAGTAAGACCTAGATGAACAATTTTCATGAAGAACACCTCACTAAATTATGATCGAAACTAGGTAAAAATTGAGTTCAAAGATTGGGGCACCAAGTTGTCCAAAACCAAAATTTTCTAAAATTTGCAAAGCTAACTTGGGATGCATTAGACATGCATATAATGAGTTTTTGGCAGCAATTGAGATTGGTATTGAGGTATTTTATTTGTGTATTTTCAGTAGAAAAAGAAGTTGGAATGGACAAGGACAAGTAGGTAACAAGGAAGGAGAATTATTGAAGGTTTGTGCGCAACTAACATTTTCTTCGTTTTTAAACTTGTAAATTGTTTGGAATGTGTTTATTTGAATGAGTTTGCTTTGAACAAGTTTACTTTGACTGGAATATAGTTTTTCTCTTCCATTTGAGAAATTTGGGTGTTGCCACCTTTATTTGGATATTATGATGAATTTAAATGTGTTTATTGGTTTATAAATGTGATTGTTGAATGGAAAATTTTTGGAAACTATTTTGAAACCACAGTTAGCATGACAGTCCCTTTCATAACTCCCCAATAGTAACGGCTACTTCGGGTTGATAATTGATATTGATTATGTCTCCCATTAATAACGGTTGGTGGGGTAAGACTACATGAGTACTCATTAGCTAGCTAGCCCTTCGCTCATTAATAACGGTTAGTGAGGTTGAGATTGCTTTGTCGTGGTGTACAACATGGCACTGATCGTGAAATTTTGTGTCATGGCCTAAACTGTGTGTTGATGTTGGCAACACTAGTGCTTTGTGAATTGTGATTTATGAAGTGTGATTTCTCATTTGAAATGTTATTCCAATAAATGGCTCTTATGAACTTAGAACTATTGTGAAGTTTTCATGCTTAAGAAAAATGTGATTTATTATGCTTTGACAAATTGTATTTTACCTTAAGTTTTAAAGTTATTAATTGTGCACCACTGAGTGATATACTCAGCAATAGCTTCTTTATGCTATCACAGGTAAGGGAAAGGAGAAGGCTGCCGAGTGAGAGACTTAAAAGCAGCATTTTGGTATTATTTGTGGGTATTTACGTTAGGTATACCCTTGTGATTCCTTTGGAAGTATTTTGTACCTATATGTATGGATGTACGGACATTGAACAGTTTGTATTTAAAAGCATTGCATTGCTATCATATTTTGAGTTTGTAACTATTTGTATTTTACTTTGAGACTTATGAAAATGTAACTTTTGTAATATTTAGTCTATCATTATTTCTAATGAATGTTTACATGGAATTTTAACTATTCTCATGCAGTTTTCCACAAAAGAATTGATAAGATAAAAAGTTATAGTTTGTATTAAAATCCTTTGTAGCATAACTAATGGGTTATCGGTAGGTGGAGTTCAGTGACTCATTCGGTATGCTACGGGAACATGTTGTGTCTTACAAGGGATAAGGTGTGACATGTTTTAGTGGTATCAGAGCTTTGGTTTTTATACAAGTTTTGAAATTGCATGTTTGAAAATTTTTGATAAATACAACTACTCAATTGTCATTATTGATACATGTCGCAAGGGGTTTTGCGGTCGCCTGAACGAACCCTCACCGAAGTGGGAAAGAGTGAGGAGTCACCACCTTAGTTTTGTGGGAAACTAAAGAAAACCATTTGTGAAAATAGATTGAAATGAAACCACTTCAAGACAGAGATTCTAGGTTCGAGGTCCGTAAACGGGTGGGGAAGGTGTTAGGCACCCCACCTCGTCCCTTAATAAGGGTAAGCAGATTTAATTTTGCATTAGTTAGGAGGACTTGAATGGACATGTTAATCCTTTTGACTAAAGGAACATTTGATTTTTCACTAAATTTGGATCACCCAGATACATAAGTAAATGAGACAACCTTAGTGAGTTACTGTTGTATGTTAATTTTATTTGAAAGGAATATTTTATTAAAATTTAATTTAAGAATCGAATAAGAACACTTCTCCGAACTCTTTAATATTTGTTAAAATTCTGAGTTGAGACCGGATAAGAACTCTCCTCCGATCTCTTTTAAATCATTAAAAATTTTCAGTTGAGACCGGATAAGAACTCTCCTCCGATCTCTATTTAATGTTTATTAAAATTTTGAGTTGAGACCGGATAAGAACTCTCCTCCGATCTCTATTTAATGTTTATTAAAATTTTGAGTTGAGACCGGATAAGAACTCTCCTCCGATCTCTATTTAATGTTTATTAAAATTTTGAGTTGAGAGCGGATAAGAACTCTCCTCCAATCTCTATTTAATGTTTATTAAAATTTTGAGTTGAGACTGGATAAGAACTCTCCTCCGATCTCTTTTAGATTAACAGGAGCCTGAAAGGGACTTTTCCAATCTCCCGAATTTTAATTTCAGCTACATGTCATAAGAGCCTAAAGCTAAGGATTCTGGCATTCAAAGATGCTGGGGATAAGGCTTCTTGATACCTTATGACTAAACGGGGGATACTAGACTTGATTTACCGACCTTCCATGTAGTCATCTTACCAATACCTGTTAATGTCCGATCTATTCTGTTTCGTTTACTTTGGTTTTATTCCACTTTATGGCATCTTGCCGAATTGCCGTTTACGTCAGCCTAATAGTTTGGCTATTTTCCTGACGTGTTATTCAGGCTCTCTCTTTTAAAAGAGACCCTTAAGTTGCAGTTACCTACGTTTTACCCAACCACTTACACACTATTAGGAGCTAGAAAACATGCATTCAGAAATGATGAAGATTAATAAAATGATGGACTAATCACTAAAGAGATAACTCGAGAGTAACATTCTTTGGGGTTCTTTTGCACAAAATGAACTTGGAGAAAATCGCATACGTAAGAAGAACAAAGAAAGTGCGAAAAGTAAACGTAAACAGTTAATAAAACAACAATATGAGCTCTTACCTGTAAGGAGCCAAATCTATTGAAATAACTACGGGGTGACAAATAGTGATAAGGCAATGATCGATTAGCTTTGAGGGTGATGTTAAATCGTGAATGAAGGGTGCTTAGCTAAAATGTAATCAGATTAAGATAAAAACTGAGTGGAATGAAGTTGAGCTTGGACAATGGGAATGAAAACAGAGATGATAAAGGGCTGAAAGTGAGAGTGTGACCAGATAATAAACAAACTGAAAATGTAGAGTTCCAGTATTCAGAATCCTTTTCAAGAAAACACTTCAGAAAACTAGTTTCAAAAGTCTTTCTAATCAACACTTCTAAGTAGCAGAGTAACAAACTGAATGAAATTTCAGAGTTCTTCCACTATAATAACTACCTCTCTTTTTTGCCCGTCCCCTGAACAGTTTTTCATGCAGGTATTTATAGGAATCGGGTGCTCCCCATGAAGGGTCAGGATTTATTTTGAGGGAGATGGAGGGTCAGGATTTCAAAGGACATGATCTGAGGCTCAGGAATTAAAGAGAATTAAGACGAATGGTCGAGATCATTCTCAGGATACTTGTCCTTTTCTCCTTCTAATCTGACGGTCCAAAACTTCGTTGACCTGGGCTATCCGAGGGCTGGGCATAAAAGGAGCCGGTCTTGTCGTCTTCCTCTTTGATCCAAGGGCCCCGGGCTCGTCCTTACAAGTGAAATCAACGGTGGAGATTGGGATGTACAGGATCACATGACATACCACGCACTGTCAAGATTGCGAGCGATTCTTAGGCGTGCGGTGGAGATCTCGTCGCAACGCTTTAACTACCTCGGCTCGATTCTCGACTGCGGTTATTTGGGATTTGTCTTATTCTTTTTGTCTTCCTATCCCTCCCCCTTCTCGATCTTCTTGACACGCTCCTATTCCGATCTCTCATGCTGATCTCCTATCTTCCGATCTCTATTATCCCTTAATCAGCCTTGGTCCGGTCAAAGCATTAATTTCCCCTCGATTCCCGAAGCGTCCGCTTGCTTCGCCAAAGAATAAATGCCCGTTTTCCCCTATATATATCCCTGACGAAAGAGACTTTCCTTCATTCGATTTCCTCTCTTTCTTCTTACTTCGATTATAGCTTCCATGAAGTTCCGCCACTACCGTGGCTTTTGATCTCTTTCCGATGGACTTTTTTACTCACCGACTGAAAATTTACGATCCCGGTGATCGAATAATCGTGATAACCTTAACTGATGATGGTGAGAGAACTGAATCAATTGACCGATCTGGATTGTGGACCTCGATCGTGCCGATCTCGAGTCGTTCGACCGGCATAATCGGCGAACCGATTTTGGCCAAGCAAATTGCTGATGTTCCGCCGACTCTTGGCGGTTGCTCTTCTGAGTTTATTCGGCTTCTCACCACATTGGGTGTTCCGACAGCGTCTTTCCTCCACATTGGGTGTTCCGACAGCGGGTTAAGCTCCGGTCGGCGACACCCTTTGGATCAGTCACAATGTTGACTATTGACATAGATCTCTTTAGATAGGATGTTCCGCTGGTCTTTAGAGATCGGCCTTTTAATGTAATCAGATCTTTAATGTATTTCGATCTTGAGATCGCCCAGATGATGTAATTTGACTTTTGGAAATGTATTCCGATCTCTTGAGATCGCCCAAATGATGTAAACTTGACTTTTGGAAATGTATCCCGATCTCTTAAGATCGCCCAAATGATGTAAACTTGACTTTTGGAAATGAAAATCTTATTTCGCCAATTATCATCTTATTGATTATTTTCCGATCTCTGATATATTTGTCTGATCTGGTTCCTAACAAAACGACTCTTAACTGATCCTTTATTCAAAATATTCAACTTAATATGCCGATCTCCAGTTAACCGAGAAACGTGTCAGAACAGCTGGCGAGTCCCGTTAACCGATGCACTGCCTGGAACCTCGTGAGCATTAAATGCTCAGACGAGTATAAATAGGGGTGGGGGGGTTAGCCATTTGCTCCTGTATGTCATTTCAGTCTCTTGCTCACAACTTCAAAGTTCTCGCGTTTTCTCAAGTTCTTCCGACGCCGATCAGACTCTGGTAAGGGCTTTGATCTTCTTTTTAGTTTAAATTCTTTTTTTCCTTTGAAAATGAGCAGCGCCGAAGGTCAGAGAGCGACGAGCCCTCCTTCCATTCAATTCTGGTGGTCGTCTGATGAAGAAGAGGTAGTCGGGCCAAGCGTTCAACAAGAACCTCCTAAGGTCTCCGTTCCAGCTCGGGGGCGGATCGGACCATCAAGGCACGCACCTTCTTCAGGGAGGGAGAATCTCCCTATGGATAAGCTGCCATCGATCTTGCAAGAATCCGATCTGCAATCGTTTAGCCAGGAGTACAATATTCGTCCTGATTCGTACGAACTTATCCGGTGTCACGGCGATCACCGAGTCGATCACTTCTTTGAAGAGAATGACATGGTTATGGTATACGAGGAACAGTTAAAGGCCGGTCTTCGGTTCCCTCTGGATGACTTCTTCAAGGAGGTCCTAAAACTTCACCGAGTGTGCATTGCTCAAGTTCACCCTAACTCGTGGCGGATCTTAGTAGCCTTCCGAGGCCTATGCCGAGCTAAGGGAATCAGACCTACGGCTAAGGTGTTCGCCGAATCAAGAGCTAACTCGCAGAAAGGACGACGAGCATCGTTCTTTCGTGCAAAGCCTCATTGCGGGCTCTTCACCGACCGCCTCCTCCCTTAAAAATTGGAAGAACCGCTTCTTTATTCTGAGGAGCAAAAATCCGACCTGCTTTGAGGACTTCCCCCGTAGCTGGTGGCACCAGGGGCCCTTGCTTCCGAAGCGCATTACCCTGAACCAGGAGGAAAGCTTAATAGTGATGGATCTGAAGAATCAGGCTGCCACTCAAAAGTATTCCTGTTTAGATGCGGTGACTGCCGAGCTGCACCATTAGACCATACAGCTGCTCACCGGCCAAGATCGCGAACTTCCACTCTCTGACCTCGGCACTGGTATTTTCTACATCTCAGATCTCAGGACCTTAGCGATCTCACTGACCTCTTCTTTGTGCAGGTATGGCGGGTGATGAGGGTTCCAGGAAGCGAAAGAAAGAAAGAGAGATCTCCCGGAAAATAAAGGAAATGAAGCGTTCAGAAATGCTTCGAACACCCGGTCATGAACCTAGGGAGGTACAAGGGGACCCGCCCCGACCTTCGGGGCCGCCGATCACTGAAGCTGTTCGGTCTCCTCCTCAACAGGAAGAGCCGCCTCCACCTCCTCCAGTTGCTCCAAGCACAGAAAGGGGTCCTTCTCAATCTTCTGTGAGAGCCTCTTCTCGTGGCGCTCAAACGTTGATCGAGTCCCTGAAGAATAACCGGACTGTTCGGGAGAACCCCGGTTTTGCCAAAGTCTTGGGGTCTTCCATCTGCCTTCGGGAGGATCGGGACAGGCTATCCCCGGACAGCCTTGACGATATCTTGACTCGATCCATGAGCCTAAACGTGGAGTGTCTGGTGAACCAGACCATAGTTCGGGAAAAGGCTCATCGCCTGGGCAAGGAGGTCGAGAAGAAGAATCAGGAAGTGACTTCCCTCCGATCCCAACTCACATCCGCTCAGGATTACATATCTCAAGTTGAGGGGCGGGCGAAGTTCTATGAAGACAGGCTAGCCGAACAGAATCATGTTCTGGCTGAAAGGGATCGTGCTCTCTGGGAAGTCCGGGCGCTTCGGGCCAACGAAGCTTCTCAGGTCGCTCAACTTATCGAGGAGCTTAAGGCGAAAGACGAAGAAATGGTGACAGGGATAGCTGGTGCCTATGTGAATGCTCACAAGGACCTCTTGGCCGAACTTCAGAAGCATTATCCAGAAGAGGACTTCTCTTGGATGGCCGACCTGGCTCCCAGGGGCGAGGGTGAGGATAGTAAAGAGGAGGGAGGGGATGAGCGAAATGTAGATCAGGCTGGGGGTGATCCCCCAGCCGAATAACTTGTACAAATTTTGCAATGAAATGAAATAGAATGCCTTTTTGTTCGATGAATGGTTGTGATCGGAAAATTTCTAAACCCTTGTTTGTCTGAGTATATTGAAATAACTGGAAGTGATTATTATCCTAAGTGTGAGAGATCGGAAAACACAATATGCATGAGATCGGTAAAGAACCAACGTTAAACAGAACTTAATTGAAAATTTGGCTTGAACATCTAAGATCGGGCTCTTCATTAAATCGAATTAGAAGCTTAGCTCGATTATTCCTAAACTTTTAAAAGGGAGGTCGACCATGAATACTGGCAGCAAGGATCTAGTGTTAATTCAATCTTGTCTGACAAGAGAGATCGGGAATATAGTTAACTGGTCAGGATATTCGACAATTGGCTTGAGAGATCGGTGAATGATTTGAGAGACCGGTAAGGCTTTAACGGATACGAGAGCTTAGCATTGACTCAACTCTCTGTGAAGAGAGATCGGAACTGTAATTAGATGGCAAGGAGAGACTTAGTGCTAGGGATCGGTTTCGAAGTTTGTTGATTCTGGGGATCGTCCAAAATATGGTGTCGACAGCTGCCCCTCTTTACATAATTTTTATCAAAGGGAAAAGAATTTCCCGTGTAAGAATTATGTAAAGATTCAGACCCATATTTTGGACGATTAAGTGCTCGAAGTTAGGGAACTAAAGCATACCTAAATCAGTGACCTAGAGATAGGCAACAGAAGTTAAAAGACTAGAAAATTAAAATCAACTTGGATCAAGGAACCAGAGGTCGACAACAGGAAATGTAAATTGCTAGAAATTAAAATTGACTTAGATCAAGGAATCAGAGGTCGACAACAAGAAATTTAAATGCAGGAAATTAAAATCAACTTAGATCAAGGAACCAGAGGTTGATAACAGGAAATTTAAATGCGGGAAATTAAAATCAACTTAGATCAAGGAACCAGCGGTTGATAAAAGGAAATTTAAATGCGGGAAATTAAAATCAACTTAGATCAAGGAACCAGAGGTTGATAAAAGGAAATTTAAATTGCAAGAAATTAAAATCAACTTAGATCAAGGAACCAGAGGTTGATAACAGGAAATTTAAATGCAGGAAATTAAAATCAACTTAGATCAAGGAACCAGAGGTTGATAACAGGAAATTTAAATTGCTGGAAATTAAAATCAACTTAGATTAAGGAACCAGAGGTAGATAATAGAAAATTTAAATTGCTGGAAATTAAAATCAACTTAGATCAAGGAACCAGAGGTTGATAACAGGAAATTTAAATTGCAGGAAATTAAAATCAACTTAGATCAAGGAACCAGAGGTTGATAACAGGAAATTTAAATTGCTAGAAATTAAAATCAACTTAGATCAAGGAACCAGAGGTTGATAACAGGAAATGTAAATTGCAAGAAATTAAAATCAACTTAGATCAAGGAACCAGAGGTTGATAACAGGAAATTTAAATTGTAGGAAATTAAAATCAACTTAGATCAAGGAACCAGAGGTTGATAACAGGAAATTTAAATGTAGAAAATTAAAATCAACTTAGATCAAGGAACCAGAGGTTGATAACAGGAAATGTAAATTGCAGGAAATTAAAATCAACTTAGATCAAGGAACCAGAGGTTGATAACAGGAAATTTAAATTGCAGGAAATTAAAATCGACTTAGATCAAGGAACCAGAGGTCGACAACAGGAAATTTAAATGTAGGAAATTAAAATCAACTTAGATCAAGGAACCAGAGGTTGATAACAGGAAATGTAAATTGCAGGAAATTAAAATCAACTTACAAAGCAAGTCTATCCCTGACACATGAAGTTCTTCCCTGATGAAGTGTACTTAACAAGATACCGAAAGCCGATGATTAATGGAGGAGGAGTTGCAAGACTTGACCTATGACCCCATTCCTTCGGATGTCCCTTTTCCGTTCCCGACCTCTTTCATACTTTACGAAAAGTTCCCTTGCGGGCTTTCACTTTCCTTTTCATCCATTTGACTAGATGCGCCCTTCTGGGTTTTCACCTCTAGTTTTTTTTTTTTTTTTTTTTTTTTGCTCGCTCTTTTAAGGATGCCCTTTCGGGTTTTCATCCTTCACTCATTTTACAGAAAGTGCCCCTTCGGGGTTTTCACCTTCTTTCACACATTTTGCTAGGAGCGCCCTTTCGGGTTTTCACTCCTACCCTTCTTTTTCGGTCATTCCCTGCAAATCTCATAGTAAAGTACGTAAGGTTATCAATTGTCAAATCTTAATCTTATGGCAAAATTTTAACTAATCAATAGCGCATTAAACAAAGAGAAAGGATAGTATTAAAAGGTGAGTAAACAGGAAAATAAAAGCAGAGGGAATAACGTATAACTTTATTATGGTTTTAGGAAAAGCAAGGATAGACTTCCAAAGAAAAAAAAGGCACAAGGATAGATCTCACATATCCCTTATGGTTGGTTTTGAATTCTTTTAACTGCCATTATTTCAAGTTCTCTGAAGCCTCATGCCGTGACAGTTTCCTCTCCATCCTCGGTTTCATGCCCCCCCCTTCCTTATTTCTCCATTTTGGTTCTTGGGACGCCCTTTCGGGTTTTCACCCCAAGCCTTTCCCCTTTTTTTTTTTTTTTTTTTTTTTTTTTTTTAAGGACGCCCTTTCGGGTTTTCATCCCTCACTTTTTTATGCATAGTATCTTTTAACAGTGTCGGCGTTCACAGGTCTTGGAAATTCTTCACCGTCCATGTGGGTCAAGATCAAGGCTCCTCCAGAGAATGCCTTTTTAACCACATAGGGTCCCTCATAGGTCGGTGACCATTTGCCCCGGGGATCGTTTTGATTTGGAAGCACCTTCTTCAGAACTAGGTCCCCAGGTTGGAATTCGCGTGGGCATACGTTCTTATCAAATGCCCTAGCCATTCTCTTTTGGTATAATTGCCCATGACATGCTGCTGTTAATCTTTTCTCATCCAGCAGGTTTAACTGATCCAACCTTGACTGGATCCATTCTGATTCATCAATCCCTGATTCCTTCAGAATCCTTAGGGAAGGAATTTCAACTTCAATAGGTAATACTGCTTCCATCCCGTAGACCAGTGAGTATGGAGTTGCCCCAGTTGAGGTTCTTACGGAAGTCCGGTATGCGTGAAGAGCGTAGGGAAGCATATCGTGCCAATCCCTATATGTGACTGTCATTTTCCGGATTATCCTCTTGAGATTTTTGTTTGCAGCTTCCACCGCTCCATTCATCTGGGGACGGTATGGGGAGGAATTGAGATGTCGGATTTTGTATTGATCACACAATTTCTGAATCCTTGGACCATTCAGATTTTTAGCGTTATCAGTGACAATTTCATTCGGGAGACCATGCCGGCAGATGATGTTGTTCTTAAGGAATTTAAGAAACGTGTTCTGCGTAATATGGGCGTATGATGCTGCTTCGACCCATTTGGAGAAATAGTCGATGGCTACTAGGATAAATCTGTGCCCATTAGATGCTTTGGGGTTGATGGGACCAATCACATCGATGCCCCACATTGCGAAAGGCCACGGTGAGACGAGGTTGAACAGCTTATGAGGAGGCACATTTATCGGATCGGCATAGATCTGACACTTATGGCACTTCCGGAAATACTCGATGCTATCCTTTTCCATTGTGGTCCAAAAATACCCACGTCGCATGATTTGCTTAGCCATCATGTGTCCATTGGCATGGGTTGCGCAATTTCCCTCATGAGTCTCAAAAAGGATTCTCTTTGCCTCTTTTGTATCTACACATCTCAATAATTCGCCGTTGGAGCTCCTCTTGTATAGGGTTTCTCCACTGGGGAAGTATCCCAATGCTAATCTCCGAAGCATCCTCTTTTCATTTCGGTTTGCCCCTGGGGGGAATTCTTTGGTTCTGCAGTAGATCAGGATGTCATGATACCAAGGTTTACCGTCAGGTTCTTCCTCAATCATGAAGCAATAAGCTGGCTCACTTCTTGCCCTAATC
The DNA here is from genome assembly GCF_030052815.1 of Hevea brasiliensis. Lineage (NCBI taxonomy): Eukaryota > Viridiplantae > Streptophyta > Magnoliopsida > Malpighiales > Euphorbiaceae > Hevea > Hevea brasiliensis. Next base: position 72,737,780 of record NC_079501.1, read on the forward strand.
TTCAACATCTGAATCTTCTGCCCTTCTTCGATTTGGGCCATAACGGCTAGAGTAGCTAAAGCATCAGCAAATTGATTCTTGTCTCTGCTAAGATGGGTGAAAGAGATTTCTTCGAATTTCTTAATCAGCTCCAGTAAGTACTTCTGATATGGGATTAGCTTCGGATCCTTAGTTTGCCATTCTCCCTTGACTTGATAAATTATCAGAGCCGAGTCTCCATATACCTCCAACTTCCTGATTTTCATTTCGATGGCAGCCTGTAGACCCATCACACAAGCTTCGTATTCTGCGACGTTGTTGGTGCAGTCAAATCTCAACTTGACAGCTATCGGAAAGTGTTTCCCGTCCGGGGATATCAACACAGCTCCAATCCCATTACCGGACAAATTGACAGCTCCGTCGAAATACATTTCCCATACATCGGCTCGCCTCTCTTCTTCTCAGTCTACTTCATTAATATGCTCATCAGGGAACTCAAAATCCAGAACTTCATAATCCTGGATAGGATTTTCTGCTAGGAGGTCAGCGATCACGCTGCCTTTCACCGCTTTCCGGGTCATATAGACTATGTCATATTGGGAGAGTATAACCTGCCACTTGGCTATCCTACGTGGCATGAATGGGCTTTCGAATACGTACTTGATAGGATCCATCCTGGAGATGAGCCATGTCTTGTGATTCAACATGTAGTGCTTGAGGCGATTTGCTGTCCAGGCTAACGCGCAACAAGTCTTTTCTAAGAAAGAGTACCTTGACTCACATTCGTTGAATTTCTTGCTCAGGTAATAAATGGCCCTCTCTTTTCGGCCGGTATCATCATGTTGTCCCAAAACACATCCCATCGAATTCTGCTGGAGTGCCATATACAGGATCAGAGGCCTGCCCGCCACAGGTGGAACCAATACTGGTGGGTTTGACAGATACTGCTTGATTTTCTCAAAAGCCTCTTGACAAACTGAATCCCATTGGGTAGAGTTGTTCTTCCGGAGTAGTCTGAAAATAGGCTCAGCTTTGGCAGTGAGATTAGAAATAAATCTCGAAATGTAGTTCAACTTTCCCAGAAAACTGCGCACCTCCCTTTCTGTTCTTGGGGATGGCATTTCTTGAATAGCTCGAACTTTGTCTGGATCTACTTCTATCCCTTTCTCGCTTACTATGAATCCCAACAACTTTCCCGATCTCGCTCCGAATATGCATTTGGCAGGGTTCAGTTTTAGCTGGTATTTCCTGAGCCTTTCGAATACTTTTCTCATTACCTGTACGTGGCTTTCTTCTCCCCTGGATTTAATGATCATATCATCCACATACACCTCCACTTCTTTATGCATCATATCGTGGAATAATGTGACCATTGCGCGCTGGTAAGTAGCACCAGCATTCTTCAACCCGAAAGGCATGACCCGATAGCAAAATACTCCCCATTGAGTGATGAAAGCAGTTTTCTCTTTGTCTTCTTTGTCCATTGGGATCTGATTGTACCCTGATGCCCCGTCAATACATGAACACCTGCCCAATCCCGCAGCATTGTCAACTAACACATCAATGTGAGGGAGAGGGAAATTATCTTTCAGGCTTGCTTTATTAAGGTCCCTGTAGTCAACACACACCCTGACTCTCCCGTCCTTCTTCGTTACCGGGACGACGTTAGCCACCCATTGGGTGTACTTGACCACTTCAGAACCAGCACACATATTGTGTCTTGACTTCATCCCGAACCTTGAGCAGTGTGTCGGGATTCATTCTCCTTAATTTCTGCTTTACCGGGATTGTCCCCGGGATTAGGGGAATTTTGTGCGTCACTATCTGGGGGTCCAAACCAACCATATCATCATAGCTCCAGGAAAACACGTCGAGGAATTCTTTAAGCAGACTGATCATATCTCCCAATTCTTCACTCTCCACTACCTTAAGTTCCCTTTTTACTTCTTCTGTGCCTAAGTTTATGGTGTGCGTTTCATCTCCACAAGGCACTAGGGAGGGCTCATCCTTTTCATTGCTTTCTTCTGTAAGGTCTTCCCCAGAATCACTTGAAGTAATGGCAGTTATGGGGATTTCAAAATTAACCAGAGGAATTTCTGAGTCTATTGGATTATTAGATGTTATTTGATGAATGGTCCTGAATAAATAAAAATAGAACGTATTATTATAAGGATGGAATTTAAAAAGAAAGAGAGAATTGGATTTAAAATGCGCTATCAATCCATTAATATTTACGCCATAAGAAAAGGTCCATTTACAGTATTACACTTGTCACCATGGACAAAATGATCAAGTGTAGATAACCAAAGGTACTTTACTCGAAATTGAGTACAGGGATGTCCTCTGTTGTCCAGTTGTCCAGCTCTTGCCCCTCAGTCATTGGCGAGACTAGGGTCTCATACAAGGAATCCAGTTGGATGACATCTATGGATGGATCATCGGGTGATTCTTCTGCATTTTCCGGATGTTGAATGACCGGTTTAGTGAAGATCTCTATAATTCTCGGGACTTTTTTCATCTTTCCCATTTTTCGATCGAACCTTTGATCCCGGAGCATTTTCCTCATCTAGAAATGCCCATCCATAAGGGCATCTTCCTCATAACCCAAACCGCAGCGGCCTACCTTCTGAATAGCCGGTATAGGTTCAACGATTCCCTGTAATGTGGCGCCTAGGCCTTTGCCTTCTTCGTACCCACTCCTTGTCATTATTTTGGCTACCATAGCCATAGCCCCTCCATTTCCTGAGATGGTTTCTTGTAACTCGAGGGCTTGGAAGGAGCTTTCCAATGACTCCTCAGCTGCCTCCACATAAGGAAGTGATTGTGGCTTTGTGACTAGCAAGGCCTCCTCTCCTTTCACTGTGATGATTTTGCCGTCCATAATATATTTTATTTTCTGGTGCAGAGTTGAGGGAATGGCGTTTGCAGAATGGATCCAAGGCCTCCCCAGCAGCATAGTATAGGCAGGCTCAATGTTCATCACCTGGAATGTGACGTTGAAAGTGCATGCGCCAATCTGAAGCGGCAAGTCAATATCTCCCAACACTTCTCTTCTGGTACCGTCAAAGGCTCTTACCACCATAGCACTTTGACGTATGTCCGATTGGTCAACTGGCAACCTAGCTAAGGTAGCGTTAGGGAGTACATTGAGAGCTGACCCGTTATCAATAAGTACCTTGGCTACTATACAACCCTTACACTTCACTGTTACATGCAGAGCTTTAGTGTGCCTTAAACCCGCAGGGTCTATCTCGTTCTCCGAAAAAGTAACAAAACTGGATGCCTGGATTTGTCCCACTATCTTTTCAAACTGCCCCGGTGTGATGTCGGGGCTCACAAAGGCCTGATCCAGGATTCTCTGCAAGGCTTGTCGGTGCACTTCCGAACTCAAGATCAGTGATAACAGCGAAATTCGGGCAGGCGTCTTTTTCAACTGCTCCACCACATCATACTCGCTCTGTTTCATTATTTGGAGCAGCAGTTCCACCTCTGCTTTATGCTCAGCAGGCTCTACTTCCTCTGTCTTCTCTATATCCTCTTCTGCATTCTTCAATGACTCTCCCACCTTTACTTTCCCTTTTCTCTTTTTTTTTTCCTCGTTCACGTAACACCTCCCACTTCGAGTTATGAACTCAACCTCTTGCTCATGCGAGGAGGATTTTGTGGTAGTGACAGGTCGAAGATTATCCTGGGAAGTAGCACTAGTGGTAGGTCCGGCATAAGTCATCTGAAAGTGTTCATGAGGGGTGAAACATGGCTTAGGAGGTGCCGGGGGTGAAGCCAGGCTAGGAGCCGGTGTACTGCTTGATACTCCTTGGGTGAAGACTTGGAAATTGTAGTTCCAGGGTATGGCATGGGTGTTGGTAATAGGGAGCTGAGATGGGGCTCGAATAACCGTTACTGGCGGCGAGGCTACTGGGGGTGAGAAGGTGATTCTGGGTTTGGAGGTAGAAGCATTCTGGCTGTATCTAGTTGTGTTCACTCCCTCTTCCATCTTCGACCTTGTCTGGCATCTCAGAACCTTGAGAGACAATAAGTTCCGAACCTCTTGCTCAATCCTCACACTCGCACTCGTGATCAGCTGCCCCTCCATGATAAGGACACCCCGCACTCTCTTCCAATCCCGCTACCTGAGGGCAGAGGTAGCCTTCCCTCATTGCCACATCAAAAATTTCCTTAAAGTAAGGAACCAGCTTGTCTACTTCCAGCGTTGATCCTTCTTCATCAGGCTTTATCATATTTACACCACTGCCTGCATTATGGTTAGGCAGTGGGTTTGAGGTAACATTGGGGAGGGAACCATTTCCCTCAATCTTCAACCACCCGTTTCTGATTAAAGCGTGCACTCTCCCCCTGAGTGCCCCGCAGTTATCGGTTGAGTGCCCTTGTGCCCCTCCATGATACTCACAACGGGCAGTGGTATCATACCACCTGGGGTATGGATGCTGAATTGGATCTAGGGGAACTGGTACGATTTGGCTTATACCGATAAGGTATCGGTATATTTCACTGAGTGGGAGTGGAAGAGGTGGATCAGGGTTTCTTGGGGGTCTTGGGTTGTTTTGTGGTGGTCTTGGTTGAGCAGGAGGAGGAGGCGGTCTCGGTTGGTAATTTGTAGGTGGGGGATATTGTGGGCGCGGGTGTGGATAATTAGGAAAAAGAGGTGGAATGTTGGCGACTGTTTGGCCATGAGGGGGAGGATATGGCCGATAATTGTTTTGAGGGAATGGGGAATAATTGTTTTGACGGGTGACGGAATGCACATCACCCTCCTTCTTCTTGCCAAAGCTGGCAGTCTTTTTCGCAGGGTTCTCAGCCAACTCCTGTAACCGTCCCATTCTTAGATTGGCCTCTATTCTTTCACCAGCCTGTATGATGTCAGAGAAGCTGTTGGAAGTGTTCCCAATCATCAAGTTGAAGTAAGGGGCCTTCAAAGTTTCGATGAACAGAGAGCATAGCTCATTGTCGGTCACCGGGGGATGCACTTCTGCCGCCTTTTCTCTCCATCTCTGGGCATATTCCTTGAAGCTTTCTCTGTCTTTCTGCACCAGGTTCTGGAGGTCCCTCCTTGTGGGGGCCACATCGCAGTTAAATTTGTACTGCTTTAAGAAGGCATCAGCTAAATCCTTCCAGGAGCGCAGTTTGCTCCTGTCCAACTGAATACACCACCTCAAAGCTGCCCCGGAGAGGCTCTCATGAAAGAAGTGGACTAACAGCCTATCATCATCCGTCAGGGCGGACATCTTGGCGATATAGGTGGCCAAGTGAATGCGAGGGTCTGAATTCCCTGTGTACTTGTCGAAATCAGGGACCTTGAACTTGGGTGGCACCACCGCATCAGGAACCAATCTAAGTGATGCCACATCAACTGAGCCATACATATTCAGCCCTTCAATCGCTCTCAATCTCTCCTCTAGAGCAGATAGTTTCTCACTTTCTTTTGTCTTATTTTCCCCTCCCACTGCATGGAATACTCCCCCAGTTGGGAGATGAGGGGTGGAGTGGACTGGAGGGATTAAAATTGACGGATATGGGTCGGTGTTTGGAACGGTTGGGTAATGAGAGTAAGGTAGGTCATTATTCGTGGTAACCGGATTGACAGTGATTGTCGGGTCCGGGATGGGAGACTGAAAGGTAAAAGAAGTTGAAGCTTGGTGAGGATCCATTATTGTAGGTGGTGGAGGAGGTAGTGGTAGGCTAGGCTCTGAAGTGGGTTTATTCTGGGACATTTCCCTCATTAGTCTCATAAGTTCTGAGACCTGATCCTTCAATTCAGAAACCTGCCCCTGTAGGTTCTGTACTTGTTCCTGATCTTCCATTATCTTCCTTGTTCGAGATCTTGTTAAGTACACTCGCTTGGGTGGAACCGTGTGCTTGGTCAGACTTGCCTTGTTTAAAGCAATATTGATTTCCTGTAGGGGGGAAAAAAGGTTTTTAATGAATTTTGAATTTTGTAAAAAACTAAAAGTCCTTGTTTGGACGAAGGATACAGTGGCGTTTGGGAGCCAGAATGAAATCTGCGAAAAGATAATTGCATCAATTTTAACATGGCATCGTTCAATAGTCTGACTGTGGATGACGGGATTGAATGCGCATTTATGATACCAGTCCATATAGCGCACTCAATTTTTCACATAACTCTAGCGAGGGAGTTCCTACGGGAGTCATATTATTCATTCACAAATTTGCTAAACAATGGTCCAAAAATCATTTCATTAACCGAATAATTTGTACACCGTACTCTTTACATTGGCCTAGGCTATGGAAGGTTCTTTATAATGAGATGACATTTTCTGAGATACTCATATAACCTTTCTTCTTATTTGGCAGGGTCGAATGCTTTCAGAGCGTACTTGATCTGTAATAATTCTTGTTTTCCCTGTGCTATTGTTCTTTCCAGCTGGTCAACATTCTCTTTCAGTCCTTGATAGAGAGCAGCTTGTTTTTCTTTCTCTTTCCTTTCCTTAGCACACTCTTTCAAGATATCGTTGATGAGTAGTGCTTGTTCTTTTAATTCGAGCTTCTTCTTTTTGTTTTCCTGTTTATACTCTTCAACGAGCTCCTCTTGGTATTTCATCTTTTCCTGAAGCTTACTATTCTGCACTTTCACTTCTTTTACCTCAGCTTGGAGAGAGTCTTTTTCCTTTTCCCACTGTTCCTCTTGCTCTTCGAACCCCATCCTTTCGGCCCTTGCCTCTTCCTTGAGCCTTCTCACTTTTCTTTTAAGTTTCTGCTGTTGGTCCTCCAACTGTTTTATTTGTTCTTGCAGTTGTGAGTTCTCGGTGTTTGCTTTTTGTAGTGAGTCAAGCAGACGATCATCAGCTTCTTCTAATAGGACATTTTGGCGAGGGTTGCTGTCCTCGAATTCTGTAGTTGAGTGTTCTCGGTCCCTGTCAGCTCTCCATTTAAGATAATCGCCCGAGGCACTTAGACCTTTAGGCGATCTCTCCATCAGAGTAATGTTTTCCCAAGACTTGCGAGCCAGTTTCAATCCTTCCTCTTCCTTGAGCTCATGGTAGAAGTGACCTTGGTGGTATTCTTCAATGTTGATCATGGACTGCGTTGAGCCAAACTGCCTCATTACCAATGTCGAAGTGTAACTTGTATATCCGGTTACTCCGATTAGGGATACCGACTGATTACCTCTTGTACCGATCAAAACGGGTTGGCCTGACGTCCACAGCTTCCTCCAACAGTAATCATGGCTATTGAAACTCAAAATCCGTTCCCACCACTGCTGTTCATTCTTTGGACTGATTACTAACCGGGTCATCTTCTCGATGGGAGGCTGGTCAAGGTATAACAATTGAGAACAACACTTAATGGACCCTTTCCCCTGTTGTCTGCAGTAGGTTAGGGTTAACAAGGTTTCCGCAAGAATTGCCGGTATCGGATTGATCTCCTGCCTTTCTACCGTCCAGAATACTTCCACCGCGCTGCAAGTTACGATTCCCAATGGTCCCGGGAACAAAATCAGACCATAAATTCCCAAGGTGAGTGCCACTGAAGCTTGATTCCACTGTTTCTCTTGGAGGTACTGATCTAACTACTCCTGGAGATATGTCCAATACCAACCATGTGTGTTTCTTTTGACAGTTTCTTTTGACTTTGCCTCCTCCGAAGGGATGCCCAACAAATGTGTTAATCGTTTCCAGGTCTGCCTATGCTCAAGGTGTAGGTAGATCCGATTCTGTGTTGAATAAGGAATCCCTAATAATGCCTAATATTCTTCCATAGTGGGAACTATATCAATATCATTGAAAGAGAATACCCCGTACTTAGGGTTCCAAACCGACAACATGGCCTTTAATGCCGGGATTTGGACCTTGACTTGCATTAAGGTTGCAATCCTCCCATACTTCTCTTCAAATCATGCCTTGACCTGATCGGGAAGTGACCTCCATCCATTAGACAGACCCTCGAGGCTGTTCATTCTGACTTCAATTTTATTCAGATCTAATGAAGGTAGTAAGCTAGCATGTGCCTTGGAAACATCATTTTGCGAGAATAAACAACTATGAGCGGACTTGGACCAAAGTTTAGCATTCCGAACCTCTTCTGCCGACTGACTCGAGGATGCCATGATAAAAATGATGCCTATCCTTTTCACAGACTCTTGGTTTGGTGATGCCTGCGGAAAAACTTGTTAGCTAGACAAATTTGGGTAATTTTGAATTATACTGTTGACAGGGTGACACATACACATTTATCAAAGTAGGAAAATGTGTAGGTGTTTCAGTAGAATTCAAGATTACCCTCACAAAAACGAACAAAAGGAAATTAAAGTAGAGCAGGGTAAGAGTAAGTATGCCCCTTCTGTCCTATAATAGGGAGACTCCTGATACCGGATGAGCGCTACCTATTTGGATAGTTCTACCTTACAAGGTAGCTTACTACGGCTTTCAGCTATTGTGATAGTTTAGCTCAAGGTCTAATTTTCTAAAAGCCACAGGTTCCCAAATTGCCCCTCATCAGAATAAGAGAGCCTGTTCTATAACCATGATGTTATCGGGAAAATTCCACGAGTATCACAGTGGATAGAACGAGTTTCAATCTGAGCAGAAGCCTTCACGGATACTAACGGGGTAAAACCCACGGGTACCGCTACATGACCCCCTCCTATTTTCCTAAAAGGGTAAGAAAGCCCGGGTATAGGACCGAAGTGTGTGAGGACATCGTGTGAGTGTTCAGTGTGTGAAGGGACACCTTTACCTCTTCCCAATTTAGGGGGATTTTATTCTTTCCATTTTTTCCTTTTTTTTTTTTTCGAAACGAAGAGCGCTGTAAGGGGATAAAACAAGCAAAAGAAGCAAAACAGTTAGTAGGAATAAACAAAAATTAACACGTAAACCATCGCCGGGTGAGCCCACCTAACTATAATTTGATTGGAAAAATAAATCTACTTTTAGACCTCTAAACCGGGGGTAAATTCGGATAATTCCCCAGTGGAGTCGCCAAGCTGTCGCAAGGGGTTTTGCGGTCACCTGAACGAACCCTCACCGAAGTGGGAAAGAGTGAGGAGTCGCCACCTTAGTTTTGTGGGAAACTAAAGAAAACCATTTGTGAAAATAGATTGAAATGAAACCACTTCAAGACAGAGATTCTAGGTTCGGGGTCCGTAAACGGGTGGGGAAGGTGTTAGGCACCCCACCTCGTCCCTTAATAAGGGTAAGCAGATTTAATTTTGCATTAGTTAGGAGGGCTTGAATGGACATGTTAATCCTTTTGACTAAAGGAACATTTGATTTTTCACTAAATTTGGATCACCCAGATACATAAGTAAATGAGACAACCTTAGTGAGTTACTGTTGTATGTTAATTTTATTTGAAAGGAATATTTTATTAAAATTTAATTTAAGAATCGGATAAGAACTCTTCTCCGAACTCTTTAATATTTGTTAAAATTCTGAGTTGAGACCGGATAAGAACTCTCCTCCGATCTCTTTTAAATCATTAAAAATTTTGAGTTGAGATCGGATAAGAACTCTCCTCCGATCTCTATTTAATGTTTATTAAAATTTTGAGTTGAGACCGGATAAGAACTCTCCTCCGATCTCTATTTAATGTTTATTAAAATTTTGAGTTGAGACCGGATAAGAACTCTCCTCCGATCTCTTTTAGATTAACAGGAGCCTGAAAGGGACTTTTCCAATCTCCCAAATTTTAATTTTAGCTACATGTCATAAGAGCCTAAAGCTAAGGATTCTGGCATTCAAAGATGCTGGGGATAAGGCTTCTTGATACCTTGTGACTAAACGGGGGATACTAGACTTGATTTACCGACCTTCCATGTAGTCATCTTACCAATACCTATTAATGTCCGATCTATTCTGTTTCGTTTACTTTGGTTTTATTCCACTTTATGGCATCTTGCCGAATTGCCGTTTACGTCAGCCTAATAGTTTGGCTATTTTCCTGACGTGTTATTCAGGCTCTCTCTTTTAAAAGGGACCCTTAAGTTGCAGTTACCTACGTTTTACCCAACCACTTACACGCTACTAGGAGCTAGAAAACATGCATTCAGAAATGACGAAGATTAATAAAATGATGGACTAATCACTAAAGAGATAACTTGAGAGTAACATTCTTTAGGGTTCTTTTGCACAAAATGAACTTGGAGAAAATCGCATACGTAAGAAGAACAAAGAAAGTGCGAAAAGTAAACGTAAACACTTAATAAAACAGCAATATGAGCTCTTACCTGTAAGGAGCCAAATCTATTGAAATAACTACGGGGTGACAAATAGTGATAAGACAGCGGACTGATTAGCCTGAGGGCTGATGTTCGTCGTGAACTGAAGGGTGCTTAGCTAAAATGTAATCAGATTAAGATAAAAACCGAGTGGAATGAAGTTGAGCTTGGACAATGGGAATGAAAACAGAGATGATAAAGGGCTGAAAGTGAGAGTGTGACCAGATAATGAACAAACTGAAAATGTAGAGTTCCAGTATTCAGAATCCTTTTCAAGAAAACACTTCAGAAAACTAGTTTCAAAAGTCTTTCTAATCAACACTTCTAAGTAGCAGAGTAACAAACTGAATGAAATTTCAGAGTTCTTCCGCTATAATAACTACCTCTCTTTTTTGCCCGTCCCCTGAACAGTTTTTCATGCAGGTATTTATAGGAATCGGGTGCCCCCCATGAAGGGTCAGGATTTATTTTGAGGGAGATGGAGGGTCAGGATTTCAAAGGACATGATCTGAGGCTCAGGAATTAAAGAGAATTAAGACAAATGGTCGAGATCATTCTCAGGATACTTGTCCTTTTCTCCTTCTAATCTGACGGTCCAAAACTTCATTGACCTGGGCGATCCGAGGGCTGGGCATAAAAGGAGCTGGTCTTGTCGTCTTCCTCTTTGATCCAAGGGCCTCGGGCTCGTCCTTACAAGTGAAATCAACGGTGGAGATTAGGATGTACAGGACTGTCATGACATACCCTGGCACCTATCAGCATTGCGGGCAATTCTTAGGCGTGCGGTGGAGATCTCGTCTGCAACGCTTTAACTACCTCGGCTCTGATTCTGATGACGGTTATTTGGGATTTGTCTTATTCTTTTTGTCTTTCGATCCCTCCCCCTTCTCGATCTTCTTGACACGCTCCTATTCCGATCTCTCATGCACATCTCCTATCTTCCGATCTATATTATCCCTTAATCAGCCTTGGTCCGGTCAAAGCATTAATTTCCCCTCGATTGTCAAAGCGTCTGCTTCGTTTTCTGCTCAGCAATAAATGCCCGTTTTCCCCTATATATACCCCTGACGAAAGAGACTTTCCTTCATCCGATTTCCTCTCTTTCTTCTTACTTCCCAGTTCTAGCTATTCCGGCGGAAGTTCCGGCTACGGCTGTGGCTTTTGATCTCTTTTCGATGGACTTTTTTACTCACCGACTGAAAATTTACGATCCCGGTGATCGAATAATCATGATAACCTTAACTGATGATGGTGAGAGAACTGAATCAATTGACCGATCTGGATTGTGGACCTCGATCATGCCGATCTCGAGTCGTTCGACCGGCATAATCGGCGAACCGATTTTGGCCGAGCAAATTGCTGATGTTCCGCCGACCCTTGGCGGTTGCTCTTCCGAGTTTATTCGGCTTCTCACCACATTGGGTGTTCCGACAGCGTCTTTCCTCCATATTGGGTGTTCCGACAACGGGTTAAGCTCCGGTCGGCGACACCCTTTGGATCAGTCACAATGTTGACTATTGACATAGATCTCTTTAGATAGGATGTTCCGCTGGTCTTTAGAGATTGGCCTTTTAATGTAATCAGATCTTTAATGTATTTCGATCTTGAGATCGCCCAGATGATGTAATTTGACTTTTGGAAATGTATTCCGATCTCCTGAGATCGCCCAAATGATGTAAACTTGACTTTTGGAAATGTATCCCGATCTCTTAAGATCGCCCAAATGATGTAAACTTGACTTTTGGAAATGAAAATCTTATTTCGCCAATTATCATCTTATTGATTATTTTCCGATCTCTGATATATTTGTCTGATCTGGTTCCTAACAAAACGACTCTTAACTGATCCTTTATTCAAAATATTCAACTTAATATGCCGATCTCCAGTTAACCGAGAAACGTGTCAGAACAGCTGGAGAGTCTTGTTAACCGATGCACTGCCTGGAACCTCGTGAGCATTAAATGCTCGAACGAGTATAAATAGGGGTTGGGGGGGGGGGGGGGTTAGCCATTTGCTCCTGTATGTCATTTCAGTCTCTTGCTCACAACTTCAAAGTTCTCGCGTTTTCTCAAGTTCTTTCGACGCCGATCAGACTCCGGTAAGGGCTTTGATCTTCTTTTTAGTTTAAATTCTTTATTTCCTTTGAAATTGAGCGGCGCCGAAGGTCAGAGAGCGACGAGCCCTCCTTCCATTCAATTCTCGTGGTCGTCTGATGAAGAAGAGGTAGTCGGGCCAAGCATTCAACAAAAACCTCCTAGGGTCTCCGTTCCAGCTCGGGGGCAGATCGGACCATCAAGGCATACACCTTCTTCAGGGAGGGAGAATCTCCCTATGGACAAGCTACCATCGATCTTGCAAGAATCCGATCTGCAATCGTTTAGCCAGGAGTACAATATTCGTCCTGCTTCGTACGAACTTATCCGGTGTCACGGCAATCACCGAGCCGATTACTTCTTTGAAGAGAATGACATGGTTATGGTATATGAGGAACTGTTAAAGGCCGGTCTTCGGTTCCCTCTGGATGACTTCTTCAAGGAGGTCCTAAAACTTCACCGAGTGTGCATTGCTCAAGTTCACCCTAACTCGTGGCGGATCTTAGGAGCCTTCCGAGGCCTATACCGAGCTAAGGGAATCAGACCTACGGCTAAGGTGTTCGTCGAACTGCACAGGCTAACTCGCCGAAAGGACGACGAGCACTGGTTCTTTCAGGCAAAGCCTCATTGTGGGCTCTTCACTGATCTGCCCTCCTCCCTTAAAAATTGGAAGAACCGCTTCTTTATTCTGAGGAGCAAAAATCCGACCTGCTTTGAGGACTTCCCCCGTAGCTGGTGGCACCAGGGGCCCTTGCTTCCGAAGCTCATTACCCTGAACTAGGAGGAAAGCTTAATAGTGATGGATCTGAAGAATCAGGTTGCCACTCAAAAGTATTCCTGTTTAGATGTGGTGACTGCCGAGCTACACCATTGGACCATACAGCTGATCACCGGCTAAGATCGCGAACTTCCGCTCTCTGACCTCGACACTGGTATTTTCTACATCTCAGATCTCAGAACCTTAGCGATCTCACTGACCTTTTCTTTGTGCAGGTATGGCAGGTGATGAGGGTTCCAGGAAGCGGAAGAAAGAAAGAGAGATCTCCCGGAAAATAAAGGAGATGAAGCGTTTGGAAATGCTTCGAACACCCGATCATGAACCTAGGGAGGTACAAGGGGACCCGCCTCGACCTTCGGGGCCGCCGATCACTGAAGCTGTCCGATCTCCTCCTCAACGGGAAGAGCCGCCTCCACCTCCTCCAGTTGCTCCAAGCACAGAAAGGGGTCCTTCTTAATCTTCTGTGAGAGCCTCTTCTCGTGGCGCTCAAACATTGATCGAGTCCCTGAAGAATAACCGGACTGTTCGGGAGAACCCCGGTTCTGCCAAAGTCTTGGGGTCTTCCATCTGCCTTCGGGAGGATCGGGACAGGCTATCCCCGGACAGCCTTGACGATATCTTGACTCGATCCATGAGCCTAAACGTGGAGTGTCTGGTGAACCGGACCATAGTTCGGGAAAAGGCTCATCGCCTGGGCAAGGAGGTCGAGAAGAAGAATCAGGAAGTGACTTCCCTCCGATCCTAACTCGCATCCGCTCAGGATTACATATCTCAAGTTGAGGGGCGGGCGAAGTTCTATGAAGACAGGCTGGCCGAACAGAATCATGTTCTGGCTGAAGGGGATCGTGCTCTCGGGGAAGTCCGGGCGCTCCGGGCCAACGAAGCTTCTCAGGTCGCTCAACTTATCGAGGAGCTTAAGGCGAAAGACGAAGAAATGGTAACAGGGATAGCTGGTGCCTATGTGAATGCTCACAAGGACCTCTTGGCCGAACTCCAGAAGCGTTATCCAGAAGAGGACTTCTCTTGGATGGCTGACCTGGCTCCCGAGGGCGAGGGTGAGGATAGTGAAGAGGAGGGAGAGGATGAGCGAAATGTAGATCAGGCTGGGGGTGATCCCCCAGCCGAATAACTTGTACAAATTTTGTAATGAAATGAAATAGAATGCCTTTTTGTTCAATGAATGGTTATGATCGGAAAATTTCTAAACCCTTGTTTGTCTGAGTATATTGAAATAACTGGAAGCGATTATTATCCTAAGTGTGAGAGATCGGAAAACACAATATGCATGAGATCGGTAAAGAACCAACGTTAAACAGAACTTAATTGAAAATTTGGCTTGAACATCTAAGATCGGGATCTTCATTAAACCGAATTAGAAGCTTAGCTCGATTATTCCTAAACTTTTAAAAAGGAGGTCGACCATGAATACTGGCAGCAAGGATCTAGTGTTATTCAATATTGTCTGACAAGAGAGATCGGGAATATAGTTAACTGGTCAGGATATTCGACAATTGGCTTGAGAGATCGGTGAATGATTTGAGAGACCGGTAAGGCTTTAACGGATACGAGAGCTTAGCATTGACTCAACTCTCTATGAAGAGAGATCGGAACTGTGATTAGATGGCAAGGAGAGACTTAGTGCTAGGGATCGGTTTCAAAGTTTGTTGATTCTGGGGATCGGCCAAAATATGGTGTCGACAATACATATAGTGTATTACATCATAAATATGGACTAATGGAGGGAAATCTCCTTATGTTGGTTGTTCAGGGAGTAGAATTCCTTGTGTTTCAATATTGAAGAGGGGGATCACACAGTAGAGCAATCAGTAGCAGCTGAGGTATAGGGGGAAGGCCCAGCTCCTCAGAATGCCAGTGGATCGGCTGCACCCATCCTACCCATGCAGTTTTCTGCTCAGTTCGCTCCGCAGATGACTGCACTATTTCAGCAAATGGCTGGCAATATACCAGTCCAAGCTCTTGTACAAGCACCTCCAGTGCAACCACCATCCCCAGCCAGACAATATGATAAGTTAATGAAGTATAGGGCAACAGAGTTCAAGGGTACAGTGGACCCATTGGAAGCTGAGCAATGGTTAGAACGGATGGAGAGGGTCTTCAAGAAATTGCATTGCACAGATGAGTTGAAGTTTGAATATTCAATTTCCTTACTGCATGGAGATGCATATGAGTGGTAGAAGACCATTCCCCACAGTTTGGCTGAGCCGCCAGTGCTGACATGGGATGACTTTCTAAGGGAGTTTAGACAGAAGTATGTTCCTGATACCTATGTGGATATGAAGCTACAGGAGTTTCTTAGTTTGAAGCAAGGGAACAAGACTGTAGTCGAGTATAAGAGAGACTTTTCTCACCTCAGCCACTATGCTGGAAGCCTACTCACTACTAGTAGAGACAGATGCAAACGGTTTGAGGCCTAGTTTGAGATTGCAAGTGGTTGGGTTTTGACATGATAACTTCTCTGGGTTGATATCATAGGCCCTTGAATTGGAAAGGATAGAACTGGAAGGGGCATCTAAGAAGGTAACCACTGAAAAAGAGAAGATCAGTAAGCCTACAAGTCAGAGTCCAAGTAACAATTCAGGTAAGAGGAAGAGCTTTGGGGGACCAAGTAACAGAGGATCTAGTAGGGGAAGATTCTCAGGGCAGAGGCCACCTAGATCCAGACAGCAAACATCTAGGGGTTCCTTTCCTACCCGTGCTTGTGAGACTTGCAGCAGGACTCATGGAGGAGTATGTTATAAGGCCATAGGAGCCTGTTACAACTGTGGTGGAAGTGGGCATTTTGCTAGAGATTGCACTAGTGCCCGCAGATCTGGGCCTCCTACTACCACTGAGAGATCTGTTCAAGGTTCTACTTCCAGAGGACAACAAACAACTAGTAGAGGCAGAGGCAGGGGTAGAGGTAACACTTCTGGCAACCTTAGGCACAGTGAGCTAACCAGAGCAGAGTGGTGCACCAGTCAGGGTGTACACCATGCGCCAGAGGGATGAAGCTGAGACATCAGATGTTGTGGCTGGTACTTTCTCCATTTTTGATAGAGATGTATATGTGTTGTTTGACCCTGGTTCTACACATTCTTATGCTAGTGCCAGTATTGCATGCTCTGTTGTTATTCCTTGTGTGAAATTGGATTATGATGTGCTAGTGACTAGTCCTTTTGGATAAGAGGTTAGGGTGAACAAATTGTATAAGGATTGTCCTTTGGTGATCCAAAGACATAAATTCCTATCAGACTAAATTGACATGCCCTTTCGAGATTATGATATCATCTTGGGCATGGATTGGTTAGCCAGACATCACGCCATGATCGACTGTAGACTGAAGATAGTCACTTTTGGTCTTCCCAAGTATGCAGACGTAGTGATACACGGGGAGAGGCAGTTATTGCCTTCCAACATCATTTCAGCTGCACTTGCTAGAAAGATGATTAGAAAGGATGTGAAGCTTATCTAGCTCATGTGATAGACACCTAGGTGGGGAGTCCAGATCTTAAAGATATTCCTACAGTATGGGATTTTCCGGATGTCTTTCCGGAAGAATTACTGGGATTGCATCCGAAAAGAGAGGTGCAGTTTGAAATTGAGACTATGTTTGGTGTGGTGCCAATCCCCATCACTCCTTATAGGATGGCACCTACTGAGTTGAAAGAGTTGAAGGTACAATTGCAGGAATTGTTAGATAAGGGTTTCATCCGCCCTAGCGTGTCACCTTAGAGAGCACCAGTATTATTTGTGAAGAAGAAGGATGGTACTCTCTGCCTATGCGTAGACTACAGGCAGTTGAATAAGGTGACCATAAAGAATAGATATCCTCTGCCACGGATCGATGATTTGTTTGATCAGTTGAAGGATGCAACTGTATTCTCCAAAATTGACTTGAGATCGGGCTACTACTAGTTGAGGGTGCAGGAGCAAAGTATTCCTAAAACTACCTTTAGGACTCGGTATGGCCATTATGAGTTTTTAGTAATGCCATTCGGGTTGACTAATGCTCCAGCTGCTTTTATGGGCCTAATGAACACTATCTTCAGGCTATATTTGCACCGGTTTGTTGTGGTGTTCATTGATGATATTTTGGTGTACTCAAAGAATGCAGAGGAACATGACAAGCACTTGAGGATAGTATTACAGACTTTGAGGGAGAAGCAGTTGTATGCCAAACTGTCGAAATGTGAGTTTTGGCTAAAGGAGATTTCATTTTTGGGACATATTGTATCTGCAGAAGGTATCCGGGTGGATCCTAGCAAAGTTAAAGCCATTCTTAATTGGAAGCCACCCAAAAATGTCACAGAAGTTTGAAGTTTCCTTGGTTTAGCTGAGTATTACCGAAGGTTTGTGAAGGGATTCTCCATACTAGCATCTCCACTGACCAAGCTACTTAGAAAGGATGTAAAATTTCAGTGGACTGATCGATGCCAAGAAAGTTTTGATGAGTTAAAGAGGTGTTTAACTGAAGCTCCAGTCCCACTTTAGGTAAGGAGTATACCATATATAGTAATGCTTCTCATAACGGATTAGGCTGTGTTGATGCAAGATAGAAATGTCATTGCCTATGCTTCACGCCAGCTTAAACCGCATGAGAGGAATTATCCCACGCATGACTTGGAGCTAGCAGCCATTGTCTTTGCCTTGAAGATCTGAAGACATTACTTGTATGGGGAGAGATGTTATATATACACAGATCATAAAAGTTTGAAGTACTTAAGCACACAAAAGGAGTTAAATTTGAGGCAGAGGAGATGGTTAGAGCTGATAAAAGATTATGATTGTTTGATAGACTATCAGCCTGGAAAAGCTAATGTTGTAGCTGATGCTTTAAGTCGCAAGACTATGGCTGGTTTGAGGGTTTCTCCATTGTCCATGGTGCATGAGTTAAGGGCATTGCATGCTAATTTGGAGATTAATGAAGATGGGCAGATGGTAGCTACTTGGCAAGTGAAGCCAATGCTGGCAGAACAAATTAAAGCAGTTGCACAAAAGGATGATAAGTATGTGAAGTTAATGGAAGAGGCTTGGGATGGCAAGAAACCAGAATTATCAGTAAATGATGAGGGCTTGTTATTATATAAGGACAGAATGTGCATTTCTTAGAATGTTAAACTAGGGCAGACCATTTTAAAGGAAGCACATGATTCACTTCTTGCAATGCACCCTGGTGGAACCAAAATGTACAGAAGTGTGAAAGAGCACTATTGGTGGAGAGGAATGAAGAAAGACATTGCAAAATATGTTACCAAATGCCTAACTTGTCAGTAAGTAAAAGCAGAACACCAAGTGCCTGCAGGGTTGCTACAGCTATTGCCAATTCCCGAGTGGAAATGGGAAAGAATCACTATGGATTTCGTGACAGGACTTCCACGTACACAAAAGAATCATGATGCAGTTTGGGTTATTGTTGATAGATTGACCAAGTCTGCACACTTTTTGCCAGTGAGGATGGATTACAGCCTAGAAAGATTGGCCAAACTGCACATTGATGATGTTATGAGGTTACATGGAGTGCCAGTGTCTATTGTGTTGGACAGAGACCCAAGGTTCACTTCTAGATTCTGGGGTAGTCTCCAAAAAGCCCTAGGAACTAGATTAAACTTTAGTACAGCATTCCATCCATAGACAGACGGCCAATCTGAAAGGATCATTCAGATTTTGGAGGATATGCTTCGGGCTTGTGTGATTGAGTTTAAAGGGAGTTGGGACACACACTTGCCTTTAATTGAATTTGCATACAATAACAGTTATCAGTCAAGCATCGGGATGCCTCCATATGAAGCACTTTATGGCAGAAAGTGTAGAACTCCCTTGTGTTGGGATGAAGTGGGCGAGAGGAAGTTGATTGGCCCAAAATTAGTGCAACAAACGGAAGAAAAGGTTAAGCTCATTAGAGATAGACTCAAAGTTGCAACGGATAGACAGAAGTCCTACATTGACCTAAAGAGAAGAGATATTCAGTACAGTGTGGGTAGCAAGGTGTTCTTGAAAGTTTCCCCATGAAAGAGGATCATGAGGTTTGGTAGAAAAGGAAAACTAAGTCCTTGCTTCATTGGGCCATATGAGGTTCAGGAAAGAGTGGGTCCATTGGCATATAGACTTGCATTGCCTCCGGAGTTAGAAAAGATTCATAATGTCTTCCATGTCTTCATGTTAAGAAGGTACAGATTAGACCCCTCTCACATTTTGCCAGTAGAGGAGATTGAGGTGAATCCAGACCTGACATATGATGAAGAGCCCATAAAGATCTTGGCATATGAAGTAAAACAGCTGAGGAACAAACAGATACCTCTAGTCAAAGTGTTGTGGAACCATCATTCAGGCCAGGAGGCTACATGGGAGCGTGAGGAGGACATGAGGAGACAACACCCACAGCTATTCAGAGACTGAGACCAAGTAAATTTCGAGGACGAAATTTAATTTTAAGGAGGGGAGAATTGTAACACCCCGAACCTCCGAGTTATGAATAGTACCATTTTTGGTCTGTGACTAGTACTATTCAAAGACACCTTGAGGACCAAAAATAAATAGAAAATTAATTGAGATAGGCACAATAAAAATTCAAGTGAACCAAAGACCTAAGGATTTAACGGGTATCAAAAAAAAAAGAAGGATTATGACCCGATGAGGGGCATTTTGGTCAATTCACTTCAAGAGTTGACTTTTGATCAAAATGCAAATTAAATTAAATAAAAATAAAATATTGAATTATAAAGAAATATTGAGGGAAAAATTAGAGTAAAAATGAAAGTAAAATAAAAGAAACAAAAATCTAGAATTTTAAGTCCATTTTGACCCAATTAAAATTTTAGGACCAATGGGCTTTGGACAACTCAATAGAAATTAAATAAATAAATAAATAAATAATTGGGATAAGTATAAATGGATGCCATCTTTCTCCCTCCCTCATTTAGTTACCCCCTACACACCTCCTCTCCCTCTCTTTTCTTTTCTTCTCTCTTCATTCTTCCACTTACAACCTCTCTCAACCATTAATTTTCCCCACTTTTTCTCCATGGGTTTTCTATCTAATTGGTAAAAAACATTAAATTTATCTTTCATTGAGAGATTAGAAGCTAAGAGAACAAAAGAGTTAGAAGAAATTGAAGATTAGAAGTGGTCACTTGAGGTAAGTTTCTTTTCATGTTAGATTAGTTGTATAAGCCTTGAATGAAGTTAACTTATGATAAAATTTCATGAGAAATTGAAAGGAAACATGCATGGAACCTAAATTATGGTTTTGGCTAACTTAGGAAAAATTAGGGTTTTGATGTATTTTAGTTAAATTGATAATAAATCTAAGTTAAATTGAGGTAGAACGCATGATTGAGAGTAGTAAGATTTCATGGGATTGCATAAATTAAATTATAGAAGATTAGGATTCATGGGAAAATTGGGTTTTGGTACTAGAGAGTGAAATTGGTGTGTGTAGTGTTAAATTATGGTCATTTGAGGTTTATTTAGTTTGAATTGATATTGGGTTGATGAATGGAGGTAATGAAATGGTAGGATTAGGGAAAATTACAAACTTTGGTGTTTGAAAATTGTGGGGTTTGTGCTAAGAAATGCCATTGATGTGTCAATGTTAAATTATAGTCATTTTGGGTGAATTAAATGTGAATTGAGGTTGGTTAGAGGGAATAATTGAAGAAATGAAAATTTTAAACCTAGGGTAGAAATTGCACACTGAGTTCAGTGTGTTTGACAGCCCATAAATTGAGCAACACAACTCCAATTGGTATGAAACCAATTGGAAATGAAACTTAAGACATAGGGCTAGAATTTTCATGAAGAGACCCACCCCAGAAACTACCCAGAAATTGCCTAAACCTTGGCTTGAACTTAGAGACACAATTCTGGAACCTGCAGAATTTGACCATATAAACAGTAAACTTTGCATAGCCATAACTCTCTCTAGAAAACTCTAATTTAGGTGATTCTTGAACCGATGAAAACATAAGATATAGTAGAACATTTCATATGAAGAACTTGAGGCCAAATTATGGACTTAACCCAATCAAATTGCTGAGAAAATTTGAATCATCGAATCTACAGAATTGCAAATTTACCATATGAACAGTAAAATTTGCATGGCCATAACTCTCTCTAAAAAACTCCGATTTAGGCGATTATTCAACCGATGGAAACCTAAGACATATTAGAACATTTCATATGAAGAACATTAGACCAAATTATGGACTTAACTTCACCAAATTGCTGAACGAAATTGGATCGATAAATCTACCAGAACTAAATCTACAGCATGAATAGTAACGTGAATAGTAATCATGTTATGGGCATAACTTGAGCTACACAGCTCCGAATTAGGCGATTCAAAAAGGAAAATAAAGCTAAGACCTAGATGAACAATTTTCATGAAGAACACCCCACCAAATTATGATCGAAACTAGGTAAAAATTGGGTTCAAAGATTGGGGTACCAAGTTGTCCAAAACTAAAATTTTTTAAAATTTGCAAAGCTAACTTGGGATGCATTAGACATGCATGTAATGAGTTTTTGGCAGCAATTGAGATTGGTATTGAGGTATTTTATTTGTGTATTTTCAATAGAAAAAGAAGTTAGAACGGACAAGGAGAAGTAGGTAACAAGGAAGGAGAATTATTGAAGGTTTGTGCACAACTAATATTTTCTTCGTTTTTAAACTTGTAAATTGTTTGGAATGTGTTTATTTGAATGAGTTTGCTTTGAACAAGTTTACTTTGACTGGAATATAGTTTTTCTCTTACATTTGAGAAATTTGGGTATTGCCACCTTTATTTGGATATTATGATGAATTTAAACGTGTTTATTGGTTTATAAATGTGATTGTTGAATGGAAAATTTTTGAAAACTATTTTGAAACCACAGTTAGCATGACAGTCCCTTTCGTAACTCCCCAGTAGTAATGGCTACTTGGGGTTGATAATTGATATTGATTATGTCTCCTATTAATAACGGTTAGTGGGGTAAGACTACATGAGTACTCATTAGCTAGCTAGCCCTTCCCTCATTAATAACGGTTAGTGAGGTTGAGATTGCTTTGTCGTGGTGTACAACACGGCACTGATCGTGAAATTTTGTGTCATGGCCTAAACTGTGTGTTGATGTTGGCAATACTAATGCTTTGTGAATTGTGATTTATGAAGTGTGATTTCTCATTTGAAATGTTATTCCAATAAATGGCTCTTATGAACTTAGAACTATTGTGAAGTTTTCATGCTTAAGAAAAATGTGATTTATTATGCTTTGACAAATTATGTTTTACCTTAAGTTTTACAGTTATTAATTGTGCACCACTGAGTGATATACTCAGCGATAGCTTCTTTATGCTGTCGCAGGTAAGGGAAAGGAGAAGGCTGCCGAGTGAGAGACTTGAAAGCAGCATTTGGGTATTGTTTGTGGGTATTTACGTTAGGTATACCCTTGTGATTCCTTTGGAAGTATTTTGTACCTATATGTATGGATGTACAGACATTGAGCAGTTTGTATTTAAAAGCATTGCATTGCTATCATATTTTGAGTTTGTAACTATTTTGTAGTTTACTTTGAGACTTATGAAAATGTAACTTTTGCAATATTTAGTCTATCATTATTTTCAATGAATGTTTACATGAAATTTTAACTATTCTCATGCAGTTTTCCGCAAAAGAATTGATAAGATAAAAAGCTATAGTTTGTATTAAAATCCTTTGTAGCATAACTAATGGGTTATCGGTAGGTGGAGTTCGGTGACTCATTAGGTATGCTACGGGAACATGTCGTGCCTTACAAGGGATAAGGTGTGACATTTCTGGGTTCAGTGGTCTTCATGAAAATTGTAGCCCTATATCTAAGCTTTCCAATGGTACCAAATTCAGGTCATTTGGACTAGTATAGAGGGAGTTATGGCCAAATGAAAATTTACTATTCATTTGGTCATTTTCTGGATTTTGTGCAGGGTAATCCGAATTTGGGCAGTATTTAGGTCAAGTTTTTGATAAAATTTGGACAAGGTGTCCACGTGAAAAATGGGCTATTTTGAGTCTAATTTCACTTCCAATTGGCCTCATACCAATTGGAGTCACACATTTTCAGTTATGGTTCCACAAACCCATTGAACTCATTAAGTCCCAACCTACAGAAAATTGACACTTCCAAAATTCAATCTCCTCCAACTTCCTTACTTCAATTTGCATGCATAACGCTTATATAAGCAACAATCTCAACTCAATAGGTCAATTTCAAGCATTTTACACAAAGTCCTTAAGCATTTAGACAAACCCTATCTTTCAAAGTTTCAAATTTGCACAAACACTACACATTCAAATTCCCAAACGTATCAACTTATCACACATACTCATGGAATCATTTTTCATCACTTAAAAGCAACAAGCTTCAAGGTTCCATGGCTACCGAAAATTCAAGGGATTCTTTCTCAAGATTTTCTTCTTATTTTCATGATATTTATACTTGGCTAAACATGTTTTTCATGTTTAATGAAGAGAAGAAGAGGGATTAGTATACTAACCTTTTTTGTAACTTGTTAAACTTCACTTCCATTGCTTCTTATGGGTATCTATGGCTTCCTTATAGAGTAGGGAGTAATTTTTGTGAAGTGAGCTATGAGTTTTGATGGGTAGAAGCTAGGAAATCAAGCTTGAAAGCTTGACAACAATGGTGGAAAATGGAGCATGCAGCCAGCCATGGGAGAGAAAGAGAGAGAGAAGAAAGAGTGGAGAAGAAAGGGTTGGTGGCATTTTGTCTTATGTGTCTTATATATTTTTATTTTTTTACTTTAATTTTTTTTTTAAATTTCCATAAGCTTTTCTTTTCTTTTCTTTTCTCTTCTCACTTTCCTAATTTATTTCATAAATTTTAATTTATGTTAATTATTTTATTCTCTGAATTTTAATTTGACATTTAGGTCAAAATTCACCTCTTGGGGTGAAATGACCAAAATGCCCTTTATAGTGTATATCAGGTTTTTTTTATTATTTTATACCAATTAATAAATTCTATAAAATTTTATGTTATTTTCTCTAAACTTTTCTTATATTTTTTTAACATTTATTTCTTAAATTTATGCTTCCTAGACTAGATAAAGTCCGTAATGAAAGTATTAGAGAAAAGGTAGGAGTGGTGCCAATTGAAGATAAGTTGAGAGAAGGGAGATTGAGGTGGTTTGGTCATGTGAAGCGTAGACATACGGAGGCTCCAGTTAGACAAGTAGAGCACATTAGGCTAAAGGATAGAAAGAAAAAAAGGGGTAGACCTAAATTGACTTGGAGGAGAGTAGTACAGCATGACTTAGAAGCATTACACATTTCTGAGGATTTAACCCAAAATCGTTCAGAGTGGAAAAAACGAATCCATATAGCCGACCCCAAATTTTTGGGATAAAGGCTTAGTTGAGTTGAGTTGAGTTGTATGCTTCCTCACTATAATTTAGGTGTAGTTCCAGACATTCTAATTGTCCGAACAGACATTAGTTGCTTGAACAGTAGAATGTACGGACTACCTATGGTGAGGGCGTTACAATTCTTCCCCTTTAACAAAAATTTCGTCCTCGAAATTTACCTGATGTGAAGAGCTGAGGGAACTGCTACCTCATCGCCTCCTGGCTCTCCCATGTCGCTTCTTCTGTATTGTGGTTTCTCCACAAGACTTTCACTAGTGGGATCCTCTTATTTCTGAGTTCTTTTACTTCCCGTGCCAAGATTCTGACGGCTCTTCTTCATATGTCAAATCAGGTTGCACAATTATCTCCTCTACTGAAATGACATGTGAAGGATCTGATTTGTATCTCCTGAACATCGACACATGGAACACGTTGTGAATCTTATCCAGCTCAGGCGGTAAAGCTAGCCTGTAGGCTACTGGACCCACACACTCAATGACATCGTATGGACTAATAAACCTAGGGCTCATCTTACCCTTCTTACCAAATCTCAACACTTTCTTCCAAGGTAATACATTGAGAAACACCTTATCGCCAACCTCATACTCTATATCCTTTCTCCTCAGGTTGGCATATGACTTCTGTCTATCTGAGGCGACTTTCAAATTGTCTCTGATGAGTTTCACTTTTTCCTCAGTCTGTCTCACCAAATCTGGGCCCACTACCTTTTCTTCACCCATTTCTGTCCAGCATAAGGGAGGCCTGCATCTCTTCCCATAAAATGCTTCATATGGAGCCATTTTTATGTTGGCTTGGTAGCTGTTGCTGTAAGCAAACTCTACCAAAGGAAGATACTTCTCCCAACTTCCTTCAAAATCAATGATGCAGCTTCTTAACATATCCTCCAATACCTATCATATCATATCATTCATGTTATTAGTGTTAGGTCATTATTATCATTCCTTTAATTCATTAAGTTCTAAGGGTTACCTGAATCACTCTTTCTGACTGTCCATCCATCTGTGGATGAAAAGCCATACTGAAGTGCAGTTGAGTGCCCAAAGACTCCTGTAGCCTCTTCCAAAACCTCGAAGTAAATATCGGGTCTCGGTCAGATATGATCGATGTGGGCACTCCACGTAGCCGAACTTTCTCATCTATGTAAATCTCTGCTAATCTCTCCAATGAGTAGTCAGTTCTAACTGGTAGGAAGTGAGCTGACTTGGTCAATCTATCCACAATCACCCATATAGTATCATGCTTCCTCTGTGTCAATGGTAGCCCAGTCACAAAATCCATGGTGATGCAGTCCCATTTCCACTCTGGTATGGATATAGGTTGCAACAACCCTGATGGAACCTAATGCTTAACCTTAACCTATTGGCATGTCAAACATCGAGTCACAAAATCACCAATCTCTTTCTTTATTCCAGGCCACCAATAATGTGTTTTCAGGTCTTGATACATCTTGGTACTTCCTGGGTGCATAGCATGAAAGCTACTGTGTGCCTCTTTCAAGATATTCTTCTTCAGTTCCTTATTTCTTGGTACACATATTATGCCTATATAATATAGGCACCGATCTCTTTTCAACTCATATTTAGTCTTCTTCACCTCTTGAGTTTTGCCCGTAACAGTTAACAACTTTTCATCCCTTAGCTGTGCTTTTTGTATTTGCTGTAACAAGCTTAGCTTTACAAGCAACTCAGCTAAAATTTTCCCATCCTGTGCTAAAGACAACCGAGCATTCAATGCTCTCAAAGCCACCATGGACTTCCTGCTTAGGGCGTTAGCCATTACATTTGCCTTTCCTGGGTAATAGTCGATCACACAGTCATAATCTTTAAGGAATTCAATCCATCTCCTTTGTCTCAGATTGAGTTCCTTCTAGGTTGGCAAATACTTCAGACTCTTGTGATCTGTATAGATGTAGCATTTCTCACCATATAGGTAATGCCTCCATATCTTCAATGCAAATATTATTGCTGCCAATTCCAGATCATGAGTTGGGTAGTTCTTTTCATGTGGCCTTAGCTGTTTGGAAGCATAGGCAACTACTTTCCCTTCCTGCATCAGAACACACCCAAGCCCGTTGTGAGAGGCATCACTGAAGATCACATAGCCTTTTCCTGACTCTAGCTATGTCAACACTAGAACTTCTATAAGCATAGCCTTCAGCTTCTCAAAGCTGGTTTGACATTTATCATTCCAATCAAAATTTGCATTCTTATGCAGTAACTTGGTCAGTGGGGCTGCTATAAGGGAAAATCCCTTCATAAATCTCCTGTAGTATCCTACTAACCCCAAAAAGCTTCTGACTTCTGTTACATTTCTGGGAGGCTTCCATTCAGCTATTGCTTCAATCTTCCTTAGATCTACCCTGATCCCATCTGCCGACACAATGTGTCCAAGGAAGGATATCTCATCCAACCAGAAGTCACACTTGGACAACTTGGCATACAACTACTTTTCCTGCAATGTCTATAGTACTACTCTCAGGTGTTCATCATGCTCTTCCAGGTTCCTAGAATGCACCAAGATATCATCTATAAAGACTACAACAAACTGATCCAAATAGGGATAAAAGATGCGGTTGATTAGGTCCATAAAATCTACTGGCGCATTTATCAACCCAAATGACATCACTAGAAACTCTTAGTGTCCATACCGGGTCCTGAACGTAGTCTTAGGAACATCTGTCTCCTTCACTCTCAACTGGTGATAGCCGGATCTGAGATCTATCTTGGAGAATACTCCAGTTCTGTAACACCCTTTGTAACATCCTCATTTTAGCTAGTCCGTACAGTCTACTGTTCCTGTGACCAGTGTCGGTCCGGACAACTAGAACGTTCGGAAAAAAATATATATATATTTAAACTAAAGTGAGGAACCATAATTAACTCAAATATTAATAAGAAAAATTTAGGAAAAATTTTAGAAATAAAATGCAACCAAGTTAAATGAGCGGGTGCCCTAGCGATGGGTAACCTAGTGAGAAGTTGCGGTTCTCGCAACCAGAAGCCCTAGACCTAGGGAAAAAATTATAAAATAATTTTTCGGACTCCAGAGAAGGGTTATTGAGGTTCTTATGGCATTAGAATGCCAAGAAAATACTTAGAAAAAATTTTCAATCGGTAAAGACAATTTTGGCCCGTTAAGCCAAACGGAGGACATTTTGGTCATTTCGTCTTCAGAGATGATTTTTGGGCCAACTTGTTCAGTTAAATAAATAATTTATATAACATAAAATATGATTAAATTTTGTTAAAAATTTAATTTCAATTAAATAGACAAGAAATGGAGTAAAAATGAAAGAAAATAAATTTATGACATCACCATGAGGTCATTTAAAATTCTCCCAACCAACCCAATGTTGACACATGGCATAAGCTCACTTAAAAGAGACAAATAGGCTGGAAATGGAACAAAAAAATCAGACTTCTTCAACCTTTGGGCAGCCAAAAACGTGGAGAGAGAGAGAGAGAGGAAGAAAAAAAACTCTATTAAAGCTCACCCAAGCTCCCAACCTCACCAAATCTCACTCCAAAACCCTAGCCTTCTTCACAAAAAAATTAACCTAGCACCTTGAGGACACTTTGGGCAGCAAAAAGAAAGAAAAATCAAGAAGTTTTCTAAGCTAGGGAAACTCTCCAACAAAGGTTAGTGACCAAACCCTAAATTTTTACTTTGAATACATGTTTAGGGACTTGAATAAGTGTGAATTGTAAAGAAAAATTATTGAATACCATTTGGATGGAAACCCTAGATTTTGGGTAGCCATGGTTAGGGTTTGATTGGGTTGAGTTTAATGAAATTAAAAGACTATTATGGCTGCCCACAACATGTATTTACTAAGTGGATTGATGAAATGCAAGTTAAATGCATGATTTGAGATGTTAGGGTTAGGGTTTGGGGTGGAAAAATGAGACTTTGAGCATGTAATGATGAAAGTGAGTTTTAATGGTCAATTAGTGACCATTTAGTTCTGTTTAAATTAAAAATGAAGTGTGTTGAGTGATGGGATTGGGTTTGGTGTGGCTGCCTTTAAAGGGACCTGCAGAATGGAGTGACCTGCAGAATTGGACTTGAGTCCAGCAGGTTTGGGCAGCCATAACTTGAATTGTAGAGGTTCAATTGGTGCAAGACCAATTGGACATGAAACTATACACATAATGGCAAAACTTTCATGAAGAAATCATGCCCATAAAACCAAACCAAGTGGACCAAAAGCTTGCTCAAATCCGGGTGACCTGCAGGCTGTTTTTGCAGAATGACCAAATGAACAGTGACTGTTCATTTGGCCATAACTCAACGTAGAAAGGTCCAATTGACCTGAAATTTTACCAGAAACAAGACGAGATATAGACCAACAACTTTCATGAAGAAACCTATCCCAAATTATTAACAGAACCTATCCAATAAGTGAGTTGCAGTCAGTGACCTGCAGTCTGATTCTGCAGAATGACCAAATGAATAGTGATTGTTCATTTGGCCATAACTCAATGTAGAAAGGTTCAATTGACCTGAAATTTTACCAGAAATAAGATAAGATATAGACCAACAACTTTCATGAAGAAACCTACCCCAAATTATGACCAGAACCTATCCAACAAGTGAGTTGCAGTCACTGTTCACTGCACTATAGAAATGGTCAGCCCAGAAAAATTTCAATCCGGCCAATTGTGGTTTTTGGACCATAACTTAAGCTAAAAAACTCCAAATGGAGTGATTCAAAAAAGGAAATTTAACTAGACAAAATAAGGAACAACTTTCATGTTGATCATTTTGCCAAATTCCCACTGCAAAAATAACTAATAAAACAGTAAAAATGAAGCAAGAAAACTAAAATTTCTGCTCAATTAGCATTAAGCTTAGAAATGGTATGGGCAACCAATACCAACAAATTTTGAATGCAAAATGTGGTATGTTGGGAGTATTAAAACCAAAGTACCTATTGTCTATGCAAAAGTCAACATTTTGGTTGACTAATGAAGTGAATAGTAACACCAAAACTTGAAATTCAAAAATTGTAAATCTCAAAAGTGTAAAATGCCCTAGTATACCTAACAAGATTGGTTTGGATAGCTTGGCATGCCAATAGGGTTCTGTTAGCAGTACTGCATATGGCTTTATGCCATTCTGTGTTTCATGGCTTTCCCATGCCATTCTGTGAAATAATAGCCTTTGGCTATGTTATTTGAGTTGATATACTTGGGTTTTAACTCTGATCATTATTACGACTTATTAGCCGCTCAAGGTAATAATCGAGAGACACAATGTGACCGATGGTGTGATGGTCTGAGGTACTTAGTACCCAGTGCCAGTTTACCCGTTTATCCAGTCCAGTAAATTAGTATGGGTTACTCGGGCAATGTTAAAGAACCTTACCAAAATTTTAACTGAATAATAATGCAAATAGTATCAGAAGTTAAGTCTACCAAAAATTGTAAACACACATTCTGCATCTTTGTTTTATTTTATTTTATTTTATTTTATTTTATTTTATATTGTCACCACTAAGCAGAATTGCTTAGCGCATCGCTTTTGCCACGCGCAGGTACTGGAGACCTAGCTGGTGAGCCCAGCAGACATCAGACCGGGTGAGCCTTCAGATTTGCATCCGGCGTCCCGAGTCACCTCACACCTGCAGTGCATATGGTAGGACATAGGATTTTGGGAGTATTTTGTATTTTGGCATTTTGTATTAATTTGGATTGTAACTATAAACTCCTGTAATTATGTATTAATGTAAATATATGAAATTTCATATTATTGGGATTTTCTGCATTATATATGTTGATAAATAAAACGTTGAGAATTATTTGTGAATATGCTTCAAGTGATAAAGTGAACAGAAAAGTTTTGAAAATAATATTGTGTGATTGAGATTGAGATTTTGAGATTGACTTGAATATATATAATGGAGTTTGGATTTGGAAATTATTTTGGAAGTGTTTTTAAACAGGTTCAGAAGA
Source organism: Hevea brasiliensis (assembly GCF_030052815.1). Taxonomy (NCBI): domain Eukaryota; kingdom Viridiplantae; phylum Streptophyta; class Magnoliopsida; order Malpighiales; family Euphorbiaceae; genus Hevea; species Hevea brasiliensis. The sequence goes on from NC_079501.1 coordinate 72,768,180, forward strand.
ACTGTTTTTCCAATTTACAACCGGCACCCTGCTGGATTTTCTATAAAATTTGCAGTTAAATTCAGATTTATCAAAATTGAAAATAATTGAATTATAAAGGGATAAATTGTAATAGAAACATAAATTGGTGCTTCGGCACACTGAGTGGCATAACTTGCTCGGCTACACTGTAGACGAGTAAGGGGTGTCACATTTAGTGGTATCAGAGCATCGGTTTAGGCATTTCTGAGCCTAGATAGAGTACATACCATTGCATTGCATTGCATTTGTAAGTGTTGAGGTGACACTGATACAGATCTGTTTGTTTTCTTATTTTGAATAGGATATGGATCCTGCTTCGCAAAGAGCAGTTGATGAAGAGGTGGAGAGTCATGCTCCACCAAGGGCTGAGTCTAGGGGCAGGGGAGAATCTGCTCCACCAGCAGCTGAGGCACATGCCCAACCTCAGTTTGCATTATTTCAACAAATGACTGAATTCTACCGGCAAATGATGGGGGCAATTCCACAACCACAACCACAGCCACAACCTCCACCAGCACCACAGAAATCTCATCTGGAGAAATTGAGAAAGCATGGGGCTGTAGACTTCTTTGGGAAGAGGGAAGATGATCCCATGGCTGCAGAAAATTGGTTGGATAGAACCATCAGTCTTTGAAAGCTTGATTAAATTGCACCCCCGAGCAAAACCTGGTGGGTGCTGTGTCCCTACTTCAGGATGATGCATATCAGTGGTGGGACATAGTAACCAGTGAGGTGCAACCTGAACGGATCACCTGGGAATTCTTCCTCACAGAGTTCAGGAAGAAATATATTAGCAAAGTGTATTTAGAAGAGTGAAGAAGGGAATTTATCAGTCTGAGACAGAGACAGTTGTCAGTGGCTGAGTATGAGCGTGAATTTGTCAGACTGAGCAGATATGGGAGGGAGATAGTCCCTACAGAGGTAGAGAGGTGCAGACGGTTTGAAGAAGGGCTCAATGACAACATTAAAGTCATGATCACAGCATTGGAGATCACAGATTTTGCTAAGCTAGTGGATGCTGCATCAAAAGTGGAAAGGGTCAGAATCAATGAACAAAACAGAAGGGAAAGACAGCAGAAGAGGGGTCCGGGTCAGTCTAGTGCATTTTCTACTCCCAGTAAGAAGAGTAAGGGTCCTCCTGCTCAGAGTTCAGGACCACCACATGGTCAGGGCCAATCTCAGGGGCCCAGACCGCAGTTCACACCTAGGAGAGGCCAGTCCACACCATCAATGGGCAGCTCTCCAGGGACGGTGTTTAGGGGACCAGCCCCAGCATCTTCTGCTTGTCAGTACTGTCAGAAGTGGCATAAGGGGGATTATTGGCGAGTGACTAGTGCATGCTTACGGTGTGGATCGACAGAACACCAGATCAAGAATTGTCCAAAGAGGACTACTACTATTGCTCTAACACAAACTGACAGACCTGCTCCTGCACCACAAAGGAGTAGGAAACCTGGTAAACCTGAGGCAGCTGGTCCATCACTGAGGCCTGCATCCGAGTCAGCTGAGAGGCCAGACACTAGAATACTAGCTATGGCCTATGCCATTAGAGCTCAGGAGGAGCAAGATGCCCTGGATGTCATTAGGGGTACGTTTTCCCTCTACAACACTTCTGTACATGCATTGGTGGATCCAGGATCCACTCATTCCTACATTTGCATCAAACTACCTATAGAGAGGGGAGTTCCAGTAGAGGAGTGTGATCAAGACATTTTGGTCACAAATCCACTAAGCCAAAGTGTGGTAGTGAATAAGGTGTATAAAGGTTGCCCATTGAGGATTCAGGGGTATGAATTCTCTGCAGACCTAATTGAGTTGCCCTTCCACGAGTTTGACGTGATTTTGGGAATGGATTGGTTGTCAAGTCATCAGGCAATAGTTGATTGCAAATTGAAGAGGATTTCTCTAAAAACTTCTGAGGGTAATGAGATTACTGTTGTGGGTGAAAGGACAGATTTCCTGTCCAATGTTATCTCAGCCACAGTTGCAAGAAGATTGATGAGAAAAGGCTGTGAAGCTTACCTAGCACACGTGGTTGATACTAGGCAGGCTAAGCCAAACTTGGGTGACTTACCCACAGTAAGAGACTTCCCAGATGTGTTTCCTGAAGAGTTGCATGGTTTACCACCAGAAAGGGAAGTCAAGTTCACTATTGAGGTAATGCCGGGTACATCACCCATTTCTATTGCTCCTTATAGGATGGCACCCATTGAATTGAGGGAGTTGAAAACTCAGTTGCAAGAGTTGCTGGATAAGGGGTTCATACGCCCTAGTGTGTCACCATGGGGAGCTCCGGTGCTATTTGTGAAGAAGAAAGATGGAACTATGAGATTGTGTATTGATTACCGGCAGTTGAACAAAGTAACTATGAAGAATAAATATCTGTTGCCCAGAATTGACGATCTGTTTGATCAGTTGAAAAGAGCCGGTGTATTTTCAAAAATTGATCTCAGATCAGGGTATCATCAGTTGAGGGTAAAGGATGCAGATGTGTCAAAAACTGCATTTAGAACTCGGTATGGACACTATGAATTTCTAGTGATGCCATTTGGTTCGACAAATGCACTAGTAGCATTTATGGACCTTATGAACCGTATCTTCCATCCATACTTAGATCGGTTTGTAGTGGTCTTTATAAATGATATCCTGGTGTATTCTAAGACCAGGGAAGAACATGATGAACATTTGAGGATTATTCTGCAAACCCTGCGAGAAAAGAAGTTGTATGCTAAGTTGTCCAAGTGTGACTTTTGGCTGAGTGAGATCTCTTTTCTTGGACACATAGTATCAACTAAGGGGATTAGAGCGGATCCCAAAAAGATAGAAGCAGTGATGGAATGGAAGCCTCCTAGAAATACAACTGAGGTCAGAATTTTCTTGGGGCTAGCTGGGTATTACAGAAGATTTGTGAAGGGGTTCTCTCTTATAGCTGCTCCAATGACTAAGTTGTTACACAAGAATGTGAAATTTGGCTGGAACGACAAGTACCAAGCCAGTTTTGAGAGGCTAAAGGCTATGTTGATAGAAACACCAGTGTTAACACATCCAGTGTTGGGAAAAGACTTTATGGTCTACAGTGATGCCTCGCACAATGGCCTAGGGTGTGTATTGATGCAAGAGGGGAAAGTGGTCGCCTATGCTTCCAGGCAGTTAAGGCCACATGAACAAAACTACCCTACTCATGACCTGGAGTTAGCAGCAATTATCTTTGCACTAAAGATATGGAGGCATTATTTATATGGTGAAAAATGCTACATCTATACGGACCACAATAGCCTAAAATACTTGCCAACCCAGAAGGAGCTCAACCTCAGGCAGAGGCGATGGATTGAGTTCCTGAAGGACTATGATTGTGTGATTGATTATCATCCTGGGAAGGCAAATGTAGTTGTTGATGCTTTAAGCAGGAAGTCCATCACAGCTTTAAGATCACTCAATGCCTATCTGTCCCTAGCTCAAGATGGAGCTATTTTGGCTGAGTTGCAAGTGAGGCCAACCCTGCTACAGCAGATACAAGATGGGCAGAGGGCAGATGAAAAACTAATGGCCATTATGGGTAAAATTCTTGAGGGGAAGGAAACTGAATATGAGGTGAAAGCAGATGGGTGTCTGTACTACAGAGGAAGAGTGTGTGTACCAGATGATGGGGAACTGAAGACTAGTATTCTGAAAGAAGCACACACTAGTGTTTATGCTATGCATCCGAGAAGCACAAAAATGTATAATGATTTGAAGCCTCATTATTGGTGGCCTGGTATGAAGAGGGATATAGCTGACTATGTGACTAAGTGTCTGACATGTCAGCAAGTTAAAGCAGAACATCAAGTTCCATCGAGTTGCTCTGACCTATAAGCATACCTGAATGGAAATGGGACCGGGTCACTATGGATTTTGTTAGTGGTCTACCTCTCACCCAAAGGAAGCACGATGCAGTGTGGGTGGTAGTGGATAGATTGACAAAGTCAGCACATTTTTGCCGATTAGGGTGACTACTCCTTTGGAGAAGCTAGCGAGTGTATATCAGTGAGATAGTTAGACTGCATGGAATCCCACTTTCCATCATATCTGACCGAGACCCAAGGTTTACATCGAGATTCTGGAAAAAGTTGCAAGAAGCCTTGGGCACACAACTCCGTTTTAGCACGGCTTTTCATCCTCAGACGGATGGACAGTCAGAACGAGTAATTCAGGTAAACCTAAGAACTAATTGAATTTTTGCAATTAATAAATTGAAATGATAGTAACAATGTGAATTATGTGATAGATCCTGGAGGATATGCTAAGGAGTTGTGTCATTGAGTTTGAGGGGAGTTGGGATAGATACCTCCCACTGGCAGAATTCGCATACAACAATAGCTACCAAGCTAGCATCCAAATGGCCCCGTATGAAGCACTGTATGGGAGGAAATGTAGAACCCCAGTATGTTGGACTGAATTGGGCGAAGATAAGCTGGTAGGACCAGACCTGGTGAAACAAACTGAGGAGAAAGTAAAGATAATCAAAGCTAACCTGAAGGTTGCCTCAGATAGACAGAAATCTTATGTCGACTTGAAAAGAAAAGAGATAGAATATGCAGTTGACGATAAAGTGTTTCTCAAAGTCTCATCGTGGAAGAAAGTACTGAGATTTGGGAGAAAGGGTAAGTTAAGCCCTAGGTTCATTGGCCGATATGAAGTCATTGAACGTGTGGGACCAGTGGCCTATCGACTAGCTTTACCACCAGAACTGGATAAAATACACAATGTATTCCATGTTTCTATGCTGAGAAGATATCGCTCAGATCCTTCACATGTCATTTCCATGGAAGAGATTGAAATCCAACCGGACTTGACATATACAAAAGAACCTATCCAGATCCTAGCTCGAGAAGTGAAGGAACTGAGAAATAAACAAATTCCACTGGTGAAAGTGCTTTGGAGGCACCACAACACTGAAGAGGCAACTTGGGAAAGTGAAGAGATAATGAGGCAACAGTTCCCTCAACTGTTTGTATCAGGTAAATTTCAAGGACGAAATTTTTCTTAGAGGGGAAGACTTGTAACATCCTCATTTTAGCTAGTCCATACAGTCTACTGTTCCTGTGACCAGTGTCGGTCCAGACAGCTAGAACGTTCAGAAAAAATATATATATATTTAAACTAAAGTGAGGAACCATAATTAACTCAAATATTAATAAGAAAAATTTAGGAAAAATTTTAGAAATAAAATACAACCAAGTTAAATGAGCCGATGCCCTAGCGATGGGTAACCTAGTGAGAAGTTGCGGTTCTCGCAACCAGGAGCCCTAGACCTAGGGAAAAAATTATAAAATAATTTTTGGGACTCCAGAGAAGGGTTATTGAGGTTCTTATGGCATTAGAATGCTAAGAAAATACTTAGAAAAAATTTTCAATCGGTAAAGACAATTTTGGCCTGTTAAGCCAAACGAAGGACATTTTGGTCATTTCGTCTTCAGAGATGATTTTTGGGCCAACTTGTTCAGTTAAATAAATAATTTATATAACATAAAATATGATTAAATGTTGTTAAAAATTTAATTGCAATTAAATAGACAAGAAATGGAGTAAAAATGAAAGAAAATAGATTTATGACATCACCATGAGGTCATTTAAAATTCTCCCAACCAACCCAATGTTGACACATGGCATAAGCTCACTTAAAAGAGACAAATGGGCTGGAAATGGAACAAAAAAATCAGAATTCTTCAACCTTTGGGGCAGCCAAAAACGTGGAGAGAGAGAGAGAGAGGAAGAAAAAACTCCATTAAAGCTCACCCAAGCTCCCAACCTCACCAAATCTCACTCCAAAACCCTAGCCTTCTTCACAAAAAAATTAACCTAGCACCTTGAGGACACTTTGGGCAGCAAAAAGAAAGAAAAATCAAGAAGTTTTCTAAGCTAGGGAAACTCTCCAACAAAGGTTAGTGACCTAACCCTAAATTTTTACTTTGAATACATGTTTAGGGACTTGAATAATTGTGAATTGTAAAGAAAAATTATTGAATACCATTTGGATGGAAACCCTAGATTTTGGGCAGCCATGGTTAGGGTTTGATTGGGTTGAGTTTAATGAAATTAAAAGACTATTATGGCTGCCCACAACATGTATTTACTAAGTGGATTGATGAAATGCAAGTTAAATGCATGATTTGAGATGTTAGGGTTAGGGTTTGGGGTGGAAAAATGAGACTTTGAGCATGTAATGATGAAAGTGAGTTTTAATGGTCAATTAGTGACCATTTAGTTCTATTTAAATTAAAAATGAAGTGTGTTGAGTGCTGGGATTGGGTTTGGTGTGGCTGTCATTAAAGGGACCTGCAGAATGGAGTGACCTGCAGAATTGGACTTGAGTCCAGCAGGTTTGGGCAGCCATAACTTGAATTGTAGAGGTTCAATTGGTGCAAGACCAATTGGACATGAAACTATACACATAATGGCACAACTTTCATGAAGAAATCATGCCCATAAAACCAAACCAAGTGGACCAAAAGCTTGCTCAAATCCGGGTGACCTTCAGGCTGTTTCTGCAGAATGACCAAATGAATAGTGACTGTTTATTTGGCCATAACTCAATGTAGAAAGGTCCAATTGACCTGAAATTTTACCAGAAACAAGATGAGATATAGACCAACAACTTTCATGAAGAAACCTATCCCAAATTATGAACACAACCTATCCAATAAGTGAGTTGCAGTCAGTGACCTGCAGTCTGATTCTGCAGAATCACTAAATGAACAGTAATTATTCATTTGGCCATAACTCAATGTAGAAAGGTTCAATTGATCTGAAATTTTACCAGAAGCAAGCTAAGATATAGACCAACAACTGTCATGAAGAAACCTACCCCAAATTATGACCAGAACCTATCCAACAAGTGAGTTGTAGTCACTGTTCACTGCACTATAGATATGGTCAGCCTAGAAAAATTTCAATCCGGCCAGTTGTGGTTTTTGGACCATAAATTAAGCTAAAAAACTCCAAATGGAGTGATTCAAAAAAGGAAATTCAACTAGACAAAATAAGAAACAACTTTCATGTTGATCATTTTGCCAAATTCCCACTACAAAAATAACTAATAGAGCAGTAAAAATAAAGCAAGAAAACTGAAATTTCTGCTCAATTAGCATTAAGCTTAGAAATGGTATGGGCAACCAATACCAACAAATTTTGAATGCAAAATGTGGTATGTTGGGAGTATTAAAACCAATGTACCTATTGTCTATGCAAAAATCAACATTTTGGTTGACTAATGAAGTGAATAGTAACACCAAAACTTGAAATTCAAAAATTGTAAAACTCAAAAGTGTAAAATGCCCTAGTATACCTAACAAGATTGGTTTGGATAGCTTGGCATGCCAATAGGGTTCTGTTAGCAGTACTGCATATGGCTTTATGCCATTCTGTGTTTCATGGCTTTCCTATGCCATTCTGTGAAATAATAGCCTTTGGCTATGTTATTTGAGTTGATATACTTGGGTTTTAACTCTGATCATTATTACAGCTTATTAGTTGTTACATTTGCACCGGGAGACACAATGTGACCGATGGTGTGATGGTCCGAGGTACTTAGTACCCAGTGCCAGTTTACCCATTTATCCAGTCCAATCAATTAGTATGGGTTACTCGGGCAATGTTAAAGAACCTTACCAAAATTTTAATTGAATAATAATGCAAATAGTATCAGAAGTTAAGTCTACCAAAAATTGTAAACACACATTCTGCATCTTTGTTTTATTTTATTTTATTTCATTTTATTTTATTTTATATTGTCACCACTAAGCAGAATTGCTTAGCGCGTCGCTTTTGCCACACGCAGGTACTGGAGACCTAGCTGGTGAGCCCAGCTGACATCAGACCGGGTGAGCCTTCAGATTTGCATCCGAAGTCCCGAGTCACCACACACCTACAGTGCATATGGTAGGACATAGGATTTTGGGAGTATTTTGTATTTTGGCATTTTGTATTAATTTGGATTGTAACTATAAACTCTTGTAATTATGTATTAATGTAAATATATGAAATTTCATATTATTGAGATTTTCTGCATTATATATGTTGATAAATGAAATGTTGAGAATTATTTGTGAATATGCTTCAAGTGATGAAGTGAACAGAAAAGTTTTGAAAATAATATTGTGTGATTGAGATTGAGATTTTGAGATTGACTTGAATATATATAATGGAGTTTGGATTTGGAAATTATTTTGGAAGTGTTTTTAAACAGGTTCAGAAGAACTGTTTTTCCAATTTACAACCGGCACCCTGCCGGATTTTCTATAAAATTTGCAGTTAAATTCAGATTTATCAAAATTGAAAATAAATGAATTATAAAGGGATAAATTGTAATAGAAACATAAATTGGTGCTCCGGCTCACTGAGTGGCATAACTTGCTCGGCTACACTGTAGACGAGTAAGGGGTGTCACACCCTTACTGTAGCAATTCCGTACATTCTACTGTTCCGATAACCCGTGTCGGTCCGGACAGCTAGACCATCTGGAAGAATATTTAGGCTAGAGTGAGGAGTCATAAATAACTCAAATAATAATAAGAAAAATTTAGAAATAAAATACAACCAAGTTAAATGAGCCGGTGCCCTAGCGATGGGTAACCCAGTGGGAAGTTGCAGCCTTCGCTGCTAGGAGTCCTAAACCCGGGAGAGAATTTATAAAATAATTTTTAAGACTCCAGAGAAGAGTCATTGAGGTTTTTATGGCATTAGAATGCCAAGAAAAGGCTTAGAAAAGTTTTTCAATCGGTACAGACGATTTTGGCTCAATAAGCCAAACGGTGGGCATTTTGGTCATTTCGTCTGCAGAGATTATTTTTGGCCAACTTGTCCAGTTAAGTACATAATTATTATGACATAAAATGTGAATAAATATTTCTAAAAATTTAATTGAAAATAAGTAGAAAAGAAAAGAAAAGAAAAATGAAGAAAATTAGAATTTTAACATCATATGATGTCATTAAGAAGGCCTTCACCAATCACAACACAACAAGCATATTTAAGGTTATTAAAAAGAGATAAAATGGGATTAAATGAAAAAAAAATCTGCATCTCATCTCCTTCATTCAGCCATTTCTCCCTTTTCTCTCCTCACAACATTTTCATGCAAACTTCTCACTAGAAATTCTCTTGAAAAATCACCATAAATTCAAATGGTTGTTTCATTAAAACTCCTCCTTCTAAACCACCTCTAGGCAGCAATTGAAAGAAGAAATTAAGAAGTTTTTACAAGCTTGGAAGAGTGATCAACATAAGGTTAGTGCTAACTCTTACATCTCTCTTTTTATTCCATGATAGGAAGTCAAAGTGAATGAGAAATTGTTAAGAAATTGAATAAAACACTTATGTAGGAGTATGTAGGTGACACCCCTTACCCGTCTACAGTGTAACCGAGTAAGATATGCCACTCAGTGTGCCGGAGCACCAATTCATGTTTCAATTATAATTTATCCCTTTTAATTCATTTATTTTCAATTTTTTTGATAAATCTGAATTTTTTCGCAAATTTTATAGAAAATCCGGCAGAGTGTCGGTTGTAAATTAGAAAAACAGTTCTTCTAAACCTGTTTAAAAACACTTCCAATATAATTCCAAAATCCAAACTCCATTATACACATTTCAAATCAATCTCAAAATCTCAACACTATTTTCAAAATTTTTTCGTTCACTTCATCACTTGAAGCACATACATAAATATTTCTCAACATTTCATTTTTCAACATACATTATACAGAAAATCTCAATAACATCAAATTCCATATATTTACATTATTACATAATTTCAAGAGTTTATAGTTAAAATCCAAAAATAATACAAAATACAAAATACAAAATGCTACCCCAAAGTCCTAATGTCCTACCATATGCACTGCAGAGGTGAGGTGACTCTGGACTCCGAATACAGATTTGAAAGTTTACCCGGTCTGATGTCTGCTGGGCTCCCCAGCTAGGTCTTCAGTACCTGCGCGTGGTAAAAGCGACGCGCTAAGCAATTCTGCTTAGTGGTGACAATATAAAATAAAATAAAATAAAAATAAAAATAAATATGCAGAATGTATGTTTACATTTTTGGATAGACTTAATTTCTGATATTATTTGCAGTATTATTCGATTAAAAAAATTGGTAAAATTTATTATCATTGCCCGAGTAACCCATACTAGTTGACTGGACTGGATAAATGGGTAAACTGGCACTGGGTACTAAGTACCTCGGACTATCACACCATCGGTCACATTGTGTCTCTCGGTGTGCAACAGAACAGCTAATAAGCTGTAATAATCATCAGGGTTACAACTCGAGCATAACAACTCAAATAACATAGCCAAAGGCTATTATATCACAGAATTGCATGGGAAGCCATGAAACACAGAATGGCGTGAAACCATATGCAATACTGCTAACAGAACCCTATTGGCATGCCAACCTATCCAAACCAATCTTGCTAGGTATACTAGGGCATTTTACACTTTTAAGTTTTATAATTTTTGAAATTTAAGTTTTAGTGTTACTATTCCATTCATTAGTCAACAAAAATGTTGACTTTTTCATAGGTAATAGGTACATTGGTTCTAATACTCCCAACATACCATATTTTGTATTCTAAATTTGTTGGTATTGATTGCCAATACCATTTCTAAACTTAATGTTAATTGGACAGAATTTTCAGTTTTTATGCTTTGTCTTTACTGTTCTATTAGTTATTTTTGCAGTGGGAATTTGGCAAAATGATCAACATGAAAGTTGTTCCTTATTTTGTCTAGTTGCATTTCATTTTTTGAATCACTCCATTTGGAGTTTTGTAACTCAAGTTATGGCCCAAAAACCACAACTGGCCAGATTGAAATTTTTCCAAAATTTATGGACTGACCAAATCTATATTACTTGGAACAGTGACTGCAACTCACTTTTTGAATATGTTCTGGTCATAATTTGGGTTAGATTTCTTCATGAAAGTTGTAGATCTATATCTCAGCTTGTTGATGGTAACAATTCAGGTCAATTGGACCTTTCTACACTGAGTTATGGCCAAATGACTAAACACTGTTCATTTGGTCATTTTGCCCAGGCAGAATGCAGGTCACCGGGATTAGGACAATCTTTTGGTCCACTAAATTTGGTTTTCTAGGCATGGTTTCTTCACCAAAGTTGTGTCATTATGTGTCTAGTTTCATGTCCAATTGGCCTTGCACCAATTGAACCTCTACAATTCAAGTTATTGCTGCCCAAACCTGTTGGACTCATGCCTAGTCCTGCAGGTCACCAAGGGTAGCCACACCAAACTCCAATCCCACTACACAATTCACTTCATTTTTTATTTAAACAGAACCAAATGGTCACTAATTGACCATTAAAACCTACTTTCATCATCACATGATCAAAGTCCCAATTTCCATCCCAAAACCCTAACTCAAACATCACATACCATGCAATATCAGTGCATTTCAACATTCCACTTAAGAGATGCAATTTAAGGGCAGCCATACTAGCATGTTAGCTCCATAAAACCCATCACAATCATATCCTAACCAAGGCTGCCAAAATCAAGGGATGGCATACAAATGGTATTTAACAATTTTTCTTTGTAATTTATACTCATTCATAGTCCTTAAACATGATTTCAAAGTAAAAACCAAGGTTAGGTCACTAACCTCTAATGGAGTGAAGTCTCCCACTTGCTAGGTGTCGACACCATATTTTGGCCGATCCCCAGAATTAATAAACTTTGAAACTGATTCCCAGTACTAAATCTCTCTGTGCTAGATAACCACATTTCCGATCTCTCCTCACAAGGAATTGAATCAATGCTAAGTCCTCACATCAGTCAAAGCCTTACCAGTCTATTAAATCACTCACCGATCTCTCAAACCCATTGTCGAATCTCCTGACCAGTCAAGTATATTCCTGATCTCTGTTGACAAACGAAATTGAACTGACACTAGATCTTTGTTACCATTTTTGTTGTCGATCTCCCTTTCAAAAGTTTAAGAATAATCAAAGGTTCGGTTCCGGTTTAATGATGATCCCGATCTTAAATGTTCAAGCCCAAATTTCTAATTTTAATCAAGTCCCGTTTAGCGTTGGTTCCCTACCGATCTCATGCTCATTGTGTTTTCCGATCTCTCACACTTAGGTTAATAATCACTTTCAGTTATTTCAACATACTCAGATAATCAAGTGTTTAAATAATTTAGAAATTTTTCGATCACAACCATTCATCGAACAAAAAGGCATTCCATTTCATTTCATTTCAAGAATTTTTACAAGTTATTCAGCTGGAGGATCACCCCTAGCCTGATCTACATCTTGTCCATCCCCTCTCTCACCCTCAGCCTCCTCCTCACTCTCCTCACCTTCATCATCGGGAGCCAGGTTGGCCATCAAGGAGAAGTCCTCCTCAGGGTAACGCTTCTTGAGCTCAGCCAGGAGATCTCTGTGAGCATTCACATAAGCGCCGACCACTCCAGTCACTATATCTTCTTCTTTCACCTTGAGCTCCTCAGCAAGGTGAGCGAGTTGGGCCGCTTCATCGGCACGGAGCGCTTGCACTTCTTCAAAAGCGCGAGCTTGCTCGGCCAGCTTGTCCTCATAGAACTTCATTCACCCCTCAATTTGAGATATGTAGCCCTGAGCGGATGAAAGTTGAGATCGAAGGGAAGCTGCCTCATGACCCATCCTCTCGACCTCTTTACCCAGGCGATGCGCCATCTCCCGTATGATGTGCTGGTTCACCAGGCACTCCACGTTCAAGCTCATGGATCGGGTCAAGATATCATCAAGGTTATCCGGAGACAGCCTATCTCGATCTTCTCGAAGACAGATAGAGGACGCCAAGACCTTGGTGAAACCAGGGTTTTCTCGAACCGTATGATTCTTCTCCAGTGAGTGGACTAAGACTTGGGCACCGCGGGAGATAGTCCTCACGTTAGGTTGAGAAGAACCCTCTTCTGCATTCGGAGCAACTGGAGGAGGTGGAGGCGGCTCTTCCCAGCGAGGAGGTGATCGGACCACTTCTACGATCACCGGTCCCGAAGGTTGAGACGAGCCTTGTATTTCCCCGGGCTCATGCCTGGGTGTCTGCATTTCCTCAACTCGCTTCATCTCTCCTACCTTCCGGGAGATCTCCCTCTTTCGCTTTTGGCTCTCCTTGGAGGCTTCGCCGCTGGCCATACCTGCACAAAGAAGAGGTCAGTGAGATCGCTAAGGTCCTGAGATCTGAGATGTAGAAAATACCCATGCCGAGGTCAGAGAGCTGGAGTCCGCAATCTTTGCCGGTGATCAATTCCATAGTCCAATGGTGCAGCTCGGCGGTCACTGCATCCAAGCAAGAGAACTTCTCTCTGGACGCCTGCTCCTTCAACTCCATCACCGTAGCGCCCTCTTCCCTATTCAACACGAGACGCTTCGAAATTAAAGAACCATGGTGTAGCCAGCTACGAGGGAAACCCTCAAAGCCGTTCGGAATTTTGATCCTTAGAATGAAGAAGCGGTTCTTCCAGTTTTTCAGGGAGGAGGGCAGATCGATGAAGAGCCCGCAATGTGGCTTCGCCTGGAAAAACCAGTACTCGTCGTCCTTTCGACGAGTTAACCTATGCAGTTCGGCGAATACCTTAGGCGTAGGACGGAATCCCTTAGCTCGACAGAGGCCTCGAAAGGCTACTAAGATCCGCCACGAGTTCGGGTGAACTTGAGCTATGCACACTTGGAAAAATTTTAAGACTTCCTTAAAGAAGTCGTCAAGAGGGAACCGCAGCCCGGCTTTCAACTGTTCTTCGTATACCATAATCATGTCGTTCTCTTCGAAGAAATGATCGGCCCGGAGATCGCCGTGACACCGGATAAGTTCATATGAATCGGGCTCAATGTTATACTCCTGGCTGAATGACTGCAGATCGGTTTCTTGAAGGACTGATGGCAGCTTGTCCATGGGAAGATTCTCTCTCCCTGAAGAAGGCGCATGCCTTGATGACGTCACTTGTTCCCGAGCTGGGATGGAGACTCTAGGTGGTTCAGGTTGCGCCCTTGGCCCGACCACCTCTACTTCATTAGATGACCACGAGAACTGGATGGAAGGAGGACTCGCCGCTCTCTGACCTTCGGTGCTGCTCATTTTCAAAGGAAATAAAGAATTTAAACTAAAAGAAGGATCAAAACCCTTACCGGAGCTTGATCGGAGTCGGAAGAGCTTGAGAAAACGAGAGAATTTTGAAGTTGTTCACGAGAAGCTGAAAATGACACAAGAGAGCAAATGGCTAACCCCCACCCCTATTTATACTCGTCCGAGCATTTAATGCTCACGGCATCCCAGGCGGTGCATCGGTCAGTGAGATCTGCCAGCTGTTTCTGACACGTCCCATGAATATTCCGGAAATTCCATAAAGAGATCGGCTAACTAGTTAAGGGAAATATTGGAATAATAGAGATCGGAAGAGGGGAGACCGGTATGAAAGATCAGAGAAGGATCATGTTAAGAAGATCAGAAAGGAAGAGAGAGCATAAAACAAAAAGAATAAGGCGCCTACCGCCGTCACCATAATCAGAGCCGAGGTAGTTAAAGCGTTGCAGGTAAAATCTCAACCGCACGCCCCAGAATCGCCCGCATTTCTGACATGCGTCAGGGTGCTGTACATTCTAATCTCCACCGTTGATCTTACTTGTAAGGACGAGCTCGGAGCCCTCGGATCGAAGAAGAAAACGACAAGATCAGCGCCTTTCACTCCCAGCCCTCGGATCACCCCGAACAAGAGAATTTGGGACCGTCAGATTAGAAGAAGAAAATGACAAATATTCTAAAGAGGATCTCAGCCGTCCGTTCTGATCCTCTTTAATTCCTGAGCCTCAGATCATGTCCTTCGAAATCCTGACCCTCCATCTCCCTCAAAATAGATCCTAACCCTTCATGGGGAGCACCCGGTTCCTATAAATAACTGCATGAAAACTGTTCAAAGGAGAGGACGAAAAAAAAAGAAGGAAGTTACTATAGCGAAAGAACTCTGAAATTTAATTCAGATCGTCACTCTGCTTTCATAAGAAGAACTTTTGGAACCAGTTTTCTGAAGCATTTTCTTAAAAAGATTTTGAACACTGAAACTTTCCATTTTCAGCTCGTTCATTATCTCGCAGCGTTCACATTTTTTAGTTCCTTGTTATCTTTATTTTCACTTCCATCGCCCATGCTCAATCTCAAGCTTAAAATCTTAATAAATATTAAAAGAGATCGGAGGAGAGTTCTTATCCGGTCCTCAATCTAAAATTCAAATAAATATTAGAAGAGATCGGAGGAGAGTTCTTATCCGGTTCTCAATCTAAAATTTAAATAAATATTCAAAAGAGATCGGAGGAGAGTTCTTATCCGTTTCTCAAGCTTAAAATTTTAATAAATATTAAAGAGATCAGAGGAGAGTTCTTATCCGGTTCTCAATCTAAAATTCAAACAAATATTAAAAGAGATTGGAGGAGAGTTCTTATCCGGTTCTCAATCTAAAACTTAAATAAACATTCAAAAGAGATTGGAGGAGAGTTCTCATCCAATTCCAAAAATTGAATTCTAATAAAATAGCCCTTCAAACAAAACTAACATACAACAGTAACTCACTAAGGTTGTCTCATTTACTTATGTATCTGGGTAATCCGAATTAGTGAAAAATCAAATATTCCTTTTGTTAAAAGGATTAACATTTCCATTCAAGTCCTCCTAACTAATTTATAAAGAGTACGAAGTTAAATCTACTTACCCTAATTAAGGGACGAGGTGGGGTGCCTAACACCTTCTCCACCCGTTTACGGACCCCGAACTTAGAATCTCTGTTTTGAAGTGGTTTTATTTCAATTTATCTTCACAAATGGTTTTCTTTAGTTTCCCTCAAAACTAAGGTGGCGACTCCTCATTCTTTTCCACTTCAGTGAGGGTTCGTTCAGGCGACCGCAAAATCCCTTGCGACAGCTTGGCGACTCCGCTGGGGAGTATTTCGACTTGACCCCGGTCCAGAGGTCCAAGAGTAGATCTAATTTCTTAATCAAATTATAGTTAGGTGGGCTTACCCGGTAATATTTTATGTGTTAATTTTTGTTTATTCCTACTAACTGTTTTGCTTGTTTTGCTTGTTTTACTCCTTGCAGTACTCTTCGTTTGAAAAAAAAAAGGAAAAAAAAAAAAGAAAATAAAATCCCCCTAAATTGGGAAGAGGTAAAGATGTCCCTTCACACACTGAACACTCACACGATGTCCTCACACACTTTAGCCTTATACCCGGGCTTTCTTACCCTTTTAGGAAAGTAGGAGGGGGTCATGTAGCGGTACCCGTGGGTTCTACCCCGTTAGTATCCGTGAAGGCTTCTGCTCAAATTGAAACTCGTTCTATTCACTGTGATATCCGTGGAATTTTTCCGACAATATCATGGGGATAGAATGAGGCTCTACTGTTCTGATGAGGCAATTTGGGAACTTGTGGCTCTTAGAAAACTAGATCTGAGCTAAACTATCACGATAGTGAAAGCGTAGTAAGCTACCTTATAAGATAGAACTATCCAATTAGGTAGCACTCATCCCAGATATCGAGTCTCCTATCGTAGGACAAAAGGGGCATACTTACTCTTACCCTATTCTGTTTATTTTATTTTGTTCTTATTTTTAAAGGTAATCTTGAATCATATTGTTAAGAAAACCTACACATTTTCCTACTTTGATAAATGTGTAGGTACCACTCTGCCAACAATATAATACAAGATTACCTGAATTTATCCTGCTAACGAGTTTTTCCGCAGGCATCACTAAACCAAAAGTCTGTAAAAAGGATAGGCATCATTTTTATCATGACATCCTCGAGTCAGTCGGCAGAAGAAGTTCAGAATGCTAAACTTTGGTCCAAATCAGTTCATACTCCAGTACCCCCGCAAAATGATGTTTCCAAAGCACACGCTAGCTTGCTACCTTCATTGGATCTGAATAAAATTGAAGTCAGAATGAACAGCCTCGAGGGTCTATCTAATGGTTGGAGGTCGCTTTCCGATCAGGTCAAGGCACGATTTGAGAAGAAGTACGGGAGGATTGCAACCCTAATGCGAGTCAATGTCCAAATCCCGGCATTAAAGGCCATGCTGTCGGTTTGGAGTCCTAAGTACGGAGTATTCTCTTTCAATGATATTGATACAGTTCCCACTATGGAAGAATATTAGACATTACTAGAGATTCCTTACCTGACGCAAAATCGGATCTACCTTCATCTCGAGCATAGGCAGGCTTGGAAACGATTGACACATATGATTGGTATTTCCCCAGAAGAAGTAAAGTCAAAAGAAACCGTCAAAGGAAACACGCATGGTTGGTATTGGACACATCTCAAGAAATGGTTAGATCAATACATCCAAGAGAAACAATGGGATCGAGCTTCAATGACACTCGCCTTGGGAATCTATGGCCTAATTTTGTTCTCGGGACCATCGGGAATCATAACCCGCAGCACGGTGGAAGTATTCAAGGCGGTAGAAAAGCAGGAGGTCAATCCGATACCGGCGATTCTTGCGGAGACCTTATTAACCCTTACCTACTGCAGACAATAGGGCAAAGGGTCCATTAAGTGTTGTTCTCAATTGTTATACCTCTGGATTATCAGTCACATGTGTCCTGTGGAGACAAAAGGATTGACTTGGTACCTTGACCAGCCCCCCATCGAGAAAATGACCCGGTTGGTAATCAGTCCGAAGAATAAACAGCAGTGGCGGGAACGGATTTTGAGTTTCAATAGCCATAATTACTATTGGAGGAAACTGTGGGTGTCAGGCCAATCCATTTTGATCAGCACGGGAGGTAATCAGTCGGTATCCCTAATCGGAGTGACTGGATACACAAGTTACACTCCGGCATTGGTAATGAGGCAGTTTGGCTCAACACAGTCCAAAATCAACATTGAAGAATACCACCAAGGTCATTTCTACCATGAGATCAAAGAAGAGGAAGGGTTGAAAATGGCTCGCAAATCTTGGGAAAACATCTCTCTGATGGAAAGGTCGCCTAAAGGTCCAAGTGCCACACGTGATTATCTTGAATGGAGGCCTGACAGGGACCGAGAACACTCAACTGTAGAATTCGAAGACAGCAACCCTCGCCGAAACGTCCTATTAGAAAAAGCTGATAATCGTCTTGCTGACTCACTACAAAAAGCAAATACCGAGAACTCACAATTGCAAGAACAAATGAAACAGTTGGAGAACCAACAACGAAACCTTAAAAGAAAGGTGAGAAAACTCAGGGAAGAGGCAAGGGCCGAAAAGATAAGGTTCGAAGAGCAAGAGGAACAATGGGAAAAGGAAAAAGACTCTCTCCAAGCTATAGTAAAAGAAGTAGAAATACAAAATAGTAAGCTTCAGGAAAAAATAAAATACCAAGAAATACTCGTTGAGGAGTATAAACAAGAAAACAAAAAGAAGAAGCTCGAATTGAAAGAACAGGCACTACTCATCAACGATATCTTGAAAGAATGCGTTAAGGAAAGGAAGGAGAAAGAAAGACAAGCTGCTCTTTATCAAGAGCTGAAAGAGAATGTTGACCAGCTGGAGAGAACAATAGCACAGGGAAAACAAGAACTATTACCTGAATCCGAGTATGCTCTGAAAGCATTCGACCCTGCCAAACAAGAAGAAAGGTTATATGAGTATCTCAGGAAATGTCATCTCATTATAAAGAACCTCCCAGAGCCTAGGCCGATGTAAAGAATGCAGTGTACAAATTATTCAGTTAATGAAATGATTTTTGGACCATTGTTTAGCAAATTTGTGAATGAATAATATGACTCCCGTAGGAACTCCCTCGCTAGGGTTATGTGAAAATTGAATGAGCTATATGGACAGGTATCATAAATGCGCATTCAATCCAGTAATTCACAGTCAGACTATCGAATGATGCCATGATAAAGTTGATGCAACCATCCTTTCGCAGATTTCATTCTGGCTCTCAAATGCCACTGTATCCTTCGTCTGGACTAGGACTTTTAGTTTTTTTACAAAATTCTAAATTTGTTAAAACCTTTTTTTGACTCCTTACAGAAAATCAACATTGCTTCAAACAAGGCAAGCCTGACCAAGCACACGGTTCAACCCAAGCGGGTGTACTTAACAAGATCCCGAACAAAGAAGATAATGGAAGATCAGGAACAAGTACAGAACCTACAAGGGTAGGTTTCCGAGTTGAAGGATCAGGTCTCAGAACTTATGAGACTAATGAGGGAAATGTCCCAGAATAAACCTATTTCAGAACCTAACTTACCTCTACCTCCTACAACAATGGATCCTCACCAAGCTTCAACTTCTTTTACCTTTCAGTCGCCTATCCCGGACCCGACAATCACTGTCAATCCAGCTACCATGAATAATGACCTACCTTACTCTCATTACCCAACCGTTTCAAACACTGACCCATACCCTTCAATTCTAATCCCTCCAGTTCACTCCACCCCTCACCTCCCAACTGGGGGAGCATTTCATGCAGTGGGAGGGGAAAATAAGACGAGAGAAAATGAGAAACTATTTGCTCTAGAAGAGAGATTGAGAGCAATCGAAGGACTGAATATGTATGGTTCAGTCGATGTGGCATCGCTTAGATTGGTTCCTGATGTGGTGGTGCCGCCCAAGTTCAAGGTCCCTGATTTCGACAAATACACTGGGAATTCAGACCCTCGCATTCACTTGGCCACCTATATCGCCAAGATGTCCGCTCTGACAGATGATGACAGATTGCTAGTCCACTTCTTTCATGAGAGCCTCTCCGGGGTAGCCCTGAGGTGGTGCATTCAGTTGGACAGAAGCAAACTGCGCTCCTGGAAGGATTTAGCTGATGCCTTCTTAAGACAGTACAAATTTAACTGTGATGTGGCCCCTACAAGGAGGGACCTCCAGAACCTGGTGCAGAAAGACAGAGAAAGCTTCAAGGAGTATTCCCAGAGATGGAGAGAAAAGGCGGCAGAAGTACACCCCCCGGTGACCGATAATGAGCTATGCTCTCTGTTCATCGAGACTTTGAAAGCTCCTTACTTCAACTTGATGATTGGAAACACTTCCAACAGCTTCTCCGACATCATCCAGGCCGGTGAAAGGATAGAGGCCAATTTAAGAATGGGACGACTGCAGGAGTTGGTTGAGAACCCTGCAAAGAAGACTGCCAATTTTGGCAAGAAAAAGGAGGGTGATGTGCATTCCATCACCCGGCAGAATAATTACTCCCCACTTCCCCAAAATAACTAGCGGCCATATCCTTCTCCTCATGGCCAAACCATCGCAAACATTTCGCCTTCTTTCCCGAATTATCCACACCCGCGCCCACCGTATCCCCCACCAACAAATTACCAACCTAGACCACCTCCTCCTCTTGCTCAACCGAGACCACCACAAAACAACCCAAGACCCCCGAGAAACCCTGATCCACCTCTTCCCCTACCACTCAGTGAAATATACCGATACCTTGTCGGTATAAATCAGATTGTACCAGTTCCCCTAGACCCAATTCAGCCTCCATATCCCAGGTGGTATGATGCCACTGCCCGTTGTGAGTATCATGGAGGGGCACAAGGGCATTCAACTGACAATTGTGGAGCACTCAGGGGGAGAGTGCACGCTTTAATCCGGAACGGATGGCTGAAGATTGAAGGAAATGGTTCCCTCCCTAATGTTACCTCAAACCCATTGCCCAACCATAATGCGGGCAATGGTGTAAATATGATAGAGTCTGACGGAGAGAGATCAACACCGGAGGTAGACGAGCTGATTCCTCACTTTGAGGATATTTTTTCCATGGCAATAAAGGAAGGCTACCTTTGCCCTCAGGCATCAAAATCAGTAGAGGATACGGGATGTCTTTACCATGGGGGGGCAGCTGATCATGAGCTGCAGGATTGTGAGGAATTTAAGCAAGAGGTTCAGAACTTGTTGTCCCTCAAAGTTTTGAGATGCCGGACAAGGTCGAAGACAGAAAGGGGAGTGAACGCAACTAGATACAGCCAGAATGCTTCTACCTCTAAACCCAGAATTACTTTCTCACCCCCAGTAGTCTCGCCACCAGTAATGGTTATCCGAACTCCTCCTCAGCTCCTTGTCACCAATACTCACGCTGTCCCTTGGAACTATAATTTCCAAGTTTTCACTCAAGGAGCGTCAAGCAGCACATCAGCTCCTAATCTTGCCTCACCTCCGGCACCACCAAAACCATATTTCACTCCCCATGAGCATTTTAAAATGACTTATACCGGACCTACCGCCAGTACTACTCCCCAGGTTAATCTTCAGCCAGTTGCCGCCACAAAATCCTCCCCACCTGAGCAAGAAATCGAGTTTATAACTCGAAGTGGGAGGTGTTATGGGAACGAAGAGAAAGAAAAGATAAAAGGGAAAGTAAAGATGAGAGAGTCACCGAAGAATACTGAAGAGGAGGTTGAGAAGACAGGGGAAGTAGAGCCTGCCGGACATAAAGAAGAGGAGGAGCTGCTGCTCCAAATAATGAAACAAAGTGAGTATGATGTGGTGGAGCAGTTGAGAAAGACACCTGCCCGAATTTCACTGTTATCACTGATCCTGAGCTCAGAAGTGCACCGACAAGCCTTGCAGAGAGTCCTGGATCAGGCCTTTGTAAATCCCGACATCACTCCGGGGCAATTTGAGAAGATAGTGGGATAAATCCAGGCGTCCAGTTTTGTTACTTTCTCAGAAGACGAGATAGACCCAGCGGGTTTAAGGCACACTAAAGCTCTGCATGTCACAGTGAAATGTAAGGGTTGTATAGTAGCCAAGGTACTTATTGATAACGGATCAGCTCTCAATGTACTCCCTAATGCTACCTTGGCTAGGTTGCCAGTTGATCAATCAGATATACGTCAAAGTACTATGGTGGTAAGAGCCTTTGACGGTACCAGAAGAGAAGTGTTGGGAGATATTGATTTAACACTCCAAATTGGCGCATGTACCTTCAACGTCACATTCCAGGTGATGAATATTGAGCCGGCCTACACTATGTTGCTGGGGAGGCCTTGGATCCATTCTGCGAACGCCGTTCCCTCAACTCTGCACCAGAAGATAAAATACATTATAAACAGCAAAATCATCACTGTAAGAGGAGAAGAAGCCATTTTGGTCACCAAGCCACAATCACTCCCTTATGTGGAAGCGGCCGAGGAGTCGTTGGAAAGCTCCTTCCAGGCCCTTGAGTTGCAAGAAACCAGAGATGAAGGGGCTATGTCTATGGTAGCCAAGATAATGTCGAGGAGTGGGTACAAAGAAGGCAAAGGCCTAGGCACTACATTACAGGGAATCATTGAACCCATACCGACTATCCAGAAGATAGGCCGCTGCGGTTTGGGATATGAGGAAGATGCCCTTATGAATGGGCAATTCTGGATGAGGAAAATGCTTCGGGATCAAAGATTTGACCAGAAAATGGGAAAAGGGAAGGTAGTCCCGAGAATCGCGGAGATCTTCACCGAACCGGTCATTGAAAATCCGACAGAGGTTAAAGAATCACCTGATGAACCGTCCATTGACGTCATCCACCTAGATTCCTTGTATGAGGCTCTGGTCTCGCCGATAGCTGAGGGGCAAGAGTTGGACAAGCTGGGACGGAGAGGGCGTCCACGTACTTAATTTCGAGTAAAGTACCTCTGGTTATCTACACTTGATCATTTCGTCCATAATGACAAGTGTAACATTGTAAATGGACCCTTTTCTTATGTCATAAATTTTTAATGAATTAATAGCGCATTTATTTCCAATTCTTTTCTCCATTTGAATTCCATCCTTATAATATATTCTATTTTCGTTCATTCAGGACCATTCATCAATTAACACCTAATAATTCAATAGACTCGGAAATTCCTCTGGTTAATTTTGAAACCCCTATAACTGCCATTACTTCAAGTGATTCTGAGGTGGAGCTCACAGAAGAAAGTGATGAAAGGGATGAACCTTCCGTAGTGCCTTGTGGCGATGAAACACGCACCATAAACCTAGGCACGGAAGAAGTAAAGAGGGAACTTAAGGTTGTGGAGAGTGAAGAAGTGGGAGATATGATCAGTTTGCTTAGAGAATTCCTGGATGTATTTTCCTGGAGCTATGATGATATGGTTGGCTTGGACCCCCAGATAGTGGCACACAAAATTCCCTTTATTAGGGGACAATCCGGTGAAAGCGAAACTAAGAAGAATGAATCGACACATTGTTCAAAGTTCGGGATGAAGTCAAGAAACTGATATGATCTTTGGGTTCCTGGAAGTAGTCAAATATCCCCAATGGATAGCTAATGTTGTCCCGGTAATGAAGAAGGACGGGAGAGTTAGGGTGTGCGTTGATTACAGGGATCTTAATAGAGCAAGCTTAAAGGATGATTTCCCTCTCCCCCACATTGATGTGTTAGTAGACAATGCTGCGGGATTGGGCAGATGTTCATGCATTGATGGGGCATCTGGGTACAATCTAATCCCAATGGATGAGGAAGACAAAGAGAAAACCACTTTTATCACTCAATGGGGAGTATTCTGCTATCAGGTCATGCCTTTCGGGTTGAAGAATGCCGGTGCTACCTATCAACGCGCTATGGTCACATTATTCCATGATATGATGCACAAAGAAGTGGAGGTATACGTGGATGATATGATCATCAAATCTATGGCAGAAGAGAGCCACGTGCAGGTGGTAAGGAAATTATTGGAGAGACTCAGGAAATATCAGTTGAAACCGAATCCCGCCAAATGCATATTCAGAGCTAGATCAAGGAAATTGTTGGGATTCATAGTGAGCAAGAAGGGAATAGAGGTAGATCCCAATAAAGTTCGAGCTATTCAAGAGATGCCATCCCCAAGAACAGAAAGGGAGGTGCGCAGCTTCCTGGGAAAATTGAACTATATATCAAGGTTTATTTCCAATCTCACCGCTAAGGCCAAGCCTATTTTCATATTGCTCCGAAAGAACAACACCACTCAATGGGATTCAGTTTGTCAAGAGGCTTTCAAGACAATCAAGCAGTATCTGTCAAGCCCACCAGTATTGGTTCCACCCGTGTCGGGGAGGCCCCTGATCCTGTATATGGCAGTCCAACAGAACTCGATGGGATGCGTTTTGGGACAGCATGATGACACTGGCCGAAAAGAGAGGGCTATCTATTACCTAAGTAAAAAGTTCAATGATTGTGAGTCGAGGTACTCTTTCTTAGAGAAGACTTGCTACGCGTTAGCCTGGACGGCGAACCGCCTCAAGCACTACATGTTGAATCACAAGACATGGCTCATCTCCAGGATGGATCCTATCAAATATGTATTCGAAAGCCCATTCGTACCAGGCAAGATAGCCAAGTGGCAGGTCATACTCTCCCAATATGACATAGTCTATATGACCCAGAAGGCGGTGAAAGGTAGCGTGATCCCTGACCTTCTAGCAGAAAATCCTATCTAGGATTATGAAGCCCTGGATTTTGAGTTCCCTGATGAGCATATTAATGAAGTAGACTGCAAAGAAGAGGGGCCAGCTGATGTATGGGAAATGTATTTCGACGGAGCTGTCAATTTGTCCGGTAATGGAATTGGAGCTGCGTTGATATCCCCAGATGGAAAACACTTTCCAATAGCTATCAAGTTGAGATTTGACTGCACCAACAATGTCGTAGAATACGAAGCTTGTGTGATGGGTCTATAGGCTACCATCGAAATGAAAATCAGGAAGTTGAAGGTATATGGAGACTCAGCCCTGATCATTTATCAAGTCAAGGGAGAATGGCAAACTAAGGATCCTAAACTAATCCCGTATCAGAAATACTTACTGGAGCTTATTAAGAAATTCGAAGAAATCTCTTTCACTCATCTTAATAGAGACAAGAATCAATTTGCTAATGCCTTAGCTACTCTAACTATTATGGCTCAAATCGAAGAAGGGCAGATGACTCAGATACTGAAGATTAAGATAAGGAATGAGCCAGCTTATTGCTTCGTGATTGAAGAAGAACCTGATGATGAACCTTGGTATCATGACATCCTGGTCTACTGCAAAACCAGAGAATTCCCTTCGGGGGCAAGCAAAAACGAAAAGAGGATGATTCAGAGATTAGCATTGGGATACTTCCCCAGTGGAGAGACCCTATACAAGAGGAGCTCCAACGGCGAATTGTTGAGATGTGTGGATGCAAAAGAGGCGAAGAGAATCCTTTTTGAGACTCATGAGGGAAACTGTGCCACCCATACTAATGGACATATGATGGCTAAGCAAATCATGCGACGGGGATATTTCTAGACCACCATGGAAAAAGACTGCATCGAATATTTTCGAAAATGCCATAAGTGTCAGATCTACGCAGATCCAATAAATGTTCCACCTCACAAATTGTTCAACCTCGTTTCGCCATGGCCTTTCGCAATGTGGGGCATTGACGTGATTGGTCCCATCAACCCTAAGGCATCCAATGGGCACAGATTTATCCTGGTAGCAATCGACTATTTTTCTAAATGGGTCAAAGCCACATCATACGCCCATATTACACAGAACACGTTTCTCAAATTCCTCAGAAACAATATCATATGCCGGCATGGTCTCCCCAATGAAATCGTCACTGATAACGCCAAGAATCTGAATGGTCCTAAGATTCAGAAATTGTGTGATCAATACAAGATCCAACATCTCAATTCCTCCCCATACCGTCCCCAGATGAATGGAGCGGTGGAAGTCGCAAACAAAAATCTCAAAAGAATAATCCGGAAAATGACAGTCACATATAGGGATTGGCATGATATGCTTCCCTATGCTCTTCACGCATACCGGACTTCTGTAAGAACCTCAACCGGGGTAACTCCATACTCACTGGTTTACGGGATGGAAGCAGTATTACCTATTTAAGTTGAAATTCCTTCCTTAAGGATTCTGAAGGAATCAGGGATTGATGAGTCAGAATGGATCCAGTCAAGGTTGGATCAATTAAACTTGCTAGACGAGAAAAGGTTAGCAGCAGCATGTCATGGACAATTGTACCAGAAGAGAATGGCTAGGGCATTTGACAAAAGCGTTCGCCCACGCGAATTCCAACCCGGGGACCTAGTTCTGAAGAAAATGCTGCCAAATCAAAGCGATCCCCGGGGCAAATGGTCACCAACCTACGAGGGACCCTATGTGGTTAAAAAGGCATTTTCTGGAGGAGCCTTGATCTTGACCCACATGGACGGTGAAGAATTGCCACGACCTGTGAATGCTGACACCGTCAGGAGATACTATGCCTAAATAAAAAATAAAAAAAGGGTAGAAGTGAAAACCCGAAAGGGCGCTCCCAGCAAAATGTGTGAAAGAAGGCGAAAACCCCGAAGGGGAACTTTCTGTAAAATGAGTGAAGGATGAAAACCCGAAAGGGCTTCCTGAAAGAGTGAGCAAAAAAAAAAAAAAAAGGGGTGCCCCTGGAACCAGAAAATGGAGAAATAAGGGAGAAGCACGAAACCGAGAAAGGAAATGAATCATCACGACATGAAACTTCAGAAATGTTTGAAATAATGGCAGTTAAGGGATTTCAAAGCCAGCCACAAGGAATATGTGAGATCTATCCTTGTACCCTTTTCCTTTGAAATTCTATCTTGGTTAAAGCTATAATAAAGTCATATTTCGTTCCCTATGCTTTTATCTTCCCTTTATACTCACTCTTTAACATTATCTCTCTGCAATCTCGTTATTTAATGCGCTATTAATCTGTTAAAATTTTTTGCCATAAGATTAGGATTTGACAATTGATAACCTCACGTACTCTACTATGAGATTTGCAGGGAATGTCTTGGAGAAAAGGAGGTAGGGGTGAAAACCCGAAAGGGCATCCAAAAAAAAAAAAAAAAAAAAAAAAAAAAAAACTAGAGGTGAAAACCCGGAAGGGCGCTTCTATTCATATAGACGAAGGGGAAGTGAAAACCCGCAAGGGCACTTTTCGGGAGAAAGTCAAAAAAAACAGAAATGGGGCATTGGAAGAAATGAGGCCATAGGTCAAGTCTTGCAACTCGTCCTCCATTCATCATCGGCCTTAAGGATTCTGTTAAGTACACTTCATTGGGGAAAAACTTCTTATGTCCGGATTAGGCTTGCTTTGTAAGTGCAATTTACATTTCCTGTTATCAACCTCTGGTTCCTTGATCTAAGTTGATTTTAATTTCCTGCAATTTACATTTCCTGTTATCAACCTCTGGTTCTTTGATCTAAGTTGATTTTAATTTCCTGCAATTTACATTTCCTGTTATCAACCTCTGGTTCCTTGATCTAAGTTGATTTTAATTTCCTGCAATTTAAATTTCCTGTTATCAACCTCTGGTTCCTTGATCTAAGTTGATTTTAATTTCCTGCAATTTACATTTCCTGTTATTAACCTCTGGTTCCTTGATCTAAGTTGATTTTAATTTCCTACAATTTAAATTTCCTGTTATCAACCTCTGGTTCCTTGATCTAAGTTGATTTTAATTTCATGCAATTTAAATTTCCTGTTATCAACCTCTGGTTCCTTGATCTAAGTTGATTTTAATTTCCTGCAATTTACATTTCCTGTTATCAACCTCTGGTTCCTTGATCTAAGTTGATTTTAATTCCCTGCAATTTAAATTTCCTGTTATCAACCTCTGGTTCCTTGATCTAAGTTGATTTTAATTTCCTGCAATTTAAATTTCCTGTTATCAACCTCTGGTTCCTTGATCTAAGTTGATTTTAATTTCATGCAATTTAAATTTCCCGTTATCAACCTCTGGTTCCTTGATCTAAGTTGATTTTAATTTCCTGCAATTTACATTTCCTGTTATCAACCTCTGGTTCCTTGATCTAAGTTGATTTTAATTCCCTGCAATTTAAATTTCCTGTTATCAACCTCTGGTTCCTTGATCTAAGTTGATTTTAATTTCCTGCAATTTTCATTTCTTGTTATCAACCTCTGGTTCCTTGATCTAAGTTGATTTTAATTTCCTGCAATTTAAATTTCCTGTTATCAACCTCTGGTTCCTTGATCTAAGTTGATTTTAATTTCATGCAATTTAAATTTCCTGTTATCAACCTCTGGTTCCTTGATCTAAGTTGATTTTAATTTCCTGTAATTTAAATTTCCTGTTATCAACCTCTGGTTCCTTGATCTAAGTTGATTTTAATTTCCTGCAATTTACATTTCTGCTATCAACCTCTGGTTCCTTGATCTAAGTTGATTTTAATTTCCTGCAATTTAAATTTCCTGTTATCAACCTCTGGTTCCTTGATCTAAGTTGATTTTAATTTCCTGCAATTTACATTTCCTGTTATCAACCTCTGGTTCCTTGATCTATGTTGATTTTAATTTCCTGCAATTTACATTTCCTATTATCAACCTCTGGTTCCTTGATCTAAGTTGATTTTAATTTCCTGCAATTTACATTTCCTGTTATCAACCTCTGGTTCCTTGATCTAAGTTGATTTTAATTTCCTGCAATTTAAATTTCCTGTTATCAACCTCTGGTTCCTTTATCTAAGTTGATTTTAATTTCCTGCAATTTACATTTCCTGTTATCAACCTCTAGTTCCTTGATCTAAGTTGATTTTAATTTCCTGTAATTTAAATTTCCTATTATCAACCTCTGGTTCCTTGATCTAAGTTGATTTTAATTTTCTGCAATTTACATTTCTTGTTATCAACCTCTGGTTCCTTGATCTAAGTTGATTTTAATTTCATGCAATTTAAATTTCCTGTTATCAACCTCTGGTTCCTTGATCCAAGTTGATTTTAATTTTCTAATGTTTTAACTTCTGTTGCCGATCTCTAGGTCACTAACTTAGGTATGCCTTAGTTCCCTAACTTCGAACACCTAATCGTCCAAAATATGGGTCTGAATCTTTACATAATTCCTACACGGGAAAATTTTTCCCTTTAATAGATATTATGTAAAGAGGGGCAGCTGTCGACACCATATTTTGGCCGATCTGCACTAATAAACTTTGAAACCGATCCCCAGTACTAAATCTCTCTGTGCTAGATAACCACATTTCCGATCTCTCCTCACAAGGAATTGAATCAATGCTAAGTCCTCACATCAGTCAAAGCCTTACCGGTCTATTAAATCACTCACCAATCTCTCAAACCCATTGTCGAATCTCCTGACCAGTCAAGTATATTCCTGATCTCTGTTGACAAACGAAATTGAACTGACACTAGATCTTTGTTACCATTTTTGTTGTCGATCTCCCTTTCAAAAGTTTAAGAATAATCGAAGGTTCAGTTCCGGTTTAATGATGATCCCGATCTTAAATGTTTAAGCCCAAATTTCTAATTTTAATCAAGTCCCATTTAGCGTTGGTTCCCTACCGATCTCATGCTCATTGTGTTTTCCGATCTCTCACACTTAGGTTAATAATCACTTTCAGTTATTTCAACATACTCAGATAATCAAGTGTTTAAATAATTTAGAAATTTTCCTATCATAACCATTCATCGAACAAAAAGGCATTCCATTTCATTTCATTTCAAGAATTTGTACAAGTTATTCAGCTGGAGGATCACCCCCAGCCTGATTTACATCTTGTCCGTCCCCTCTCTCACCCTCAGCCTCCTCCTCACTCTCCTCACCTTCATCATCGGGAGCCAAGTTGGCCATCCAGGAGAAGTCCTCCTCAGGGTAACGCTTCTTGAGCTCAACCAGGAGATCTCTGTGAGCATTCACATAAGCGCCGGCCACTCCAGTCACTATCTCTTTTTCTTTCACCTTGAGCTCCTCAGCAAGGTGAGCGAGTTGAGCCGCTTCATCGGCACGGAGCGCTTGCACTTCTTCAAAAGCGCGAGCTTGCTCGGCTAGCTTGTCCTCATAGAACTTCATTCGCCCCTCAATTTGAGATATGTAGCCCTGAGCGGATGAAAGTTGAGATCGGAGGGATGCTGCCTCATGAGCTATCCTCTCGACCTCTTTACCCAGGCGATGCGCCTTCTCCCGTATGATGTGCTAGTTCACCAGGCACTCCACGTTCAAGCTCATGGATCGGGTCAAGATATCATCAAGGTTATCCGGAGACAGCCTATCCCGATCTTCTCGAAGACAGATAGAGGACGCTAAGACCTTGGCGAAACAAGGGTTTTCTCGAACCGTACGATTCTTCTCCAGTGAGTGGACTAAGACTTGGGCACCGCGGGAGATAGTCCTCACGTTAGGTTGAGAAGAACCCTCTTCTGCATTCGGAGCAACTGGAGGAGGTGGAGGCGGCTCTTCCCGGCGAGGAGGGCATCGGACCACTTCTGCGATCACCAGTCCCGAAGGTTGAGACGAGCCTTGTATTTCCCGTGCTCATGCAGGTGTCCGTGATTTCCTCAACTCGCTTCATCTCCCATACCTTCCGGGAGATTTCCCTCTTTCGCTTTCGGCTCTCCTTGGAGGCTTCGCCGCTGGCCATACCTGCACAAAGAAGAGGTCAGTGAGATCGCTAAGGTCCTGAGATCTGAGATGTAGAAAATACCCATGCCAAGGTCAGAGAGCTGGAGTCCGCGATCTTTACCTGTGATCAATTCCATAGTCCAATGGTGCAGCTCGGCGATCACTGCATCCAAGCAAGAGAACTTCTCTCTGGACGCCTGCTCCTTCAACTCCATCACCATGGCGCCCTCTTCCCTATTCAACACGAGACGCTTCGGAATTAAAGGGCCTTGGTGTAGCCATACTGAGGAAACCTCAAAGCCGTTCGGAATTTTGCTCCTTAGAATGAAGAAGCAGTTCTTCCAGTTTTTCAGGGAGGAGGGCAGATCGATGAAGAGCCCACAATGTGGCTTCGCCTGGAAAAATCAGTACTCGTCGTCCTTTCGACGAGTTAACCTATGCAGTTCGGCGAATACCTTAGGCGTAGGACGGAATCCCTTAGCTCGACAGAGGCCTCGAAAGGCTACTAAGATCCGCCACGAGTTCGGGTGAACTTGAGCTATGCACACTTGGAAAAATTTTAAGACTTCCTTAAAGAAGTCGTCAAGAGGGAACCGCAGCCCGGCTTTCAACTGTTCTTCGTATACCATAATCATGTCGTTCTCTTCGAAGAAATGATCGGCCCGGAGATCGCCGTGACACCTGATAATTTAATATGAATCTGGCTCAATGTTATACTCCTGGTGAATGATCGCAGACGTTTCTTGAAGGACTGATGGCAGCTCGTCCATGGGAAGATTCTCTCTCCCTGAAGAAGGCGCATGCCTTGATGACGTCACTTATTCCCGAGCTGGGACGGAGACTCTAGGTGGTTTAGGTCGCGCCCTTGGCCCGACCACCTCTACTTCATCAGATGACCACGAGAACTGGATGGAAGGAGGACTCTCCGCTCTCTGACCTTCGGCGCCACTCATTTTCAAAGGAAATAAAGAATTTAAACTAAAAGAAGGATCAAAACCCTTACCGGAGCTTGATCGGAGTCGGAAGTGCTTGAGAAAACGAGAGAATTTTGAAGTTGTTCACGATAAGCTGAAAATGACACAAGAGAGCAAATGGCTAACCCCCACCCCTATTTATACTCGTCCGAGCATTTAATGCTCACGGCATCCCAAAGTGCATCGGTCACTAGATCGCCAAATTGCTTTCTGACACGTCTCATGAATATTCCAGAAATTCCATAAAGAGATCGGTTAACTAGAGATCGGCAGATTAAGATGAATCTTTTGAATTGCGGATCAGTTTAGGGTCATTTAAATTAAAGATCAGATCGGATAAATACTTCAGAGATCGGAAAATAATTAATGCAATAATAATAAGATGATAATTGACAAATAAAATCTTTATTTCCAAAAGATCGGATTACATCATTTGGGCGATCTCTAGATATCGGATTGCATTAAAATTGGACTATATCATTTCGGTGACCTCTAGAGATCAGATTGCATTAAAATTGGACTACATCATTTCTGTAATCTCTAGAGAGCAGATTACATTGAAAATAAAATACATCATTTGGGCGATCTCAGAGACCGGTGGAACATCCCATCTAAAGGACCTATGTCAAAGTCAACATTGTGACTGATCCAAAGGATGTCATCGACTGTAATCGAGCCATTTGAACACCCAATGTGGAGGAAAGCCGCTGTCGGAACACCCAATATGGTGATAAGCTAAATAAACTCGGAAGAGCAACCGCCAAGGGTCGGCGAAACGTTAGTAGTCTTCCCGGCCGAAATTGATTCACCGATTATACCGGTCGAACGACTCGAGATCGGCACGATCAAGGTCCGCGATCTAGATCGGTTAATTGGTCCAGTTCTCTCACCATCATCAGACAAGGTTATCATGATTATTCGAGCACCGGGGTCGTAAATTTTCAGTCGGGGAATAGAGAGGTCCATCGGAAAGGGATCAACAGCCACAATCATGGCCGGAACTTCTACCGGAGCAGCTAGAACTGGAAAGTAAGAAGAAAGAGAGGAAAATTGAATGAAGAAAGTCTCTTCTGTCAGGGGTATATATAGGGGAAAATCGGGCATTTATTGCTAAGCAGAAAACGGTTGACGCCAGGAATCGAGGAATTAATGCCTTAACCGACCGGCCCGTTAAGGGAAATATTGGAATAATAGAGATCGGAAGAGGGGAGACCGGTATGAAAGATCGGAGAAGGATCATGTTAAGAAGATCCGAAAGGAAGAGAGAGCAGAAAATAAAAAGAATAAGGCGCCTACCGCCGTCACCATAATCAGAGCCGAGGTAGTTAAAGCGTTGCAGGTAAAATCAAAACCGCACGCCCCAGAATCGCCCGCATTTCTGACATGCGTACGTCAGGACAGTGCTGTACATTCTAATCTCCACCGTTGATCTTACTTGTAAGGACAAGCTCAGAGCCCTCGGATCGAAGAAGAAAACGACAAGATCAGCGCCTTTCACTCCTAGCCCTTGGATCACCCCGGACAAGAGAATTTGGGACCGTCAGATTAGAAGAAGAAAATGACAAATATTCTAAAGAGGATCTCAGCCGTCCGTTCTGATCCTCTTTAATTCCTGAGCCTCAGATCATGTCCTTCGAAATCCTGACCCTCCATCTCCCTCAAAATAGATCCTGACCCTTCTGTTAGTAGTATGCCCTAGAGCATATCATTTAGTATATATCTTGTACATATTTTTATTAATAAAAGGCATTTCCACTTTTCTATTTACATAATATATTTATGTGTAATAGAAAAGGTCCATTGATATTTTGTTAGAAATATTATTCTTAAGTTGTTAAGAATATGAGTGACAATATTTCTAGCACGAAGTATCATAAATAAGTTCACAATCGAGGATACTTCATAATAAGGACATGACTTATCCAGAAAGATTGTATTCATGTTTGTTCCCAAGTTATTTATATGAGATATAAATAAGATGGAATGGTGAGTCTATTGCCATATAACAAACATGATAGGCACTTATAAATGATAAGTAGGCCGAACCAGTGACACTTATGACAAGCACATGGAGTTTATTCTTGTCAATGTTTTGTCATAAATCATATCAATGCATATAATCTTTAGACCTGAGATAGCACAGTTATCTTGTATATAGGTAGTTTGAGTTTGATACTGCTTTCATACTTGTACTGTGTATGGGTATATGGGCATGTGTTGGCTCCTACTAGTTATATATGGAGGTAGGTGTTGATCAAGATGGAATCTGTTCCTCTAAGTAAATAGAGATAAAATCCTATGTTCATTTAATTGTTCTTGATGTTTCAAGTTCTGGCCAGACAAATAGATTTATTCGTAAAAGAGTTTCGATGAGAAAATCTTTTAATCAAGAACTGGAATTAAAAGAGAATATAATATTCATAGCAAATGGAGTTTGACATAAACCATGACTCCAAATTTGAGTTGGGATTTTGTAATGAGAGATTCTAGTGCATGGTAACATATGATTATAGGTTCATTTAAGGTAAACCTTATTACTAATTGGGTGGCTATGGCATGCTATGCTAGGTGTTAACCATGGTCTATGAGGTTCATAAAATGATTTAGAGAAATCATTTATGGTAAGAAAGAGTTCTGATGATATTAAGAGTTGATATCATGTCTCATTGCCAATTAGTGATGAGCCTAGTAAGTCACACACATACACAAGTTATCACCTAATTAAATATGATTTAATTAATTAATTAAAGAGTTTAAATTGATTAATTAAATAGGTTTGGTTTGCAATTAGATTGCAAAGTCCCTAGCATGACTTGAAACCAAATCTAGATTATTGGATGTATAATATAAGTTAAATTTATATTTAAAGTGTTTAAATATGAATTTAATTAATGAGAAATTAATTAATAGAGATTAATTAATTAATTTATATTTGATATAAATTAATTAGAAGAAGAAAATAATTATTTTGGGTTAAGAACTCAAAATTAAGACACATGGGCATTTTGGTCATTTTGCAGTGTGACACGTGGCACCATGAGATGGTGACACATGGCATAACACATAAGCTTGCCAAATGTTTTTTAATCATGTAAGATGATTAAAATCAAGATTAAATATAGGTTTGACACTTGGCACAATGTGATTGGGTCACTTAAACCTAGAGCTAATCAAAGGGTGACATGTGGCAAGGGTTTAATGTGTTAACCTAGCTATTTAAGTGTTGTTATGAGAAAATAAAAGATAACCAGCAGCCACACTCCTTTGTCACGCCATTTTGCAGCCCTCCCTCTATACTTCTTCATCTCTCATCAATTCAAAGAGATTAGCCATCAATCTCTTGAATTAAGAACACTAGAAATTGTTTCTAGTGTCCTGTTTACATCTTTAATCTCTTAAAAGGCAGAACTTGATTTTCTAATTAATAGAAAAAGCTTTAGAAGCTCTTCAAGGGCTGCCATAGGTGTTCTTGGTGTGGACAAGCTAGAGGGACAACATCTGGTCTCCTGAAGACGAATCTCAAAGGCGCAGACACGCTGCAGCGCATCAAGAGGTTAGTGTAATCGTTCTTGATTTAATCTAGGGTTCTAAAATTAATCTGATTAATTTTAAAATCTTAAATGGCAAATACAGATCCAAAAACATATTAAAAGAGTTTTAATATGTTGTTTATCATTGAAATCAAATAGATAAAAATAAATCTTGCATGATGCATGTGACCCTAGGTGAAAATTTTTGAATTCAATGGTATAAACTTGTGTTTTTCACGCTTACGTTCCTTCAATTGGTATCAGATCAACTATATTTGCCATTTAGATTGTTGATTATATGATTTAATTGTGTGTTTGATCATGAGATCAAATGTTCATTGCTGGTTGCAAAGCAAGTTGGCGGCATACTTGAAAAAACACCATCAATGGTGCGCATGGTTTGGCTTCCATGGGTGGTTTAAGGTTTGGCTTTTAATTCTGCAATTGTTGTATGATCTAAGGCCTATTCTTCGACTAATTAAAGTGTTTAATTAGTAGTTTTTATCACACAATTAAATTATGATTCAAATCAGAATTTTAAAAATTGTTTGAATGTGATTTAAATCTAAATTTTAAAAGTTGTTTGAATGTGATTCAAATCTGAATTTTTAAAGTTGTTTGAATCATATTTAAATCTGATTTTTTAAAATTGATTGAATAAAATTCAGATCTGATTTTTTAAAAAATGTTTGAATGTGATTCAAATCTGATTTTTTAAAAAATGTTTGAATGTGATTCAAATCTGAATTTTTAAATTTATTTGAATCATATTCAAATCTGGATTTTTAAGTTGAATATGAGATATTCAATTTAATTTAAGTATGTATGTTTTATTTAATTGTTAAATAGTGATATGCATGATGGATGATCATGGACTATAAAAGACCAATGTGATTGGATTTATTTCTTTTATGTTTCTTTGGGATTGTAAATTAATTAATTTATTTTAATTTATTTTGGGCATGTATTATTAAGTTTGTAATAATTTTTGGGTTGTAATTTCATTTATTTAAGTTCTTGTAAATTCGCTTTGGTATGCCAAGGATTACTATGTAATATTGGATTGCAAGAAGTTCAAGGAGGTCAAGAGCATTGGTGGGACCAGTGGGAGGAATTCAAGATCAAGTGTTGATTATGTACTCCTTCAAAGAACTCTTGTAAAATGAATGAATGAAATGCACCTAGGAATGCCCTGATTCAATTCTTGGTGGCTCAGAATTGAATCCCTTAGAAAGTCCATGATCATACCATATTTACTGCTTATCCATGAATGCATGAGATGTATGGGAATGTATGCAATTATATGATATATGCATGCTAAATGGATAATGTGCAAAGTGAGACCTTAATAGTAAATAGAATGACCATAAAATCTTCCAAACAATTGATTAAGTTGGAAATGCTATAATTAAAGTAATTATAACATAGGCCCTCCATTGGGGCAATTATTTTAAGAAATTTTAAATAGTTGCATAAGATGCAATTTATTTAAGAGATTTTCTTAAGAATAATTGTTAAGCATGAGATGTTGTAAATATGCAAATGGCTTAGTGGCCAATATTGGATGTACCTGAGGACATTAAAATTATTTGCATAATTACTGGCTCAATGGGATCAACTTAACTAATGCAAGATAAGTCAATAATGGATGTACCTGAGATTTTGAGCATTAGGGGCTAGGTAAAGGATTGAACCTCACATGAGATGTGATGGGCAAAGAGTTGCTCACTTATAGTTTATTGTAATTCCGATAATGGATGTACCTGAGGATGATCAATAGAATTATAAGAATTCAATCACCCACTAGAAATCCATCCAACTAGGATTTCCGTTTTCTACTTTGGAAGTGTAGGATTCGCTAAGTTAGTGGGAGGACCAATTTGATTAAAAGACCATAATCATTTTGGTTAATTACATGATACATTTACTAATTAATCTGGTTATTTTCTGCAGATTAATTTTCTGATAAAAATGAGCACAAAACAACCACCACCATCCAATATCCTTGCAAGCATACTTGATCACAATAGGTTGACAGACCTAATCATCTGATTGGCTAAGAAATTTGAAACTTGTCTGAACCTTGAACATATAGGATATGTTCTAGATTCAAATATTCTGGTCCCTTACCTCCAGAGGCCACACAAGAGGAACATGAAACTTTGGACAAGTGGAAGGAGCATGATATGAGAGCTAAGTGTTACATGCTTGCTTCCATGAGTAATGAGTTCTGAAGCAACATGAGAACATGCAGAGTGCGAGTGAGATCCTCCTTCACCTACAAGAGTTGTATGGTGAGCACAAAGACGAATGCTAGGTATGAGATATCTAGACACTATTCCGTATGAGGATGTCCGAGGGATGTAATGTTGGGGATCATGTCCACAAGATGATTCGGATGATTGAGCAGTTAGAACATCTTGACTTTAACATGGATTTCCAACTACAGACGGATTTGATCCTTCAGTCCCTTCCTGAGTCTTTTGGGAATTTTGTGACAAATTTCCATATGACTAAACAGGAATGCACCTTAGCTAGTTTACTCAACATGCTGGTTATTGCCAAAAAGAATATGCTGAGCAATAAAGGAAAAGAGGTAGCTTTGGTTGCATCTTCTTCTACTGGAAAGTCCAAAAAGAAAAAGTGAAATAAGAAAAAGAAACCTCAGATTCCTGGTCCTTCCAAGAAAATAGCTAAACAGAAAAGGAAGACTAAAGCTGATGGTGGCAAAGGAAAGTGTTTCCACTGCCAAAAGGATGGGCACTGGAAAAGGAACTGCCCAGAGTATCTTGCTTCTCTGAAGGACAAGAATGATACACCTTCGGAAGGTATGTCCATATCTTGTTATTTAGATTCTGATGATACTCATAGTTCATCTACAGCTTGGGTTTTAGATACTGGTGCGCTTCACATTTCTAATAATATGCAGGAACTAGCAAATAGTAGCAGCTTGCGTTCTCAAGATGTTAGAGTCCGAATTGGCAATGGCTCAACTGTTGAAGCTTTAGCCATAGGATCTAAATCTTTTTACATATTTGGACATGTTTTGTGTTTGGATAATATTTTATATGTACCTGATGCTTTTAAGAACATCATTTCTATATCTAGTTTGACTAGAAATGGCTATGAATTTCAACATCGATGATATTTGCAATATTTATTTTGGAAATAAATATATTGGTTCGGGTTATATGAATGATGGTCTTTATTATTTGGATAATAATGACAAACACAAATTGAATGTAAGTGATCTAAAAGAATGCAATGCCATGGTTAAAACCAACTCAAGTTCAAAATATATTTGGCACTTAAGGTTATGTCATGTTGCAGAAGATAGGATTGCAAAACTGGAGAAAATGGGGATTCTATCCTCATTGGGCTCTGAGCCTACTCCAACTTGTGAATCTTGCCTTCAGGGCAAAATAACTAGATCACCCTTTGTTGGACAGGGGCTAAGAGCTGAAAATATTTTGGAGCTAATACATAGTGATGTATGTGGTCCATTTAAAGAAATGGCTAGAGGGGGTTTTCATTATTTTATTACCTTTACTGATGATAAATCAAGGTTTGGGTATTTGTATTTGATGAAATACAAACATGAATCTTTTGAAAAGTTCAAAGAATTTAAATCTGAAGTAGAAAATCAAACAGGAAAGAATATTAAAGCTCTTCGATTAGATAGTGGAGGTGAATATTTGAGTACTGAATTTGATGAATACTTGAGAGAGCATGGCATTGTTTCTCAGCTGACTCCTCCAGGAACGCCACAGCTGAATGGTGTATCTGAAAGGAGAAATCGTACCCTATTGGATATGGTACGTAGTATGATGAGCTATACTGATATGCCAATCTCCTTTTAGGGATTTGCATTAGAATCAGCTTTGTATATTCCGAATAAGATTCCATCAAAATCAGTTTCTTCCACACCTTATGAGATATGGCATGGAAGAAAACCAAGTCTTAAGCATGTTAAGATTTGGGGTTGTCCAGCTTATATCAAAAAGCTGAACACTGATAAATTGGAGACCAGATCAGAAAAAGGTCGATTTGTTGGATATCCAAAAGATAGTTTTGGATATTATTTTTATTTGCCTACTTCACAAAAGGTTGTGATAAGTAGAGATGCCACATTTCTTAAACAACAGTTTGTTCAAGAAGGAGGCAAAGGAAGGCAAATAGAGTTAGAATTGGAGAATTCTGATCAACCAACAAATCAGATGGATATAGATCCATCTAGTCAACCAATACCCGTTGATGAAACATCTACAGCTGTTCCTCGTAGAACAACCAGGGTATCTCACCCACCAGTGAGATATGGTTTTCTTCATGAAGAAGAACAAGAGTTGTCTACTCATGAAGAAGTAGATCATGGAGATGATCCACTTACCTATGAAGAAGCTATATCAGATATAGACTCTTCAAAATGGATTGATGCTATGAAATCCGAGATTGATTCCATGTATAAGAATCAAGTTTGGGATCTTGTTGACCCACCTGAAGGTATTATACCTATAGGGAACAAATGGGTTTTCAAGAAGAAAATTGGTTCTGATGGAAAGGTAGAGACGTATAAGGCAAGGCTAGTAGCGAAAGGGTTTTACCAAAGGCAAGGAATCGACTATGAGGAGACTTTCTCGCCTGTTGCCATGCTTAAATCAATTAGGATTTTATTAGCAATAGCTGCGTACTATGATTATGAGATTTGGCAGATGGATGTCAAAACAGCTTTTCTCAATGGATACATTGAAGAAAACATTTTCATGGAACAACCTAAGGGATTTGAATCCCAAGATGGTTCCAAGGTATGCAAGCTAAAGCGATCCATTTATGGGTTGAAACAAGCTTCGAGGAGTTGGAACATTCGTTTTGATGAAGCCATTAAATCCTCTGGTTTTATCAAAAATGAGGATGAGCCATGTGTATATAAGAAGGTTAGTGACAGTGCTATCACTTTCCTTGTCTTATATGTGGATGACATACTGTTGATGGGTAATGACATAGGTATGTTGACGACTATAAAGGTATGGTTGTCAAATACATTCTCCATGAAAGACTTAGGGGAGGCAACCTATATTCTTGGGATTCGCATCTATAGAGATAGAGCGAAAAGAATAATTGGTTTATCCCAAAGTCTATACTTGGAAAAGGTGTTAAAGAGGTTTAACATGCTTGATTCCAAGAGAGGATTGTTACCAGTGAGACATGGTATCCATCTTTCTAAAGAGATGTCTCCAAAGACACCTGAAGAAAGAGATAAGATGGCCAGGATTCCATATGCTTCGGCTATTGGAAGTTTAATGTATGCAATGTTGTGTACTAGGCCGGATATCGCATATGCTATTAGTTTGACTAGCAGGTATCAATCCAATCCAGGTTTGGAACACTGGATAGCTGTCAAGAATATCCTTAAGTACTTGAGAAGAACTAAGGATTTATTCTTGATTTATGGAGGTGGAGACTTGTAATTGGATGGTTATACTGATTCTGATTTCCAATCAGATATCGATGATAGAAAGTCTACCTCTGGATATGTGTTCATTTGTAATGGAGGTGCAGTCAGTTGGAAGAGAAATCCAAACACATAGAAAGGCGCTACCACATTATCAGAGAAATAGTTGGGCGAGGCGATGTAGCCATGCAGAAAATAGTATCAGCTGAAAATCCAGCTGATCCATTCACTAAGCCTATGTCACAGACTCAGTTAGACCAACATCTTGAGAAGATAGGTCTAAGATATTGTAATGAATGGCTCTAGTGCTAGTGGGAGATTGTTAGTAGTATGCCCTAGAGCATATCATTTAGTATGTATCTTGTACATATTTTTATTAATAAAAGGCATTTCCACTTTTCCATTTACATAATATATTTATGTGTAATAGAAAAGGTCCATTGATTTTTTGTTAGAAATATTATTCTTAAGTTGTTAAGAATATGAGTGACAATATTTCTAGCACGAAGTATCATAAATAAGTTCACAATCGAGGATACTTCATAATAAGGACATGACTTATCCAGAAAGATTGTATTCATGTTTGTTCCCAAGTTATTTATATGAGATATAAATAAGATGGAATGGTGAGTCTCTTGCCATATAATAAACATGATAGGCACTTATAAATGATAAGTAGGCCGAACCAGTGACACTTATGACAAGCACATGGAGTTTATTCTTGTCAATGTTTTGTCATAAATCATATCAGTGCATATAATCTTTAGACACGAGATATACAGTTATCTTGTATATAGGTAGTTTGAGTTTGATACTGCTTTCATACTTATACTGTGTATGGGTATATGGGCATGTGTTGGCTCCTACTAGTTATATATGGAGGTAGGTGTTGATCAAGATGGAATCTGTTCCTCTAAGTAAATAGAGATAAAATCCTATGTTCATTTAATTGTTCTTGATGTTTCAAGTTCTGGCAGACAGATAGATTTATTGAGAAAGAGTTTACGATGAGAAAATCTTTTAATCAAGAACTGGAATTAAAAGAGAACATAATATTCATAGCAAATGGAGTTTGACATAAACCATGACTCGGCTTGAGTTGGGATTTTGTATGAGAGAGATTCTAGTGCATGGTAACATATGATTATAGGTTCATTTAAGGTAAACCTTATTACTAATTGGGTGGCTATGGCATGCTATGCTAGGTGTTAACCATGGTCTATGAGGTTCATAAAATGATTTAGAGAAATCATTTATGGTAAGAAAGAGTTCTGATGATATTAAGAGTTGATATCATGTCTCATTGCCAATTAGTGATGAGCCTAGTAAGTCACACACATACACAAGTTATCACCTAATTAAATATGATTTAATTAATTAATTAAAGAGTTTAAATTGATTAATTAAATAGGTTTGGTTTGCAATTAGATTGCAAAGTCCCTAGCATGACTTGAAACCAAATCTAGATTATTGGATGTATAATATAAGTTAAATTTATATTTAAAGTGTTTAAATATGAATTTAATTAATGAGAAATTAATTAATAGAGATTAATTAATTAATTTATATTTGATATAAATTAATTAGAAGAAGAAAATAATTATTTTGGGTTAAGAACTAAAATTAAGACACAGGGGCATTTTGGTCATTTTGCAGTGTGACACGTGGCACCATGAGATGGTGACACATGGCATAACACATAAGCTTGCCAAATGTTTTTTAATCATGTAAGATGATTAAAATCAAGATTAAATATAGGTTTGACACTTGGCACAATGTGATTGGGTCACTTAAACCTAGAGCTAATTAAAGGGTGACATGTGGCAAGGGTTTAATGTGTTAACCTAGCTATTTAAGTGTTGTTATGAGAAAATAAAAGATAACCAGCAGCCACACTCCTTTGTCACGCCATTTTGCAGCCCTCCCTCTATACTTCTTCATCTCTCATCAATTCAAAGAGATTAGCCATCAATCTCTTGAATTGAGAACACTAGAAATTGTTTCTAGTGTCCTGTTTACATCTTTAATCTCTTAAAAGGCAGAACTTGATTTTCTAATTAATAGAAAAAGCTTTAGAAGCTCTTCAAGGGCTGCCATAGGTGTTCTTGGTGTGGATAAGCTAGAGAGACAACATCTGGTGTCCTGAAGACGAATCTCAAAGGCGCAGACACGCTGCAGCACATCAAGAGGTTAGTGTAATCGTTCTTGATTTCATCTAAGGTTCTAAAATTAATCTGATTAATTTTAAAATCTTAAATGGCAAATATAGATCCAAAAACATATTAAAAGAGTTTTAATATGTTGTTTATCATTGAAATCAAATAGATAAAAAATAAATCTTGCATGATGCATGTGACCCTAGGTGAAAATTTTTGAATTCAATGGTATAAACTTGTGTTTTTCACGCTTCCGTACCTTCACCTTCATGGGGAGAACTCGGTTCCTATAAATACCTGCATGAAAACTGTTCAAAGGAGAGGACGAGAAAAAAGAAGGAAGTTACTATAGCGGAAGAACTCTGAAATTTAATTCAGATCGTCACTCTGCTTTCATAAGAAGAACTTTTGGAACCAGTTTTCTGAAGTATTTTCTTAAAAAGATTTTGAACACTGAAACTTTCCATTTTCAGCTCGTTCATCATCTCGCAGCGTTCACATTTTTCAGTTCCTTGTTATCTTTATTTTCACTTCCATCACCCATGCTCAATCTCATTTAAACTCGGGTATAATTCTGACTCGATTGCATTAAGTGAAGCACTCTTTGTTCCAAGGCGAACCTTAGTCTCTCGGCTATCAACTTGCAATCTTATTGCGTTTTGTGATTCTCGGTTAGTTCACTAGAATCGACTCCTTACAGGTCAGTATTCATGTTGCCATTTTATTAAGTTTAGTTCTTGTTTTACGCATTTCCATTCTTCTTTCTTTATGTATGTTATTTTCTTTAAGTTCATATCACGCTAGAAAGATACAGAGAAAGGTTGTGCTCTAGTTTATTTCCGTATCGATACCTTTGTTAATCTTTATTATTTCTGAGCGTAAGTCATCTAGTTCCAAGCGATACATAAGTAGTTGGATGAGATGTAGGTAATGGCAACTTAAGAGTCCTTTTGAAATAATGAAAGGTCTGAATAATAAGCCTGGAAAATGGTAAAGCTGAGTCACTAGAATGACTCAGTAGGTCATGAGGTAAGACGTCATAAGACAGAGTAAAATCAAACCTTGGATAACTAAATGGAATAGATCGGCTACCAAAAATGCTGGTAAGGCGACCATATAGGAAGGTCGGAGGATTCGGTTCGGCATCCCCTGCCCAGTCCTAAGGTACCAATAAGTTAAAGAGGTCTTGCGCAGACCCCCTGACAACTTTGAACGTCAGAACCCTTAGCCTTAGGTCCTCTCGATAGGTAAAATTTAGAGAGATCGGAAAGACCCTTATCTGACTGCCGTTTAAATAGAAGAGATCAGAAAGGAGTCTTTATCCGATCCTCAACCAGAATTTCAGCAAATATTTAAAAGAGATCGGAAGAGAGTTTTTATCTGGTTCTCAAGCTTAAAAATTTTAAAGAGATCGGAGGAGAGTTCTTATCCGTTTCTCAAGCTTAAAATCTTAATAAATATTAAAAGAGATCAGAGGAGAGTTCTTATCCGGTCCTCAATCTAAAATTCAAATAAATATTAGAAGAGATC
Organism: Hevea brasiliensis; assembly: GCF_030052815.1. NCBI lineage: Eukaryota > Viridiplantae > Streptophyta > Magnoliopsida > Malpighiales > Euphorbiaceae > Hevea > Hevea brasiliensis. The sequence goes on from NC_079501.1 coordinate 72,812,200, forward strand.
GGAGGAGAGTTCTTATCCGGTTCTCAATCAAAAATTTAAATAAATATTCAAAAGAGATCGGAGGAGAGTTCTTATCCGTTTCTCAAGCTTAAAATTTTAATAAATATTAAAGAGATCAGAGGAGAGTTCTTATCCGGTTCTCAATCTAAAATTCAAACAAATATTAACTGAGATCGGAGAAGAGTTCTTATCCGGTTCTCAATCTAAAACTTAAATAAACATTCAAAAGAGATTGGAGGAGAGTTCTCATCCAATTCCAAAAATTGAATTCTAATAAAATAGCCCTTCAAACAAAACTAACATACAACAGTAACTCACTAAGCTTGTCTCATTTACTTATGTATCTGGGTAATCCGAATTAGTGAAAAATCAAATATTCCTTTTGTCAAAAGGATTAACATTTCCATTCAAGTCCTCCTAACTAATTTATAAAGAGTGCGAAGTTAAATCTACTTACCCTAATTAAGGGACGAGGTGGGGTGCCTAACACCTTCCCCACCCGTTTACGGACCCCGAACTTAGAATCTCTGTTTTGAAGTGGTTTTATTTCAATTTATCTTCACAAATGGTTTTCTTTAGTTTCCCTCAAAACTAAGGTGGCGACTCCTCATTCTTTTCCACTTCGGTGAGGGTTCGTTCAGGTGACCGTAAAATCCCTTGCGACATTAGGATTCTTGTTTTCTTTTTCTTTTTGCTCCCAAAAGACTCTCCAAGGTGCAAGAATATTTTTTTGTGTTGGGAGTATAGAGTTTAGTGGGGTAGAAGCTAGTGAAATCAAGCTTTCAAAAGCTTGAAATTGGGTGGCTATGGAGGGAAGGTCACGGCAAGGAAGAAGAAGAGAAAGAGAATTCTGATTTTTTTTCATTTTTCAGCCCAATTTGTCTCTTTTAAGTAAGCTTATGCCATGTGTCAACATTGGATTGGTTGGAAAAACTTTAATGACATCACTATGATGTCATAATGCCATTTTCTTTCATTTTCTCTCCATTTCTTGTCTAATTAATTTCAATTAAATTTTTAACAACATTTAATCATATTTCATGTTATATAAATTATTTATTTAACTGGAAAAGTTGGCCAAAAATCATCTCTGAAGACGAAATGACCAAAATGCCCTCCGTTTGGCTTAACGAGCCAAAATTGTCTGTACTGATTGAAAATTTTTTCTAAGTATTTTCTTGGCATTCTAATGCCATAAGAACCTCTATGACCCTTCTCTGGAGTCTCAAAAATTATTTTATAATTTTTTCCCCAGGTCTAGGGTTGCTAATGGCCTTCACCGTCACTTCCCCTTCGGGTTACTCATCCTTGGGGTTTCGACTCATTTAACCTTAGTGTATTTGGTTTCTAAAATTTTTTCTTGATTTTTTTATGTGCATTATTTAGTTTCTTTATAACTCCTCACTCTAGTCTATTTATAATTTCAAACATTCTAGCTGCTCGGACCGACATTGGTCACCGGAACAATAGACTGTACATACTAGCTAAAGTGAGGATGTTACAACTCTTCCCCTCTAATAAAAATTTCGTCCTCGAAATTTACCTAATGCAAACAGTTGAGGGAACTGTTGCCTCATTGTCTCTTCACTTTCCCAAGTTGCCTCTTCAGTGTTGTGGTGCCTCCAAAGCACTTTCACTAGTGGAATTTGTTTATTTCTCAGTTCCTTCACTTCCCGAGCTAGGATCTGTATGGGTTCTTCTGTATATGTCAAGTCCGGTTGGATTTCAATCTTTTCCATGGAAATGACATGTGAAGGGTCTGAGCGATATCTTCTCAGCATAGAAACACGAAATACATTATGGATTTTATCCAGTTCTGGTGGTAAAGCTAGCCGATAGGCCACTGGTGCCACACGTTTAATGACTTCATATGGGCCAATGAACCTAGGGCTTAACTTACCCTTTCTTCCAAACCTCAGTACTTTCTTCCACGGTGAGACTTTGAGAAACACTTTATCACCAACTGCATACTCTATCTCTTTTCTCTTCAAATCGGCATATGATTTCTGTCTATATGAGGCAACCTTCAGGTTAGCTTTGATTATCTTCACTTTCTCCTCAGTCTGTTTCACCAGGTCTGGTCCTACCAACTTATCTTCGCCCAATTCAGTCCACTCGGGTTCTACATTTCCTCCCATATAGTGCTTCATACGGAGCCATTTGAATGCTAGCTTGGTAGCTATTGTTATATGTGAATTCTGCCAGTGGGAGGTATCTATCCCAACTCCCCTCAAACTCAATGACACAACTCCTTAGCATATCCTCCAGGATCTATCACATAATTTACTTTGTTACTATCATTTCAATTTATTAATTGCAAAAATTCAATTAGTTCTTAGGTTTACCTGGATTACTCGTTCTGACTGTCCATCCGTCTGAGGATGAAAAGCCGTGCTAAAATGGGGTTATGTGCCCAAGGCTTCTTGCAACTTTTTCTAGAATCTCGATGTAAACCTTGGGTCTCGGTCAGATATGATGGAAAGTGGGATTTCATGCAGTCTAACTATCTCACTCATATACAATTCTGCTAGCTTCTCCAGTGAGTAGTCAGTCCTAATTGGCAGAAAATGTGTTGACTTCGTCAATCTATCCACTATCACCCATACTGCATCATGCTTCTTCTAGGTGAGAGGTAGACCACTAACAAAATCCATAGTGACCCGGTCCCATTTCCATTCAGGTATGCTTATAGGCTGTAGCAATCCTGATGGAACTTAATGTTCTACTTTAACTTGCTGATATGTCAAACACTTAGTCACATAGCCAGCTATATCCCTCTTCATACTAGGCCACCAATAATGAGGCTTCAAATCATTATACATTTTCGTGCTTCCCCGATGCATAGCATAAACACTAGTGTGTGCTTCTTTCAGAATACTAGTCTTCAGTTCCCCATTATCTGGTACACACACTCTTCCTCTGTAATACAGACACCCATTTGCTTTCACCTCATACTCAGTTTCCTTTCCCTCTGGAATTTTTCCCACAATGGCCATTAATTTTTCATCTGCCCTCTGCCTATCTTGTATCTGCTGTAGCAGGTTTGGCCTTACTTGCAACTCAGCCAAAATAGTTCCATCTTGAGCTAAGGATAGACAGGCATTTAGTAATCTTAAAGCTGTGATGGACTTCCTACTCAAAGCATCAGCAACTATATTTGCCTTCCTAGGATGATAATCTATCACACAATCATAGTCCTTTAGGAACTCAATCCATCGCCTCTGTCTAAGATTGAGCTCTTTCTGGGTTGGCAAATATTTTAGGCTCTTGTGGTCTGTATATATGTAACATTTTTCACCATATAACTAATGCCTCCATATCTTCAGTGCGAAGATAATTGCTGCTAACTCCAGGTCATGAGTAGGGTAGTTCTGTTCATGTGGACTTAACTGCGTGGAAGCATAGGCGACCACTTTCACCTCTTGCATCAATACACACCCTAGCCCATTTTGTGAGGCATCACTGTAGACCACAAAGTCTTTTCCCGACACTGGCTGTGTTAACACTGGTGCTTCTATCAACATAGCCTTCAGCCTCTCAAAACTGGCTTGGCACTTGTCATTCCAACCAAATTTTACATTCTTATGTAACAACTTGGTCATTGGAGCAGCTATAAGAGAGAACCCCTTCACAAATCTTTTATAATACCCAGCTAGCCCCAAGAAACTTCTGACCTCAGTTGTATTTCTGGGAGACTTCCATTCCATCACTGCTTCTATCTTTTTGGGATCCACTCTAATCCCCTCTGCTGATATTATGTGTTCAAGGAAAGAGATTTCACTCATCCAGAAGTCACACTTGGACAGCTTAGCATACAGCTTCTTTTCTCGCAAGATTTGCAGAACAATCCTCAAATGTTCATCATGTTCTTCCCTGGTCTTGGAATACACCAGAATATCATCAATAAAGACCACTACAAACCGATCTAGATATGGATGGAAGATACGGTTCATAAGGTCTATAAATGCTACTAGTGCATTTGTTAACCCAAACGGTATCACTAAAAATTCATAGTGCCCATACCGGGTTCTGAATGCAGTTTTTGACACATCTGCATCCTTTGCCCTCAACTGATAATACCCTGATCTGAGATCAATTTTTGAAAATACACCAGCTCCCTTCAACTGATCAAATAGATCATTAATCCTGGGCAACGGATATTTATTCTTCACAGTTACTTTATTCAACTGCCGGTAATCAATACACAATCTCAAGGTTCCATCCTTCTTCTTCACAAACAGCACCGGAGCTCCCCATGGTGACACACTGGGGCGTATGAACCCCTTATCAAGTAACTCCTGCAGCTGAATTTTCAACTCCTTCAATTCAGTAGGTGCCATCCTATAAAGAGCAATAGAAATGGGTGCTGTACCCGGCATTACCTCAATAGCAAACTTGACTTCCCTTTCTGGTGGTAAAGCAGGCAAATCTTCAAGAAATACATCTGGGAAGTCTTTTACTGTGGGTATATCACACAGGTTTGGCTTAGCCTACCTAGTATCAACCACGTGTGGTAGGTAAGCTTCATAGCCTTTTCTTATCAATTTTCTTGCAACTGTGGCTGAGATAACATTGGACAGGAAATCTGTCCTTTCACCCACAATAGTGATCTCATTACCCTCAGAAGTTTTCAGAGAAATCCTCTTCAATTTGCAATCAACTATTGTCTGATGACGTGACAACCAGTCTATACCTAAAATCACGTCAAACTCGTGGAAGGGCAATTCAATTAGGTCTGCCGAGAATTCATACCCCTAAATCCTCAACGGGCAACCTTTATATACTTTATTCACTAACACGCTATGGCCTAGTGGATTTGTGACCAGAATGTCTTGATCACTCTCCTCTATTAGAACTCCGCTCTCTACGAGTAATTTGATGCAAATGTAGGAATGAGTGGATCCTAGATTCACCAATGCATGCACATAAGTGTTGTAGAGGGAAAACGTACCCCTGATGACATCCGGGGCATCTTGCTCCTCTTGAGCTCTAATGGCATAGGCCCTGGCAGGTACTATAGTGTCTGGCCTCTCAGCTGACTCGGATGCAGGCCTTAGTGATGGACCAGCTGCCTCAGATTTACCGGGCTTCCTACCCTTTTGTGGTGCAGGAGCAGGTCTATCAGCTTGTATTGGAGCAACTATAGTAGTCCTCTTTGGACAATTCTTGATTTGATGTTCTATCGATCCACACCGTAAGCATGCACTAGTCACTCTCTAACAATCCCCCTTATGCCACTTAGCGATGCAGACGACGTAAGATCTTTGGGCTGGTCCCCTAAACACCGTCCACTGGAGGCGCCTTGATGGTGTGGATGGCCTCTCCTAGGTGTGAGCGTGGTGCAGGCCCTCGAGACCACGACCACTCGTGGTGGTCCTGAACTCTGAGCAGGAGGACCCTTACTCTTTTTACTGGGAGCAGAAAATGCACTGGACTGACCCGGACCCCTCTTCTGCTATCTTTCCCTTCTATTTTGTTCATTTATTTGGACCCTTTCCACTTTTGATGTAGCATCTACTAATTTAGCAAAATATGTGATCTCCAATGCTGTGATCATGACTTTGATATTGTCATTGAGCCCTTCTTCAAATCGTCTGCACCTCTCTGCCTCTGTAGGGACTATCTCCCTCCCATACCGACTCAGTCTGACAAACTCACGTTCATACTCAACCACTGACAATTGCCTCTGTCTTAAACTGATAAATTCTCTTCTTCGCTCTTCTAAATACACTTTGCTCACATATTTCTTCTTGAACTCTATGAGGAAGAATTCCCAGCTAATCCGTTCCGGTTGCACCTCACTGGTTACTGTGTCCCACCACTGATATGCATCATCTTGAAGTAGGAACACAGCACCCTCCAGGTTCTGCTCAGGGGTGTAGTTAAGCTGTTTCAGCACTCTGATGGTTCTATCCAACCAATTTTCTACTGTCATGGGATCATCCTCCCTCTTCCCAAAGAAATTCACAGCCCCATGTTTTCGTAGTTTCTCCATATGGGACTTCTGTGGTACTGGTGGAGGTTGTGGTTGTGGTTGTGGTGGTGGAATTGCCCCCATCATTTGCCGGTAGAATTCAGTCATTTGCTGAAATAGAGCAAACTGAGGATGGGCAGGTGCCTCGATTCTTTGGTAGAGCGATTCTCCCCCTAGATTCGATACAGGTGGAGCACGACTCTCCAACTCTTCATCAACTGCTCTTTGCGAAGCAGGATCTATATCCTATTCAAAATAAGAAAAAAAAACAGATCTGCATCAGTGTCATCACAACACTTACAAATGCAATGCAATGATATGCACTCTATCTAGGCCTAGAAATGCCTAAACCGATGCTCTGATACCACTAAATGTGACACCCCTTACCCGTCTATAGTGTAGCTGAGCAAGATATGCCACTTAGTGTGCCGGAGCACCAATTCATGTTTCAATTACAATTTATCCCTTTTAATTCATTTATTTTCAATTTTTTTGATAAATCTGAATTTTTTCACAAATTTTATAGAAAATCCGACAGAGTGCCGGTTGTAAATTAGAAAAATAGTTCTTCTAAACCTGTTTAAAAACACTTCCAATATAATTCCCAAATCCAAACTCCATTATACACATTTCAAATCAATCTCAAAATCTCAATACTATTTTCAAAATTTTTCCATTCACTTCATCACTTGAAGCACATACATAAATATTTCTCAACATTTCATTTTTCAACATACATTATACAGAAAATCTCAATAACATGAAATTCCATATATTTACATTATTACATAATTTCAAGAGTTTATAGTTAAATTCCAAAACTAATACAAAATTCAAAATTCAAAATACAAGATGCTACCCCAAAGTCCTAATGTCCTACCATATGCACTGCAGATGTGAGGTGACTCTGGACTCCGGATACAGATTTGAAAGTTTACCCGGCCTGATGTCTGCTGGGCTCCCCAGCTAGGTCTCCAGTACCTGCGCGTGGCAAAAGCGACGCGCTAAGCAATTCTGCTTAGTGGTGACAATATAAAATAAAATAAAATAAAAATAAAAATAAATATGCTAAATGTATGTTTACATTTTTGGATGGACTTAATTTCTGATATTATTTACAGTATTATTCGATTAAAAAAATTGGTAAAATTTATTATCATTGCCCGAGTAACCCATACTAGTTGACTGGACTGGATAAACAGGTAAACTGGCACTGGGTACTAAGTACCTCGGACCACCACACCATCGGTCACATTGTGTCTCCCGGTGTGCAACAGAACAGCTAATAAGCTGTAATAATCATCAGGGTTACAACTCGAGTATAACAACTCAAATAACATAGCCAAAGGCTATTATGTCACAGAATTGCATGGGAAGCCATGAAACACAGAATGGCATCAAACCATATGCAGTACTGCTAACAGAACCCTATTGGCATGCCAACCTATCCAAACCAATCTTGGTAGGTATACTAGGGCATTTTACACTTTTAAGTTTTACAATTTTTGAAATTTAAGTTTTAGTATTACTATTCCATTCATTAGTCAACAAAAATGTTGACTTTTTCATAGGTAATAGGTCCATTGGTTCTAATACTCCCAACATACCACATTTTGTATTCTAAATCTGTTGGTATTGATTGCCAATACCATTTTTAAACTTAATGTTAATTGGACAGAATTTTCAGTTTTCATGCTTCGTTTTTACTGTTCCATTAGTCATTTTTGCAGTGGGAATTTGGCAAAATGATTAACATGAAAGTTGTTCCTTATTTTGTCTAGTTGCATTTCTTTTTTGGAATCACTCCATTTGGAGTTTTGTAGCTCAAGTTATGGCCCAAAAACCACAACTAGCCAGATTGAAATTTTTCCAGAATTTCTGGACTAACCAAATCTACAGTACTTGGAACAGTGATTGCAACTCACTTTTTGAATATGTTCTGGTCATAATTTGGGTTAGTTTTCTTCATGAAAGTTGTAGATCTATATCTCAGCTTGTTGATGGTAACAATTCAGGTCAATTGGACCTTTCTACACTGAGTTATGGCCAAATGACTAAACACTGTTCATTTGGTCATTTTGCCCAGGCAAAATGCAGGTCACCGGGATTAGGACAATCTTTTGGTCCACTAAATTTGGTTTTCTGGGCATGGTTTCTTCACCAAAGTTGTGTCATTATGTGTCTAGTTTCATGTCCAATTGGCCTTGTACCAATTGAACCTCTACAATTCAAGTTATTGCTGCCCAAACCTGCTGGACTCATGCCCAGTCCTGCAGGTCACCAAGGGTAGCCACACCAAACTCCAATCCCACTACACAATTCACTTCATTTTTTATTTAAACAGAACTAAATGGTCACTAATTGACCATTAAAACCTACTTTCATCATCACATGATCAAAGTCCCAATTTCCATCCCAAAACCCTAACTCAAACATCACATACCATGCAATATCAGTGCATTTCAACATTCCACTTAAGAGATGCAATTTAAGGGCAGCCATACTAGCATGTTAGCTCCATAAAACTCATCACAATCATATCCTAACCAAGGCTGCCAAAATCAAGGGATGGCATACAAATGGTATTTAACAATTTTTCTTTGTAATTTATACTCATTCATAGTCCTTAAACATGATTTCAAAGTAAAAACCAAGGTTAGGTCACTAACCTCTAATGGAGTGAAGTCTCCCACTTGCTAGGATTCTTGTTTTCTTTTTCTTTTTGCTCCCAAAAGACTCTCCAAGGTGCAAGAACATTTTTTTGTGTTGGGAGTATAGAGTTTAGTGGGGTAGAAGCTAGTGAAATCAAGCTTTCAAAAGCTCTAAATTGGGTGGCTATGGAGGGAAGGTCACGGCAAGGAAGAAGAAGAGAAAGAGAATTCTGATTTTTTTCATTTTTCAGCCCAATTTCTCTTTTTTAAGTAAGCTTATGCCATGTGTCAACATTGGATTGGTTAGGAAAATTTTAATGACATCACTATGATGTCATAATACCATTTTCTTTCATTTTCTCTCCATTTCTTGTCTAATTAATTTCAATTAAATTTTTAACAACATTTAATCATATTTTATGTTATATAAATTATTTATTTAACTAGACAAGTTGGTGAAAAATCATCTCTGAAGACGAAATAACCAAAATGCCCTCTGTTTGGCTTAACGAGCCAAAATTGTCTGTACCAATTGAAAAATTTTTCTAAGTATTTTCTTGGCATTCTAATGCCATAAGAACCTCTATGACCCTTCTCTGGAGTGCCAAAAATTATTTTATAATTTTTCTCCCGGGTCTAGGGTTGCCCTTCACCATCACTTTCCCTTCGGGTTACTCATCCCAGGGGTTTCGGCTCGTTTAACCTTAGTGTATTTGGTTTCTAAAATTTTTCCTTGATTTTTTTATGAGCATTATTTAGTTTCTTTATAACTCCTCACTCTAGTCTATTTATAATTTCAAACATTCTAGCTGCCCAGACCGACATTGATCACCGGAACAGTAGACTGTACTGACTAGCTAAAGTGATGATGTTACAATGTACGAATTGTGGCAACCAAGAGAGGGTTAGGGTTTGGATGGTTTAGTTGCAATTAAGTTTGTATATTAATGTCAATTAATGTATACATATGAATTGGAGTTGAATGGAGTTGAGTCTTTTTTAGTTTGCATGAGAATGAGATTTGATCAATTAGGGTTAGTATGAAAATTGGAGATATTGTGTTTGAATGGTTAATTGGAGTTCTAATGGTCAATTAGTGACTATTTGATGAAGTTTAACCCTAAATTGGAAGTAATTGTGAGCTTGAAATTGAAAGTGGTATGCTGCCCCCATTGTGCCAGAATACTGGACTTGAGTCCAGTGTATTCCTAGGGTTATAACTTGAGCTATGTTACTCCAATTGGTTCAAGAACAATTGAGAATGAAACTAGACATAAAATGGCATAACTTTGATAAAGAAACCTTACCCATAAAACAAACTTAGGATGACCTAAAAATTGGCCAAATCTGGGTAACTAATTTTGGACCTGGTAAAAGTGACCAAATAAACTTTGTTCATTTGGCCATAACTCAGTGTAGAAACATCCAAATGGCCTGAATTTTATATCAATGGAAAGATTAGACAATTTAGAACAATTTTCATGAAGAATATAACTCCAAATTGTGACCAAAACTTAATGAAATTGTCCATCAAATTCAAGACACCAAATCTGGTAGAACCAGTTTTGCCAAGAAATTCTGGGTACAAGTTAATCTGGCCAGTTATGGTAAAATGGCCATAACTTGAGCTAAAAAACTCTAAATGGAGTGATTCAAAAAGGAAATTAAAGAAGACACAATAAGGAACAACTTTGATGAAAAAAAGTTAGCCCAGTTTCCACTGTAGAATTGTCCAATGGAACAGTAAACTTAGGTAATCAAAACTGAAAATTTAGAAATGTATCTAGGGGACTTTAAATTGCAATTGGCAATTAATACTAACAAATGTAAAACTCAAAATGTGGGATCTTGGTGTAATTAGAATTAATATATCCATTAAGTATAAAAAAGTCAACATTTTGGTTGACTAGTAAGGTGAATAGTAATCAAAATGATTAGCAAATTAAGATGAAGACCTAGAACCAATTCTAAGCTTAAATGCTTAGAATTGTATAATAAATGTGGACTAGGCATCTTAGTCAAAATTGTTAAAGGGAAATTAAGGCCATAAATTTGAAATCCACGAAATGTTCATAGATTGCTTAAAACGTGAAAAGTAAGTCACCTAATTGATGTGAATAGGTAGTTAGGGCTTATATGCCCATCACAAATAGAATTCATAAAATATTAGTTATTCAACTTGAAATTTAAAATTTTGTAATTATATAAGTAGATTTTCGAATGTATAAATGAGAAAGAAAAAATGTTTTAAATATAATGGTACATGTGAACCATTGTTTTGAATTGTGATCAATATGGATGATATAATGACTATATAAATTATGATGAATGCGTAAATTATGTAAATATTAGACTTAGAGATTTATATTTCTATTATGAAAAAGATTAAAATGCTAGAAATTATAATTAGAACCTATAATGAAATAATGAAACTTATGAACACTTAATGAAATTATGTTCCCATGTATTGCCTAGACACGTGTGTCAGATTGGATAGATTGGCATGCCAATAGGGTATTGTTTTAGCAGTACTACGAAAGGTGTATTCATGGCTTTATGCCCGTACTCATGGCTTTATGCCCTCACTTATGGCTTTTATGCCTGATTATGTGTTATCATGGCCTTTTAGCCATTTTAATTGCATACGTGGTTGACATTCCGCGTCCCATGGTATGACGGCCCGAGGCACCACGGTGTCCAGAGCCAACGACTCGTTATCCAGTTTAGTCAGCTTGTTATAGGTTACTTGGGCAGTGAAAATTGTTAAGAATAATGTGAATTAAATGAATGAATAAGAAAGAAACTAGAATTAGTTTTAAAATTTTATTTACTATGAAATGATCCAAACACCTAGGAAATGTTGAGTGAAAGGATAAAAAGATTAGTAAAATAGATATTATTTAAATAAATAATTACAACTGCATCTTCTGAAATAACAAGAATAGAAATGTAATATACTAATATATTTCATATTTTGTATATTACTACAGTAAATTTAGGAAACAAGCGATTCCAAAGAACAATATAATATGACAAAAGATAATTAATATTAGGAATTCCATATGAAATGAAAATAATTCTTGAATATGCAAATTAGGTTTTTATTTCCATTTGTATTTTGTATATATTATTTTCTTGTTATATTATTGCACCACTAAGCAAAAATGCTTAGCGCAATGGATTTGTTTCCTTCACGCAGGTACTGAAGGCAAAACCCAGTGGATATTAGACTGGGATTTTGAAGTCCAGATCTACAGAAGTGTCAGAAGTGCTCAAGGTAGTCACCTCCTCAGCAATGCATGTAAATAGGGCTCACATTAGTCATTTTATGTATTTTGTATAGTATGAATATTTCTTATGTTGAAATGTAAATTAAGAATTGTAAACTAGAAAATTATAATTAATATTTACGTGTTGTAAATTAATAGAGATAGAAAATTTTCACATATGAGTTGAGCATGAATGGGATTGTATAGAAATGGATATGAATGAAATTGTATGGATTTGAATACAGAATTGAAATATATAGATGATGCATGAAATGATGAGATTTTTATTTTAAAATATTATTGAAATTTTCAAACAGGTGAATTGTAAAATACGTCAAACGTTAATAAAATAGGAAAAACTCCGTTAATTTCTCCATCAAAAAATAATTTTTATTAAAAGATAATAACTTGAAAATTTTTAAAGGAATAAAATAAGATAAGATAGGGTGCTCCGGTATCGAATGTAGTATGCCTTGCTCGGCTACACTGTAGTCGGGTGAGGGGTGTTACAAGCTCCCCTCAACTGATCAAACAGGTCATCTACCTTAGGTAAATGGTATTTATTTTTCACATTCACCTTATTCAGCTACCGGTAGTCTATACATAGCCTAAGGGTACCATCCTTCTTCTTCAAAAATAGCACTGGTGCTCCCCAGGGTGACACACTAGGGCGTATGAAGCCCTTATCTAGTAGCTCCTATAACTAAACTTTCAACTCTCTCAATTCAGTAGGTGCCATCCTATATGGAGCAATGGACATCGGTGCAGTACCCGGCATAACCTCTATGGCAAACTCTACTTCTCTATCAGGTGGCAAACCCGATAACTCTTTTGGAAACATATCTGGAAAATCACATACAGTGAGGATCTCCTGCATGCTTCGGCTAGTCTTCCTTGTGTCAACCATATGTGCTAAGAAAGCTTCTCAGCCCTTTCTTATCATTCTTCTGGCTGTTGTGGCTGATATGATAGCAAAAAGATAACCCGTTCATTCACCCACAATTGTAATCTCATCCCCTTCTGCTGTCTGTAGTGACATCCTCTTTAGCTAACAATCTACCATCGCCTGATGGCATGATAACCAATCCATTCCCAATATCACATCAAACTCATGGAATGGTAGCTCAATCAAGTCAGCTGGAAACTCATAACCCTGTATCCTCAGAGGATAACCCTTGTAGACCTTTTTCACTATGACACTATGGCCTAAAGGGTTTGTGACTTGTATGTCCTCCTCTAACTCCTCTATCTGTACCCCTCTATCAACTGGCAGTGTGATACACACTTATGAATGTATGGAACCAGAATCAATCAATGCACATACTAGTAGATCATAAAGAGAAAATGTACCTCTAATGACATCAGTTGGCTTTGGCTCATCTCGAGCTCTCATAGCATAAGCACAAGGTGCTACCCTAGTCTTCTGCCTCTAGACTGTCTCTACAGTAGGCCTTTGTGATATACTAGCTGTATCAGGCCTCATAGGTCTTCTACCCCTCTGTGCTGTTGGGGCAAACCTCTCCATCTGGGGTGGAGCAGTGGGAACACTAGTGTTCCTTTGCGAACAATCCTTCAGGAAGTGATCCGTAGACCCACATCTGAAACATCCACCAGTCAACAATCTGCACTCTCCTCTGTGGGGCCTACCATAATGTACATAAGCAGGTGGTGGGGCTGATCCCCGTGTAGCTGCACCAGGTGAACTACCCACTGATGCACCAGACTATCCTCCTCATCTCCTTGGAGCAAATCGAGACTTCTGCTTCTTGCCCAGTCCCTGAGTCTGACCCGGAGACTCCTTGGGCCTCTTACTACCTGTGTTTACTGAGCCGGACTGACCAGATCCAGCACCCCTCTTGCATTGCCTATCCTTTCTGGACTACTCTTTATTTCTGACTCGCTCTACATCAAGGGCCGATGCTACTAACAGAGAGAAATCAGTGAAGTGGTGGGATGTCACTATCAACATGATGTTATCATTCAGTCCGTCTTCAAACCTTCTGCATTTATCAGTTTCTGTAGGCATCAAGTCCAATGCATATCCGCTAAGTCTTAAGAATTCTCGCTCATATTCAGAGACTGTAAGCTACCTCTGCCTCAGTGCCAGGAATTCTCTCCTTTTGGCCTCCAAGTACACATGGCTAATGTATTTTTTTCTGAATTCAGCTAGAAAGAACTCCCATGTGATCTGTGCAGGCTGTACCACTCTCGATACCGTCTCCTACCATTTATAAGCATCCTCCTGTAGCAGTGACAGAGCACACTCTAACTGCTACTCTTGGGTGCAGAGCAACTGCTGCAATACCCTATCTGTCCTCTCCAACCAATACTCTGCTGCGGTTAGATCATCCTCCTTCTTACCCCTAATGTCAACAGCCCCATACTTCCGCAGTTTCTCTAGTGGAGATCTGTGTATAGGTTGTGGCTGTGGGGGCGGTGGTAGCTGTACAGGTGGTGATGGCTGTGGCTGTGGCTGTGGAGGTAGAGGTGGCTGTGGGATGGCTCCGGTGACCTGACAAATTAGCTAAGTCATCTGTTCTAGGAAGGCCTACTGTGCTCTCCCTGTAGTGCCCTGAGATGACTCGGCTCTACTGCTTCGCTCCCTACTAGAAGCAGGTGCGGGTGCGTGACTCTCTACCTCCTCCTTTATTGGTCCTGGAGGTCCGTGCCCTGAAGGATCATATGCCCTTGATCCTATAAAATAGAAAAAGAATAGATCTGCATTAGTATCACCTTGACTCTATTTAAAGGCCCCTGCATGTGATGCAGTCTATCTATTTCTAACTATCTAGGTCTAGGATCGCCTAAACCTATGCTCTGATACCACTAAATGTGACGCCCCTTACCCGTCTACTGTATAGCCGAGCAAGAAGTGCCACATTCGGTGCCGGAGCAGCCTATCTTGTTTTATCATATCTATTATAAACTTTTAATATCATTTAAAAGTAGTAATCCATGTGTAGAATTTTTTTTTTATATAATTTTTTTTTGTGGAGACCCGAACAGAACCTTCCTTGTTTTATTAGCATCTGGCGGGTTCCACTAATCTCCTGTTAATATGTTCATAGTCAATTCACAAATTTCCATATCATATTCTCTTTTATCATATCATTCACAACTATTTATGAGATCTCAAAATGAAGTATCATCTATTGCATTTATATGGAAATTTATAGATAATAAATTACAAGTTTTCATTTCAATCTTAAAGTTGAAATACAAGTCCAAAATGAAATACATCATAAACTAGTAATTACATCATGGTTAGACATAATGAACCAAAATACCAGTCTATACATAGGCCCTACCAAAATACAAAAGACTGATGAGGTGACTCTGGACAGTGGCAAATCTGGTCAGAGCTTTGTCAAGGCACTACTGGTGCTGCTGCTGCAGCTGCTCGAACTAGTCTCCAATACCTACGCGATGAAAAATCAACGCGTTAAGCATAACGCTTAGTAGTGCATAATTTATAATAACAATAACTGAACAATTTAAATAATAATTATATATATGGCAATTTCATAAATTCTAGGTATTTTACATTTTCATTTCACTTTGGAAACAATTTAAATTATCGGGATCTTTTCTGTTTACTTATTATATATTCAGTCTTAATTAATTATTATTAGTGCCCAAGAAATCTATAACAAATTATCCAAGGTAGATACACGGGAGTATACTAGTAGACAGCCATATGTCTATCCAGTATATATCTGTCAAGCACGAGGCCAGTTGCCAGGCATGAGGCCCACTGTCAGGCTTGTAAAGCCAGAAATAAAGTAGGCACAATGGCCAGTAAGTAGGCATATAGCCTACAGAGCAATCATACCAGACATATATTATCAGTTCATGATTTTTTCGGTAAGCAGTACTGCTATCTGTAGTCCCTAATTGGTATGTCAATCAATCCAAACTAAATAAATAAGTCTATGTATACTATGGGTAATTACACATTATTACATATTTATTTGAATGTTCATATCACTTTATAGTGGGAAAATAGGTCCCACATACCTCTTCCATATGGTTTAGTGTTCAATAGCTTGTTAGGGTTAAATTCCCTACCATAAGATAATTTATCTTATGGACCTTTCTTTAGTTTTAGTTTTTGTGTCTCACTTTTACCTATCTATTTGATCAGTTTGTAGCCACTGTTTGGCCACACTTTCTTCATGGAAGTTGTTCCCTTATGTCTTATCTTTATTTTCCTTTGTGAATCATGTCAATTTGATTTTTAGAACTCATGTTATTGTCAGGTAACCATAACTGACTCATTTCCAGATTCTGGTTCCTTAACTAGGTAGCTTTTGGACTTACCTAATTAATGGAATAGGTTACAGTCACTTTTAGGCATAGTTATCTTCATAGAAATTGTTGCCCTATGTCTTATGATCATCGAGAAATTTGTATCACAATTTTTTCAAGTTTTGTGAAATTATTTATGGCCAATTAACTGACTTGGGTTCATGTACCCTGTGCCAACAGGGGCTCAGTTTAGGACAGTGATTATAGGTCACTTTTTGAGGTTCTTACAGGCATAATTTGAGGTATGTATCTAAAATAAAGTTGTAGCCCTATTTCGCAGGTTTCTAGAAAGGTATAGCTCATCCTAATTGGATATTTCTAGTGGGAGTTATGACTAAAAGACTGTTCTGGGATCAAGTGAAGTTTGGTCAGATTCCAGGTTTTATTGCAGTGACTTGTTCTAACTATTTGACCTAGTTTTCTTGATTTCTAGGTTTTGGTCAAAATACCAATTTTGTAGGTCTATGTCTTATGGACATTTTGCCGCTGGTTTCACTACATTTGAGTTTTTGTAGACCAAGTTATGGCCATTTTTCCAAAACTGGTCGAGTGAGTTTATGTCCAGCAGTTTCTGGACAACCTAATTCTGGGCAGTTTTATGACCCAATTTGGGCCAGCAATTTGGTTTGGTTTTTGGCATTTCTGAGTTCAGTGGTCTTCATGCAAATTGTAGCCCTATATCTAAGCTTTCCAATGGTACCAAATTCAGGTCATTAGGACCAGTATAGAGGGAGTTATGACCAAATGAACAAGTATTATTCATTTGGTCATTTTATGGGTTTTATGCAAGGTAATCCGGATTTGGGTAGTGTTTAGGTCAAGTTTTTGACAAAATTTGGGCATGGTGTCCACATGAAAAATGGGTTATTTTGAGTCTAATTTCACCTCCTATTCGTCTCATACCAATTGGAGTCACACGTTTTCAGTTATAATTCCACAAACCCACTGGACTCATTAAGTCCCAACCTACAGAAAATTGACACTTCCAAAATTCAATCTCCTCCAACATCCTTACTTCAAGTTGCATGCAAAACACTTCTATAAGCAACAATCTCAACTTAGTAGGTCAATTTCAAGCATTTTACACAAAGTCCTCAAGCATTTACACAAATCCTAGTTTTCAAAGTTTCAAATTTGTACAAACACTACACATTCAAATTCCCAAACATATCAACTTATCACACATACTCTTGGAACCATTTTTCATCACTTAAAAGTAATAAACTTCAAGGTTCCATGGTTGCCGAAAATTCAAGGGATTCTTTATCAAGATTTTCTTTTTATTTTCATGATATTTATACTTGGCTAAACATGCTTTTCATATTTAATGAAGAGAAAAAGAGGGATTAGTGCACTAACCTTTTTTGTAACTTGTTAAACTTCACTTCCTTTGCTTCTTATGGGTATCTATGGCTTCCTTATGGAGTGGGGAGTAATTTTTGTGAAGTGAGCTATTGGTCTTGATGGGTAGAAGCTTGGGCAATCAAGCTTGAAAGCTTGACAATAATGTTGGAAAATGGAGCATGCAGCCGGCCATGGGAGAGAAAGAGAGAGAGAGAGAGAGAGAGAAGAAAGATTGGAGAAGAAAGGGTTGGTGGCATTTTGTCTTATCTGTCTTATTTATTTTTATTTTTGTACTTTAATTTTTTTTTAAATTTCCATAAGCTTTTCTTTTCTTTTCTTTTCTTTTCTTTTCCTTTCCTTTCCTTTCTTTTCTTTTCTTTTCTTTTCTTTTCTCTTCTCATTTTCATAATTTATTTTATAAATTTTAATTTATGTTAATTATTTTATTCTCTAAATTTTAATTTGACATTTAAGTCAAAATTTACCTCTTGGGGTGAAATGACCAAAATGCCCTTCATAATGCATATCAGGTTATTTTTATTATTTTATACCAATTAATAAGTTCTCTAAAATTTTATCTTATTTTCTCTAAAATTTTCTTATATTTTCTTAATATTTATTTCTTCAATTTATGCCTCCTCACTATAGTTTAGGTGTAGTTTCAGACATTCTAACTGTCCGAACAGACATTAGTCGCCGAAACAGTAGAATGTACGGACTACCTATGGTGAGGGCGTTACATCCATGGCCTATCCTCTTTTTATAGGAGGCTTGTAAAGAATTTCAGCACTATCATGGCCCCCATAACTGAATGCTTAAAGAAGGAAGGAAAATTTAATTAGAGCGAAGCTGCCCAAAAAGCTTTGAACTCATCAAAGCAAAACTGACCTCTACTCTAATACTTGCATTGCTGAATTTTTCAAAGACCTTTGAGGTAGAATGCGATGCTTCTGGCATGGGAATCAGGGCTGTTCTAATGGAAGAAGGATGTCCCATAGCTTATTTCAATGAAAAGTTGAATGGAGCTAGTTTGAATTACTCAACCTATGACAAAGAGTTTTATGTTCTTATTTGTGCTTTGGAGACTTAGCAACACTATCTCTTATCAAGAGAGTTTATTATCCACATAGACCATGAGCCCTTGAAGCACCTAAAAAGACAAAGTAAGCTGAACAAGTGGCATGTCAAATGGGTGGAGTTTCTTGAATCATTCCCTTATGTGATCAAGTATAAGAAGGGACACTCCAACATTGTGGCCGATGAATTATTCAAGAGGTATGCCTTAATCTCTTTACTAAATACTAAGCTGCTGGGATTTCAATCGATGATTGAGCAATATAAGTCAAATAGGGACTTTTCTTCAATCTATGATTCTTACAAAGAGAAGGCCTTTCAGGGATTTTACCAACATGATGGTTGCCTCTTTAAAATAGGAAAGTTATGTATTCCCAACTGTTCTATTAGAGAATTATTTGTAAGGAAGGCACATGGAGGTGGTCTTGCTGGCCATTTCGGTGAAAATAAGACTTTGGAAGCCTTAAAGGAGCATTTCTATTGGCCAAGTATGATGAAAGATGTGCATAAAGTAGTGGAGAAATGTGTGGCGTGCAAGAAGGCTAAAAGCAAGGAGATGACACAAGAGCTGTATATGCCTTTTCCAGTTCCTAATCACCCATGGAAACATGTGAGCATGGATTTTGTGCTTGGCTTGCCCAGAACTCAAAGGGGCAAAGATTCCACATTAGTTATTGCTGACCGCTTTTCTAAGATGGCTCATTTTATTCCTTGTCATAAAACTGATGATGCTTCTCTTATTGCTAACCTTTTTTTTTTTAAGGAAATTGTTAGGTTGCATGGCATTCTAAGGAGCATTGTTTCAAATTGTGATGCCAAGTTCCTAAGCTATTTTTGAAAGACTTTGTGGAAGAAGCTTAGAACTCGCCTCCTCTTTAGCACTACTAGTCATTCTCAAATAGATGGGCAAACAGAGCTGGTGAATAGAACTCTCTCTACCTGGTTAAGAACTGTCATCAAGAAGAATTTGAAGAGTTAGGATGAATGCTTGGCATATATTGAATTCGCCTATAATCGAAGTGTGCATAGTTCAGCTAATCACTCTCCTTTTGAAGTAGTATATGGCTTCAATCCAATCACACCAATGGATTTGATGCCACTTCCTATTCAAGAAAGAGCCAATATTGATGGGGAGAAGAAGACAAAGATGGTGAAGTCTATGCATGAACAAGTTAGAAAGCTCATTGAGGCCAAAAATGAATAATATAGCAAAGCCGCTAACAAGAGGAGGAAGCAAGTGCGGTTTGAATCTAGTGATCTAGTGTGGCTTCACTTGAGGAAAGAGTGATTTCCAAATCAGAGGAAATCCAAGTTGTTATCAAGAGCTGATGGTCCATTTTGTGTGATAGCTAGGATCAATGACAATGCCTATAAAGTGGATTTGCCTGGTGAGTATAATGTTTCTTCTACTTTCAATGTGAGGGATCTTTTTCCTTATTTGGAAGATGATTTTGAGGATGGGGAATAATTGAATTTGAGGGTAAATCCTAATCAATAAAAAGGAAATGATGTGCCACATAGTGACATGACATACGAGGGCCATTTAACCAGGTCTAAGAGTAAGTTTATCACTTTGCTTGCTTGTATCTAAAATTAAAGAAGTTGGGCTAGACTTGGAAAATCCATGGAGTGTGTGTGTTAGGGCATGTAAAATGTTTGGGCTTAAGTTAAAATAAAGATAATGGGCTGATTATGAAGAAAACAAGTCCATGTGTGTGTAAAAGGTCCCTATTTGTTGTTTAGAATTGACCAAGTCAAAGAAATCAAAAGGAGATTGAAATATCTTTTAAATAAGGAAGCAAATAAAGCAGAAAAGTCACCAAATCTCCTCAAATTCATGCATCACTATATGGACAGATTTCTGAAGTATTTTTTTTTTCAAAGATTCAACATTATTCCTCATTTAGAAGAATATTCAAATATCCTATTTAGCAACCTTGTTATCTTTCCTTTATAGTGCTTGTAACTAGCCTATATAAAGGCCAACTCTTGTAAGCTCAAAGCATTTTGAGTTTTCACAATAACAAGTGCTGCTTCTTTTTTCTTATCAAACATTATTTGTTTGTGGCGAAGTTTTGACTTATCACAAGACTTCCTTATGTGGCGTCTTCATTGGGATTGTATTTTTTGTGGTGAGATTACTTTTATCAAAGCTTACATTCCTTAGTTATCCTCTTAATTTTGTCTTCTATTACTGTTGCTTCTTAATTTACAAAATACTAAAAAGAAATTCTTTTTTTTTTTCTGTTAAAGTTTGATTTGGGTTTATATTGCTTAATCTTGGCTTATTTTTTTAAAAGTTATTTCTTGTTCTTCAAATCATTCCAGCGGAATTTCTTATCTTTCATAACTAATCAATTTCATTCTCTCATTCACAAGGCACATCATATAGATGCCACCATTTAAGGAATTAGTGTGGCTCTCTAGAGAACCGGTACAACAAACATGGTAGTTTCTCTAAAGTTGCTGCCCCCTGAGCCTAACATCCCCTGAGGTGCTTGCATCGACTGAGGAACTTGTGACATGTAAGGACCTGGAATTGCCTCAACCAAAAACACCCAAGTGAGTTATTTAATTATTATTACTGAGAATTTAGGTGGGAGCAACGATCCTGCCACTAAGGCAGCTTTGTTGAGGTGGTTGGTATTATTCTCCATTTTAAACACGGCTTCCGCTTGTTTCATCTTGGGGAGTTCTTCATTGAGGTTGCCCCTCATGCTTCCTAAAGCTTTTGGATGTAGAGTAGATTCCTTTAGCCTAGTGAAATAGCCATCGAACAATGTAGGCATTGGAAAATTAACTTCTCTACTAAAGTTGAATTACAATAGTAAGTTTGTTCAAGATTTGATCACTTTTACCCAACCGCTTATTTAAGTCTTTTTTTTTCAAAACCTCAGCGATAGATAATGCATTAGTTTCTTCAACAACAGTAACAAGAACTGACTCACCTTATCTTTGTTTTGGATCAACAACTAAGGTATGTATAGTCTCTATTGGATCGGGATTTTGAACCTCTTCTTCCTATGGAATTGGTTCTTTTTCAAATTATTCCACTATTTGTGGAACCTGGAAGTTGAGACCTTTTGTGTCCTGAGACCCAGTAGCATCTTTGCTTCATAGAATTCTTGTTTCTGACCGCATTAAGGAACCTAAACTAAAAATTCTACAAAAAAAAAAAAAAAGAGAATAGAAGGAGATTTTCATTCTATGATAAGTGCAAAAATAATAATCGATCTTATTGAGCATGCCAAAAATTATTTGGAATTTTTGGTTGTCACACCCTACCCCTCCGTAAGGCATAACATGATCCCATAGTATACCTAATGAATTACCAACTTTGTCTACTGATAACCCATTAAATACACTACAAGGGATTTTAAAACTTTTCTTACTTCTTTTTATAGTGGTGAGCACTATTTACAGGTGTTAAAATTTTTTTAAACTGAAGTGAAACAGCTAACACATTTGAATAATTAACAATTTCTGTAAAAATTTTGGCAGAGTGCCATCTGTATTTTGAATAAAATAGTTCTTCAAAAACTTGTAAAAAGCACTTCAATCATTTGGTTCAATCCCCAACTCCAATATTCAATCAACACAAGAAGTTTCTCAACAATTGTCAACTCAAATCCACAATAATTTTCTAGTGTTTTCAAAAGCTGAGATAAAAGAATATATCACAATATTTACAAACCAAAATAATTTACAAATTTAGTTTACAACTTTAATGTACAATTTTAATTTACAACTGCTGAAAACCAAGAACACTATATACATACAGTAAACATACATTACAATACAAAATGCAAAATATGGTATACTCAATATACCCGATCATCTCTCAATATAGCATTAGTAGCCTAGTCTACTGCTCTGTCAGTTTGTCTACTTGCGACAGCAATGAAAAGCTATCGTTGAGTAAAATTTACTCAGTGGTGCACAATAACAATTTGAAATACGATATATAAATCTTTTATTGATAATTCACAAATCCAATAATTCACAATTCCATTTCACAATTTACAAAGTTCATATAACTCAAATTTGATCAAACAATTGAATAATACAATTTTGCCAATCAATAATACCATTTGATCAAATAACTGAATAATACAGTTTTGCCAATCAATAACACCATTTGATCAAATAACTGAATAATACAGTGTTGCCAATCAATAACACAATTTGATCAAATAACTGAATAATACAGTGTTGCCAATCAATAACACCATTTGATCAAATAACTGAATAATATAGTGTTGCCAATCAATAGCACAATTTAGGCCATGACACAATTTTTTTGCACATGCCGTGTTGTACACCACGACAAGACACACTCATCCCAATAATCGAAATCAATGAGGGACGAAGCTAGCTAGATAATGAGTACTCATCCACACTCACCTCAGACTGGCAAGTCAAAGAGGGAGGAACATAATCACACTCACCCCAGACTGATAAGTCAAAGAGGGAGGAATATAATAACAGTGTCATGCCAAGTGTGAATCAAAACAATTCCAAATCACAATATTTCATACAATTCCCAAATCACATTTTATCTCAAAATTTCCAATTGCAAAGTAGGCAACACAATAATTTCCAAATAAGATTTTCAAAGCCAAAACAATCAAAAATTATTCATAACTCATTTTTCCAAATAAATTTTATAGTAAAAGCAGTGAATATGAAAAGTATTGTGCACAGATACAATTTTAAAACTATAATGTTCAAATAAATTTTTAAGTAGAAAATAAGAAATCAAAATTATTGTGCACAAACACAATTTAAAACATACAAATAATCATAATTTATTTCAATTGAAAAATTTAAAAGAAATAACTATTGTGCACAAACCTCTGATATATGCCTCTTGACCCTGACTTAGTGTTCCTTATGCTTCTCAATATCCTTTTCAACTGAAACACACAATTTAAAGTGTTTCAGTACTCAATGAATTTGTTTCTAACAATAAAATCCAATATTTAAATTTTCTTGGCACTATTTCCTTCAATTCATTTCATTAGTCAACCTATAATATTGACCCTTGATGCACTCTAAGTGAGTCAATTCTAATGTTACCAATATGCCACATTTAATAGCCTTTTAGTGTTGGTACATGTTACCAAATTCATTTTCAAGTATATTGCATTTTATTGCAATTTGTCAGATTTCGGTATACTAATTTGACCTAGCTGGATGACCTAGTTCCCTCATTTTTCGGGTTTCGGTCCAAACTACAAACTTGTAGGTCTATGTCTTATTGCATGCGGGGCAAAATTTCAGGTCATTCTGAGTTGTGTAGACCAAGTTATGGTCAATTTACCAATGCTGGACAGAATATACCAAAATGGTAACTTTAGGTCATTTTTAGGTCACTTTTGGTTCGGCTAGTTTTGGTACCCGAACTTGTGCAAGCTATTTGACTTACTTATGATCATTTCTGGGTGTTAGTGTCTTCATAAGAATTGTAGATATATGTCTAAACTATTCATGATAAAAATTTCAGGTCAATTTTTGAGTAAGTTATGGCCAAAACACCAACTGCTGCCCAAATGGTCAATTTTCAAGCTTTCAAAGCACTAATCCGGATTTGGTCATTTTTTAAGTCACTTTCTAAGCAGAATTTTGGTAAGCTTCCTTCATGAAATTTGACACTTTTTGTGCCTAGTTTCACCTCCAATTTGTCTCATACCAATTGGAGCCACACACTTAAGGTTCTAAGCCAAAACACACACTGCCCTGCTACACACTCTTCATCACATACCAAATGACACATTCAACACTTACCAAGTCACTTCCATCATGCCATTTCTATTTTGTACCATAACATAAACACATTTAGCAACTCATTTTTTGTCATTTTGGCAGCTTATAACCACACTCAATATACACATTATAGTCCAGAATTTTCCAAGTCTAAATTACAAACAATTTAACCACATGACAAGCTCATTTACATTTCCAAACTCAAACCTCTATACACATATACACGCTGCCATAACAAGCACTATAATTCAACAATATAATTCCATAAACCAAACCATGAAACAATACATTTTGATCCACACTTCAAGTTTGCTGAATTGTACATCTCTTTGAATTAACTTCCAAGCTTCCAAAATCAAGTGTATATCACACATACATTTAGTATACATCATCAAATTTATTCCTACACACATAAACACTTACATCAACACTTTAATCTATCATTTACATGCAAGGATAAATTGCTCTTATTGAAGTTCCATGGCTGCCAAAAATGTACCTCTTCATTAACTCATCAAACTTCAAAAATCCTTCCACAATCCAACTACCCATAACATCCATTCAAGGTTTAATGAAGCAAGAATAAAAAATACATACTTACCACTTTTGAAATTCTTCAAAACCTCACCAAAACTTAAATTTCTTGCTGCCTATCTACTGCCCAAGTTTTGTAGAACAACTTTAGTGAAGGATAATGGAAGAAAATTGGCTTGGATCATGGTGAGAGAGAGAGCTTGGCCATGGACGGCCATGGATGAATTTGAGAGAAGAAAAGGATTCGGCTGGTTCTTATCTTTGAGGTTGAAGATGATGTTCAGCTGTCCATTTAGCTTATATAGTGGTCCCAAATCTGCCTTAGTGGAGCACTTACATGATTTTAATGTTTAAGTATTCTAACTTTCTAAATTTTCATTTTTATGCCCCAAACTTCCATCATTTATATTATGTACTTCAATTTTAATTTTCATGATATTTTCCAAGTGTAATATCATTTATTTTTAATGGACATTTAGGTCAAAAGACAACTCGGGGTGTCAAATAACCACAATGTCCCTGTTCGGATTGCATTCTCGATTTTTCGGTAACACAGAGTTTTGTCATTTTCTCGATTTTCCATTTTTCTTTGTACTAATTAATTAATTTTTCTTTGATATTTCTAATGATATTTATACTTCAATAGATGTCTATTTAAGTCTTAAAAATATTTTTCAGGGTTCCCGCGGTCCAGGGCTAGTCAACGGTCTACGCCGCAACTTCTCGGTGCGGTCACCCATCGCTACGATTTTTAGCTCGTTTAACTTGGTTACATTTCATTGCTATTATTTTTCCTTTATTTTTCTTGTATTTTCTTTTCTTGTATTTCATTATTTTATGTCCCCTCACTAACATTTAGATGTAGTTCTAGGCATCCTAATTGTCCGGACAGATACTGGTCACCGAAACAGTAGAACGCACTACCGAACATAGGGGTGTTACATTGGTTAAGGATAGTAGAATGTTGTTTTGACACTATAGGATATGGTCCCACCGAGCATTCCCAAAATTGTTTGTTGTAAAAATAATTTGGCTAATACATAGCTAGAAAATGTGGGCGTACTAGGTACTAAGTGTATCACCTGAAATGTGCTTCTAACTTATGGATTAAGTTATTATAGGAACTTGCTACACTTAATGCATTTTCGTCTTTGATTGTAGAGTAAATTGAAATATGAGAGATTGTCTAGCAAGAATTGGAATTGGAAAAGGAAATTGTATTCTTTGATTGAAAGTAAATGCAACGATTGGAAATTAAAATTGCAATAGAAATTTAAATAGATAACACTTGGAAATTGAAAATGACAGCTGGAGTATTTGATTCATTGGACTGCTAGAGTCTTTAGATTGTTGTTGGTTGTTTGAATGAGTTGATTGTTAATTTGTTGGATTGGTTGCCTAGGCCTTTCACGTTGCAAGTAGTTTTCCTTTTATAAACCTCACCTAAAGGCATTTGGAAACCATTAACTTATGCTCTCCACCTTTAAACATGATGGAAGTTACTTCACTTGAAGTACATGAAACCTAGAAGCATCTGGAACATGCACTACTCACATCCTGCACTTCTTGGTAGTTGTCATCCATCACCTACAGCTGCTTCTCAACTTCCCACTATAGTAGATAACTTCTTGTAACTTTCCATTAATTACTTACACTACTAATTATCTAATAACCACCAAAAAATAATTAATAAACATTTATTTAGTCCTTATAATTAAATTAATGAAATTACTTCTAAAAAATTAACTTAATTAATCATGAGCCTAAAAATAACTAATGAGTTAAAATAATTATATTTGGTTCAAATATATATATATATATATATATATATATATATATATATATATATATATATATATATATATAAAGCTGATTTGTCTCTAGTTTAGTTTTCGTTTAATGAAATGCTCTATTCCATATAGTGTTTTTGAATTTGAGCTCTCCATTTTGAATTTGGTTATTGGGTTATAGTTATGTAGACTTATTATGGGTTTCAAAGACCTTATGCCGACCCAAGTTTTAGTGCCGATCTGACCCAAAAGGCGGGTCATGACATTATTATTATTATTATTATTATTATTATTATTATTATTATTATTATTATTATTAGAGGGTACAATTTTGTTTTCTTTTCAATGTTTGTCTAGAAATTACGATTGAATCAAATTTTTGTTAGGTTTTAAAATATTTTGATTCTTGTTTAATTTGATTCTCGATATTTCAAGTTTAGTTTGGTACGATTTGAGTCAGAATTTCAATCTCTAAAACAATTTTATATCACTTTTTTATTGAAAATCATACTTAAATTACTATTTAAGTTTTAAAATTGGTTATTAATGTATATATTATATAATATATTGTATATTTTTCGTTATTTTTTTAATTATATAATATTTAACTATAATATTCATATATAATTTAGTATTAAGCTTATTATATAATATAATAATAAAAATATATTGCATGATATATTTTTAGGTATATTTTAATTATATAATATTTAACTATAAGGTATATATATAATTAAGAATTAAACATCTTACATAATATAGTACTACACTTATAATTAAAAATTATTTGATGATTTAATCAAAATATATATATATATATATATATATATATATATATATATATATTGCATATAAATATATAATTAAATTAAAAATATATTGTAACACCCCTCACCCGACTACAGTGTAGCCGAGCAAGGCGTGCTACAATCGGTGCCGGAGCACCCTAACTTATCTTACTTTATTTCTTTAAAAATTTTGTTCTCATTATATTTAATATCGATTATTTTTCGACGGAGAAACTAACGAAGTTTCCCCTATTTTATTTTTGTTTGACATGTTTTACTATTCATCTGTTTGAAAATTCACCAATATTTTCTAAGTATAATTTCATCCATACTCATATCATCATTTGAAAAATCATTATGTAATTCAAATCTATAATCATTTGTACAAATTCATTCATGCTCCATTCTTATAGCAAAATTCTCAAATTTGCATTAATTTACATCATTTGCAATAACTAAATAAATCCTTAATTTACATGATATACAAATTAATTACAATTTGCTAATTTACATGGCAATATAAGAAATAAATAACATACACAAAACACATGATATGCTTAATGTGAGCCCTATCTACATGCATTGCTGAGGAAGTGACAACATTGAACGCTCTGCAGATCAGAACTCTATAATCTCTGTTTAGTATTCGCTGGGCTTTAACTTCAGTACCTGCGCGAGGAAACAATTTCATCGCGCTAAGCATTGCTGCTTAGTAGTGCAATAATATAACAAGGAAATAATATACAAATAAAGATAGAAATAAAACATAATTTAAATAATTAAGATTTATTTATACTTCACATGCGGTTTCTAAAATTTAATATGTTTTATCCTAATTTAGTCTTCTTTGAAAGTGTTTATTTCGCCAATGTACAGTAATAATGTACATAGAAAAATGATCTAAAAATAATAAATCTATGCTTATATTATTATGTAAGTCACATTTGCAATATTTATGTATGTTATAATTTTCTTTGCTAATCTTTTAGCATTTTCTCAATACTTTCTAGGTTGTCTCAAATTATTTCACAATAAGTAAATTTTAATATCGGTCCAGTTCATTTCAATACTTTCTAATAAATAATTATTCTAATTTATTTTAGGTCATCTTACTCATTTATTTAATTTCTAATATTTTTAATTACTAATATTCTTAACTTATTTCAATAAATTTCACTGCCCAAGTAACCTATGACAGGTTGACTAAACTGGATAACGGGTCGTTGGCACTGGACACCACGGTGTCTCGGGCCGTCATACCATTGGACATGGAACATCAACCACGTATGCAGTCAGTATGGCTAAAAAGGCCATGATAACACAATCGGGCATAAAAAGCCATGAATGTTGGCATAAAGCCATGAATACGGGTATAAAGCCATGAATATAGGCAAAAAGCCTTTCGCAGTACTGCTAAAACAATACCCTATTGGCATGTCAATCTATCCAATCTGACACACATGTCTAGGCAATACAAGGGCACATAATATCATTAAATATTAATATATTGTGTTTTATGACTTTATTATTTCATGACAAATTCCATAATTTATACATTCATCATAATATTCATATATTCCTTACATCATTCATATTGATCACAATTCACAACAATGGTGTTCATGTACCATTGTACTCAAAACATTCTTCCTTTCTCTTATAAAGAAAACTAATGTTCAATTCATATTTTCATGTGATTCATTTATTCATTATAATATTTATGTGAATTCATAACTCATACAAGGTGTTATTATCTTATTTGTAATGGAAACATAAATCCTAATGTAAACCTCATCCCATTTATACTCAACAATCCATCTAGGTTAATGTCATTTCATATTCAAGTGGTATTACTTATGTTTTATTAGACCTACTAGTAATGGGAATAAATATTAACTATATACTTACATAACTTAAATGTTCATTAAGTCATTTAGGTAAATTATTATTTCTATTCCAAGTAATCCATGAATGTTTCATGGATTCCAAATTTCATACCTTAATTTCCTCTACCAATTTAGTTATTATACTTTGTATCTTTGTATTACTATTCACATTACTATTCACTCAAATTGTTGACTTTTTAATACATAATAAATTTATTGAACCTAAGTTCTCCAAGATACCACATTTTGCATTCAAAATTTGTTGGTATTGGTTGCCAATAACATTTCCAAGCTTAATGTTAATTGGGCAAAATTTTCAGTTTTCATGCATTGTCTTTACTATTCTATTGGTCAATTTTGCAATGGGAATTTGGCAAACTGATCGACATGAAAGTTGTTCCTTATTTTGTCTAGTTGTATTTCCTTTTTTGAATTACTCCATTTGGAGTTTTGTAGCTCAAGTTATAGTCCAAAAACCATAACTGGCCGGATTGGAATTCTGTCCAGAATTTCTGGACTGACCATATCTACAGTGCAATGAATAGTGACTGCAACTCACCTTTTGAATATGTTCTTGTCATAATTTGGGTTAGGTTTCTTCATGAAAGTTGTTGCTCTATATCTCAGCTTGTTGGTGGTAAAATTTCAGATCAATTGGACCTTTCTACACTGAGTTATGGCCAAATGACCAAACACTGTTCATTTGGTCATTCTGCAGAAACAGACTGCAGGTCACCCGGATTAGGGCAAGCTTTTGGTCCACTTGGTTTGGTTTTATAGGCATGGTTTCTTCACCAAAGTTGTGCCATTATGTGTCTAGTTTAATGTCTAATTGTCCTTGCACCAATTGGACCTCTACAATTCAAGTTATTGCTGTCCAAACAGGCTGGACTCACATCCAAACCTGCAAGTCACCCAAGGCAGCTTAGCCAAACTCAAATCCCAAGCTACAACTCACTTCAATTCTTTATCATACACAGTCAAATGGTCACTAATTGACCATTTAAACTTTCATTCACCAACACATGAATAAGATCCAAGTTTTTGTGTCCAAACCCTAGCTCAAATTCAATGTTCACACAACACATGTTAATTAGGCATACTAATCCATTTCAAATTTTTGTCTACACATCAACACCATTTCTAAGCCATTTTAAATCCATCAAAACCATCAACTGCCACTCCCATAAAGCTGGCCAAAATTCCATTCTCAATTTCACACATGATTTATCTTAATTTCTTAATTATTTGTTCATATTCAAACTAAGTTTTAAGAAATAAACAAGATTAAGTAATTAACATGCACTAACCTCTTTGGTCTCTTTATTGGCTTGTATAAACCATAGAATTTCTTCACTTTATGATAATCAAAACTTTGCTCTTGATGTGGGGGTTAATTTTTGTGAAGGGTGTTTAGGGTTTTTGGGGTGAGATTTGGTGAGTTATAAAGCTTTGGTGGAGCTTTCATGGAGGTTTGGCTATGGGAGAAGAGGGAGACAGCTGATCTTTAATTTGGTGAAGAAACAGATTGTTTTTTCCTTTTTTTGGTGTTATTTATCTTCTTTTATTATTGTTTTTTCCTTTTTTTGGTGTTATTTATCTTCTTTTATTACTTACTTAAGTGATGCTTTAATGTGATTGGTGAGAATTCCTTTAAATGATATCATATGATGTCAAAATTAACATTTATTCTCATTTTCTTTTCTTTTCTTCTCTACTCATTTTCAATTTAATTTTTAGTAATGTTTATTCACATTTTGTGTCATAATAATTATTTACTTAACTAGACAAGTCGGCCAAAAATCACCTCTGAAGGCGAAATGACCAAAATGCCCTCCGTTTGGCTTAACAGATCAAAATTGTCTGTACCGATTGAAAAATTTTTCTAAACCTTTTCTTGGCATTCTAATATCATAGAAACCTCAATGAATCTTCTCTGGAGTCTCAAAAATTATTTTATGAATTTTCTCCTAGGTCTAGGGTTCCTAGTTGCGAGAACAGCAACTTCCCACAAGGTTACCCATCGCTAGGGCACCGGCTCATTTAACTTGGTTGTATTTTATTTCTAAAATTTTTTCTAAATTTTTCTTATTAATAATTGAGTTATTTATGACTCCTCACTCTAGTCTAATTATTTTTCTAGACGTTCTAACTGTTCGGACCGACACCGATCATCGGAACAGTAGAATGTACGTAATTGCTACAATAAGAATATTACATATATAATATATAAAAAGTAAAAATATGTATATGTATAAAATTGATCTTGGCTTAGTATGGGCAGGTATATTTTTAGTTCGATTTTAATAAAAAATTAAAATAATAAAATAAATTTAATTTGATGTAATTCTAAATAGTTTGATATAATTTTTAAGTTCAATTTGAGATTTTAAAAAATATATATACTCATAATTTAAATTTTATTATTTTTATTATTAAATAAATCAATATTAATTTATTTAAATAAAAAATATTAATGTATTTTTCGTTGAAAAAAATTAATATATTTAATAGTGGTTTAATAGTGATAATAATCTATAAATTAAATAAAAAAACCAAAATTTTCTTTGGTAACCCACAAAATTTCCCCTATATGAGTATTGACAACACTTGGTTACAGAGAGAGAGGATTTGTCCAGTTAGTCAACGGAATTAAAAGAATAATTCGTCAAATGGACAATCTGATTGGCCAACGAAAACCTCTGGAGCTGCTTCCGAAAGAAACGTATCTTCCCGTTCCCTCGTCCACGTGGCATAGTCCCTCCCAATCGGTTCACATCACAATTTCTCCAACGCATTTTCCAGCGGGTTACCTAATCAAATATCCAAAAATAAAAAATTAAAAAATGAAGAAAAAATATGGGGAAATGGAAGGATCCAGAAACCCTAGCAAAGCTCTCTATATAAACTACATTTTCTCCAATTTTGCAGACTCATTCTCCTTGCCTCTCATTATCAGATTCTACGTCCCTTTTTCTTAGGTCTTTGATATTAGATCTGTAGAATACAGTAATCGATAAGCAATGGCAGAGACAGAGACGTTTGCTTTCCAGGCCGAGATCAATCAGCTGCTGAGTTTGATCATCAATACCTTCTACAGCAACAAGGAGATCTTTCTCCGTGAGCTTATCAGCAATGCCTCCGATGTAAGGCTCTCTCCTCTCTTTCTC
Organism: Hevea brasiliensis; assembly: GCF_030052815.1. Taxonomy (NCBI): domain Eukaryota; kingdom Viridiplantae; phylum Streptophyta; class Magnoliopsida; order Malpighiales; family Euphorbiaceae; genus Hevea; species Hevea brasiliensis. The sequence goes on from NC_079501.1 coordinate 72,844,754, forward strand.
TCTCTGTCGATCTTTGATTTATTTTCGTTTATATGCTTCTTATTCTGTTATAGATTTTAGCAGCGATGAATACGATTATCTGTTTGTTTTTCTTACTTAAAATTGAATAGACTTTTTATCGATTGAAGGTGTTTTTAGTGTTTGGTTCCTGAGATTTATTTTCTTTATCAGTATCCGTGAATGTGTTGTGTCTGTTCTTTCGATTTTTATATGCATATGCTGATGAGTTCTTTAAGTTGTCCTGAAATGCCGGAATTTCATTTGCTGGACATTTCACATAATTTAAAAAAAAATAAAGCAAATAATATGCTATTTTTTGTGGATTCTAATTTAGTTTTATGATTATTATGTTAGCTTTCGTTTTAATCTTATGAGTTAGGGTTTGCAATGTGTAATCTGAAGCTAGTTAGAGTTATATATTATTATCTTTGAGCTGTGAATGGACAATTTTCTTATATATATATATTTGACTTGATTTAAAGTACTTTGGAATATTTCTTCAACCTCCATGTTGAGGGTTATGCCATTTCTTTATCCCTTTGGTCACTCATTTGTTTATTGCAGTTATGTGAATGTCATTTAATAATGCTTTTCCTTTATGTTTATCTTGTTTGTAGATATAAATACAATTGTGTTGGTGGATTTTGAAGGTTGAAGTCTGTTTGGTTGATTGATCCCCTTATTAATATTTAGTTATGTGAATACGTTATGCTTATTTGTATTTTTGCTCTTTTATTTCAGGCTCTGGACAAAATCAGATTTGAGAGTTTGACAGACAAGAGCAAGCTTGATGCTCAACCTGAGTTCTTCATCCATATTATTCCTGACAAAACTAACAACACATTGTCCATCATTGACAGTGGTATTGGGATGACCAAGGCTGGTAGGTGTTGATGGTGGAACTATCTGTTTCAATGTGTTGATTTTGTCATTTGTAGATTATTTCCTGATATTTACTGTCACTAATTGTCTCAATTTGTTGTCCTGTTAGATTTGGTGAACAATCTTGGTACAATTGCAAGGTCTGGTACCAAAGAATTTGTGGAGGCCTTGGCTGCTGGAGAAGATGTTAGTATGATTGGGCAGTTTGGTGTTGGTTTCTACTCAGCTTACTTGGTTGCCGAGAAGGTCATTGTGACCTCCAAGCACAATGATGATGAACAGTACGTCTGGGAGTCCCAGGCTGGTGGGTCCTTCACTGTCACCAGAGATAACTCTGGCGAGAACCTTGGTAGAGGTACAAAAATTACACTCTTCCTTAAGGAGGACCAACTTGAGTACCTTGAGGAGGGCCGCCTTAAGGACCTGATCAAGAAGCACTCTGAATTTATTAGCTATCGAATAGAGCTCTGGATTGAGAAGACTATTGAGAAGGAGATCTCAGATGATGAGGATGAGGAGGAGAAGAAAGATGAGGAAGGGAAGGTTGAGGATGTTGACGAGGAGAAAGAGAAGGAAGAAAAGAAGAAGAAGAAGATCAAGGAGCTGTCCCATGAGTGGTCATTGGTGAACAAGCAGAAACCAATCTGGATGAGGAAGCCAGAGGAAATCTCAAAGGAAGAGTATTCTGCTTTCTACAAGAGCCTTACAAATGATTGGGAGGAGCATTTGGCTGTAAAGCACTTCTCAGTGGAGGGCCAACTCGAGTTCAAGGCCATCCTTTTTGCTCCCAAGAGGGCTCCTTTTGATTTGTTTGACACAAGGAAGAAGCCCAACAACATCAAGCTCTATGTGCGACGAGTTTTCATCATGGACAACTGTGAGGAGTTGATTCCTGAGTATCTTGGATTTGTGAAGGGTATTGTTGATTCTGAGGACCTTCCACTCAACATCTCAAGAGAGATGTTGCAACAGAACAAGATCCTTAAAGTTATCCGCAAGAACTTGGTGAAGAAGTGCATTGAGCTCTTCTTTGAGATTGCTGAGAACAAGGAAGATTACAACAAATTCTATGAGGCATTCTCTAAGAACCTCAAACTAGGCATCCATGAGGACTCCCAAAACAAGTCTAAGCTTGCTGAATTACTTCGATACCACTCCACCAAGAGTGGTGATGAGATGACCAGTCTCAAGGACTACGTGACCAGAATGAAGGATGGCCAAAATGATATCTACTACATAACTGGTGAAAGCAAGAAGGCAGTTGAAAACTCCCCATTCCTTGAGAAGTTGAAGAAGAAGGGCTATGAAGTCCTCTTTATGGTTGATGCTATTGATGAGTATGCTGTTGGTCAGCTCAAGGAGTTTGAGGGCAAGAAGCTTGTTTCTGCAACCAAGGAAGGTTTGAAAATTGATGAAAGTGAAGATGAGAAGGAGAGGAAGGAAGAACTGAAGCAGAAGTTTGAGGGTCTCTGCAAGGTCATCAAGGATGTGTTGGGAGACAGAGTAGAAAAGGTTGTGGTCTCAGACCGTGTTGTTGATTCGCCCTGCTGTTTGGTCACTGGTGAGTATGGGTGGACTGCCAACATGGAAAGAATTATGAGAGCACAAGCCTTGAGGGACAACAGCATGGCTGGGTACATGTCCAGCAAGAAGACCATGGAGATAAATCCTGAAAATCCCATCATGGACGAACTAAGAAAGAGAGCTGATGCTGACAAGAATGACAAGTCAGTGAAGGATCTTGTGCTGCTGCTATTCGAGACTGCTCTTCTCACATCTGGTTTCAGCCTTGATGACCCAAATACCTTCGGCAACAGGATCCACAGGATGTTGAAGCTTGGACTGAGCATTGATGAGGATGCTGGTGAGGGAGATGCTGACATGCCTGCCCTGGAGGAAGCTGATGCAGATGCTGAGGGTTCCAAGATGGAGGAAGTTGATTAAGCTTTTAGACTTATCATTTCTGATTAGCTTTTCAATCGGTGGCTACTTTTTTTTCAAAAAAATCATATGGTGATGTAGTACTGATATTTTGATAGCGTTTTGGAACTTTCTTTAGATGGTTTCCAATTTTTTTTCTCTAGATTTGAAATATTATCTCTGATATGCAGTTAAGTTCAGCGAATTTCTCTCGCTTGTCAAGTCATTATTATATATTTTTTTTAACGGTAATTCATTTGCATTGAAAGGGCCAAAACCCCCAACTTCATTTACAAGGTGACCTATTTTTTATGGGCTTTAGCGAAAATGAAAAACAAATAATAAAAAAAAAAGCTCGAGTCTTCAGAATGAACAATTTGAAGCACACACAACAAAGGAATAAATGTCGGTTTTCTCGCCGCCTCAGGCTTTTGTTTTATGTTTCCAAATGAAGCAAGGTATGCTTTGATGCTCAAATTTCGAACAATAAAAAATAGAGAAGTTAGGAGATCAATTCTCTGGAGACGTGTTGTACTGAAACTCTTCGTCTAAAGGTGTTTCGACATCTCTGGAGCTTGACTTGACTTGACCTTCAGAGAATCAAAGAAAGTCTTAACAGCTAATCATTAAGAATGGAGAATAGATAAATTATATGATTATGAATAAATATATTAAAATTATTATTAAATTTCGTAATGATGTAAAATAGTTTTGGTGTTCAATATATGGACGAATTCATCACATTAAATTTTAGCCACGTATTGACAAGTGATTTTCCAATCATTCATCAATTTGCCATTCATTATCGTTCTATTGAATGATATTAGCTCCTGCTTTCACAAGAGCGAGTGTTACTTCACCTTGCTTTATGTGTTGCTCCAAACACCTGCTGCTATTAAATTTTTTTCATGGATCAATTAAACCAAGTCTCTTTTCTGGCAAACAATTTGGGTTTGATTTAAGCAAAAAAGGGAAAATAAAATATATTATATGATTTCATTTTTTTATTATTTGAATTTTGTGATATATATATATATATATATATATATATATATATATATATATATTAAATTTTTCTCTATAAAAATTTTTATTCTAAGTTTCTCCATTCTGCCTTCTGTTTTATTTTAAGTGTATGCTGTTTTATAAATAAAATATATGGTATTTTCTCAATCTCAATCTGCTTTCTCTCGAGTTAGTAATGAGATAGATGTTTTAATTAATCAAGCAAAAAAACTTAACCAAGAACTTAAAACACTATCCTTGACTACTGTGGATCTTCTTAGACAACCATCTGGTAAGTACGATTACTGAATTTACTATTCTTCTCCACCATCTACAAACATACCAAGCTCATCCATTACCCCTACTGGTTGGGACGATGACTGCAGCTCTGTAAGTATTACTATTTAAATACTGTTCCATAGTATTGTTCATTATACTACGATAAGTATGCTCTGTATTTGCCCTAAATAGGGACTCTGTGTATCAGAAATCTCTTTATTAATTATGTTTACTTATGTCTATTTATATTGAGCGTGTTGTTTTTTATTTATTATGCATTAATTTAACTGATAGACTTGAAGTAGAAAATCTAAGAGAAGAACTAGTAAGAAATAGTACTAATCTATGCAATCAACATCTAGAAACCAACACCATCTATTGTGATTCTCGAGAACATGAAAGGACTTTAGTTTTGTTCCATGTCATTATAGGTCTCTTAGATATATCGTTAAGAAATAATAATTTCTATTTTTTTAAAATTTTCTTTTATTTTAATTTTTTTTAAAAAATATTTCATATAAAATAAATTTATATTTTTAATTATAGATATATTTATAAAATTCTTAATTATTGCAATGATATATAAACCAGCAATATATATAAACAGCGAAAAAAATATTATAAAAAATTTAATATTCATTGATTTACAAAAAATAAAAAATTAATCATAATATGTAATGTATAATAAAATTATATGAATTTAAAATTTTTAAATAATATATAATTAAGCATAAAAAATAAATTATATATATGAGTAAAAAAATTTAAATAGATAAATATATATTATTTAAAAATTTGACTATATTAATTTTTTTATTTTAAAATGGTATATTATTAAAAATTTAAAAATATTAATATGTATATATAAAAAAATAATTTTTTAATATTATAAATTTATTGCAATATGGTAAATAGTAAATACATATAAAAAGAATTAAAAATAATACTTTGAATATAGAATTATTATTTTAATTTAATAAATTTATAATTAAATATAAATACAAATTGATATTTATATAAAAAGAGTTCAATTTTTATATGAATACAATAATTATGTCATTTAATAGAATTTTTATTTTTTCGGATTTAACAACTCTTTTATTAAAATTTGAAATTTAATTTCAAAAAAATAATTATAAAAAATTTAATTTAAAAACACATTATAAGTTAGTTTAACAAAATATTTTACTATAAATCGAATAATTATTTATATTTTTTACTATAATTATTCCATTTAAAAATAATAATATACTAATATCAGTATTTTTTATTCTATTAACATAATTTTTTTATTTTTTATATAAAAAAATTAAACAATATATTTGTCAATCTTATTTTAAAATTTTTCTTCATATTATAAAAAAAATATGAAATGATGTAAGTTCTTATATATCATATAAAAATTAATAATATTGATATTTATTGATGTGGGTGTTCACAATTAATTTTAATAAATGAAATTAAAAATCAAATCTTAAATAACTAGAAATAAGAAAAATTAACATTATATGAAATTATACTAAATTGAATTTATTTTACTATTATATATAAATTCTTAAAAAGGGTTGGAAAAATATTAAAATTTTCATGCTAATTATATATATTTTATAAAAATTATAAAATATTAAAAGTTAATTAATCTTGATAAACTCAACACTTTATTATTAAAAATTTTAACACAAAAATATATGAATTAACAAAATAATAAATAATTAAATTTATATACTTATAAAACATTAATTATAAAATTATATTATAATAATATATTATTCATAATAAATTTCACTTTTATATTTTTTTAATATACTTTCATTTTCATTAACTTAGTCTAAAAATGACAACTAAATATAAAATATATATATCATAAAAAATAAAAAATTACATAATAATATTATATTATATAAAAATATTAAAATTACTAATATACACAACGAGTATAGAAAATATGCAATACATGTTTTTGTAAAAAAACTAATACTAGAAAATAAACCAAATTCTTTCCCCAAATCCATATTTCTTTACATAATTTTTTGGAGGAAAATAAAATCTCAAATCCTCTCAACTAAAAAATTTCAAATGTATTATTTGGATATTCTAAAAAAAAAAATAGATACAAGTTTAAAATTAAAGATTTAAATAATTATTTTTATTTTATTATTTCAAATTCATTTCACTATAATTAATTAAATGTATCAATTCTACATAATACTATAGTTTTTAGACACTTGTATGAAAAATTTTTTATTAGCAAAATAAAAAATTTATTTAAAATTCAAATGGAACCTAAATTAATAGATTAATATTTCATGTAGCATTTATTGAAAAATTTTGAAGGCAAGCACTCGGCATGATTTTGATTCAGTAAAGAGTATTTTTCTTTTATTTGATCTGGACGACTTTATTGGATGAAGCTCTGTCCTTTTAAGTACATTGATTTTCGTTGCTTAACATCAAATATATGTTTTATTATTATTATTATTATTATTATTATTATTATTATTATTATTATTATTATTATTATTGATTTAATGTTTAATTTTATTCTATATTTGAAAAGTGTAATTACAATTATAACTGACTAAATTTAAATATATATATATATATATATATATATATATATATATATATATATTAGTTTTATATTTTTGCATATTTAATTAAAATAAAAAATTATAATTATAATTAAATAAAATTAAAACATATAAAAATATTATTTTACAATTTCATATAATTTATTAAAATTAATTATAATTAATTAACATTAAAAATATAAAAAGATGTGAAAAATTACCTCACATATTATTATTATTATTTTAAATTTGGACTAAATTAAATTAAACTAAATTATTAAATATTTACAATAATAAATATTATAATTTAATTAATGCAATATAATAAAAATGTTTTCATATTTATTATTTTATGTGATTTATATTAAAATTGTAAAATAATATTTTGAATTATGGTAGTTTTATTTTCTTTGACAATTATATATCATGACTATTAATTTAAATTTTTCATGTAAATTATTATATTTAGAATTAAATATTATAACTACAAGTTTTGTCATAATTTTTTTAAAATATACATTCTTATAGTAATGAATAATAAAAATAAGTGAAACAATATCACTTATATCTTCTTAAACTGATAATCATAATGAAACAATTAAAATTGATTTTCATATACATTATCTATTAATATGATGCATGTATGATTTGTATTAGAGAATTTATTTTATATATATATATATATATATATATATATATATATATATATATATATATATATATCCTTTCATAAACCCTTTTTACGTCATGTGTATTATATGTATGTCTATAATTTATTATTGGCTCATAAAAATTTTATTTTTATCAAAATATTGATATTTAAATTTTTATCACAGTTTTGTATAATGTGAAATACATTGAAAATCATCATATTTATAAATTATAATTAATTTATATATAAATAAAGTATTAAATATTTTATAGTGTAAAATATAATTAACGTGTTATCATATTTAATTTTTTTTAAATTGTACTATATTTTCCTTTTTTTTTAACACTTTTTAACACTGGTTTTAAACTAAATATTAAAAAAATAAATTAATTAGTTAATGTAAATTCTCTTATTCTCAAAATTACTTATCACTGCATTGAATGAATGATAAAATTTACACTTATTTTACAATAATATTAGCTTTAATACTTTGTTTCTCTTTACAATTTATTTTCATTATTGATAGAAATTTAATTATTTAATTAACTTATTGCGTAAAAAAATATCTCTTTTAAAAAAAAATTTAACTTTATTGATTTTATTGTGTTTTTGAAATTATTCTTTAAATAAAATAGATATTTTTTTTAAAGTACTTAATAAAATAGATATTTCATATTTAAACTTTATTGGAAAGTTTGGATTACTCATATTATTTTTAAAATTAAGATAATATTAAAATCACAAAACATAACAATGAGTTGTAATTTAATTATGTCAAAATAATTTTAGATAATGCATAAACTCGTAGACCATGTTAGAAAAAAGAAAACAAATCCTAGTAAATTAAGATATTAATCATCATGTCATCTATATAATATAATTAAAAATAGCATTTTAACATGACTTCTAATATAAAAGAAAATATTTTTATAATAAAATTAAAATTTTAATTTATATTATTATTAATATTTAATATTTTCATTAATAAATATACTACCTCATTTATACCTTTAGATATGGTTAAAAGTACGAATGAAATTGACAATACATGTATTGTACATATATCAAATAGTTTATATAGCTCATAATTATTTTTATTTATACAATTACACCTAAAATTTAAACTTTTTTGTGCAAATTTACATAACAATTTAAATATTTTAATTTTATAATTTATGCTAAATTTCTGAAATTAATGCAATATTGTCTAACTCAACAAATTAATCAAAATTTAGATTAAAAAAATATTATTATATTTATTAAAAATATAATTCTCTCTTTCTCTTTCTTCTCTATCTTATTTCTCTCTCCCCACTTGTCAATCGTTCATGGTAGGACGTATTTAAAAGCTCAAAAGACGTTGAAACTTGATTTTTCGTTCATTATGACGAATTAATAATGGATTTATAGGAATCAAAATAAAATAATAGGATCAACCGTCGCCAGTCCATTTAAAACCTCAATAAAATACAGTGAGATTGTTTATCAGTTAGAAATTATAAAGAAAAAGAGTTGAGTGAAAATTGGATGATCCAATTAAGAATTATTCTAAAGTATAAATATAATAGAATTCACATAAAGTTATTTTAAATAAATTTGTAATCAAATAAATTATATATATATATATATATGTGTGTGTGAAGGTTAAAATTGAAAATAAGTTTTATTTTTTCTTATTTCTTGTATTTTGGGCAATGATGACAAATTTTTGCTAGTTTGATTGACAATGGGCCATAATATTTCGCTTTATACAAGGAATAATTAGATAATATATAAACTATACATGATTAATATTGTGTTTTATGAAATTAAAAATGACCCTTAGATATTACATTTTCATAATAATATTTGATAAGCAAAATTTCCTTTCTTCATGAATTTGAGCATTAATTCCTACTTTTCTTTTATAAATTTCTTTGTAGTTATCAACTTTTTTTACTTAGTTTTTAACTTTCACTATACTTAAGTTTCCTTGTAACGGTAGAATAATTTTATTTAAATTAAAAAATATATTAATTAGTGTCTAATTATTAAATTTTTTGATAAAATTTCGAGTACATTTCTAATCAAAAGAAAATAAAGTATATTTTTTACTTGAAACTCTTTGATATGACTTCATGTTTCAATAAAAAATAATTATTATTTAATAACAATTAAAATTAGTTTTAAAAAATTAAAATTAAATAAAAAATTAAGGATTTTTTAATATGACTTAAAATTAGATAAAAATTTAGGGATTCTTTAATATGACTCTATCTCAATAGGAAATAATAATTACTTAAATTATTTATTTAAAATCAAAGAGAGAAAATATTTATTTTTTTTAAATAATAACATATTATTTATCTGTTTAGAGTCAAAGTGATTGATTGTACTGCACAAGCACATCATGTCTCCAAGTTAAAGTTATGGTAGAACTGTTATTCTTTACCGTTAAATAATGCATTTTTTATAATTTTTTAATAATATTTTAGCTTATTTATAAAATTTTTAATATTATAAATATTATAAAAACAATTTGAGAATAATTTAATGCGATTATAAGTTTTCTCTCTCGTTCACGTGTGTATATATGTACCCATATGTTAATTATTAATTATATACTTGATAAATTAGGGATTATTTTTATTAATGCCATCATTACAAGAATTTATAATTTTTAATAAAAGTAATAAAATTTTATTATTTTTATAAATAAATTTCTTAAATATATTTAAAAAAGAAAATATGAGAAAAAAGGGAGGAATTTTTTTATTATATTAAGCTATATAAATTTTAATTTTTAATAAAATATTAATTTTTTTAAATTTAAATTAAAATTAATCCATTAATTATAATTAAATGAATCAAATAAAATTATCTATAATTAATAAAAATAAAAAATATTTAATTTTTTTATTATTAAATTTTGTGTTATTTTAACAGTAATATATTAATAATATTTTTACTGCATCAATCACTATGTTAACGATAATTTATAAAATAATAATATTTTAATTACATCAATAATTATATAAGTATTTATAAATTTAAATTTAAATTTAAGTTATAATTAATATAAAAATTTAAAATTAGACTAAAATTAATAAAAAAAAATTATAATTAATATTTTACATTTTTTTAACAGTTAGGCCAATTTTAAAATATGAAAGTGATATAACACTTTTTAAATAGAGATAAAAAAAAAAGTTAAAATTTCTTTCACCAAGAGAAAAGGTTGATAATGTACCTCATGAAGCATGACAATTTAACAAGACATTCACCATTAATAAGAGCGAAAAGTGGGAAAATGAATTTTGATTCATGCTCAATTACATATTTACCTTAAGCATATGATGCATATTTTACTTTTGTTATTGTTAAGAATATTTGAAATTATGATCTTCTACTCATGAAGTTTTAAAGTATATTTTATTTTAACCTAATCAAAGAAGTTAAATTACCAATGAAAAATATGAATAAAAATAAATAAAATAAATGTAAGGCAAACCAAGTATAATTATTCAAACCAAATAATTCAATAATATTATATTAATTTTCAAAATCATAAAATTTTAAATTTAAATCTCAAATTAATTATATTAAAAAAATAATTTTTATTTATAATTTAGTATATTTTTCAATCTATTATAGTAAATATTTTTTTTTTGAAATTCTGACTTATATTAGAGTATTTGTATATATAATCAATGTGGTGCTTATTATGATTTTAATTAAAATAATATTTATTAGTTAGTTAAGTGCATATATTCAGAGAGTAATATATTGAGAGAGTAATTATGACTTAAATTTTTTTTTTTTTAATAATTTGTTCAATTATTTGGTTTTGTCTTATATAAATAAAGAAGGAAAGTACAACATCAATCATATATTTTTGGTTAATGTAGATTCGTGATATGTATAAGTATGTATCATTATTAATTCTAATTCTAATTGAAAAAAAAAAAGAAAGAAACGACGTCGTAAATTGCTCTTATAAAATTCCCAATGCAAAACCAAAATCTCTATCGCATTCCCAGTCACCATCATCTCGTAAATTACTCTTTTTGGAATATTTTTCCCATTTTTATTTTTGTCAAAAATCAAAATATAAAGATACCTCAAAAACATTCTCTCTCTGCAGGACCTTCAACTTCTATTGATTTTTGTTGTCGCTCGCTCGAAGAGAGGGCTGTTTTGTAGTTGGAATCTTCTGTTCGTTTCCCGAGAAAGCTGAAAGCTTATAGGTAAGGGAAAACAAGAAAAGGCAAGAAAATCTTGGAATCTCACAACATATCATCATCACCTCCTTTTTAATTCCAATTTTTTCCTGTTTTTTCTTGGCATCTGAACGGATGGTTGCGCTTTCTTTTTTCTTTTTTAAATTTTTTTAATGTTCATAAGGTTGATTTTGTTGATGTTGATAGATCTTTGATACTGATATATGTTGCCACGTTTAAGTTTATTGATATATGTATATGTTTAATTTTGTTTATGTGATCTTGTATCTAATTTTGATCTGATTTTGGAATTGTTTGGATGGTTCTATAAGTTTATAGTTGTTGCTCTATCTATTGGGATTTTGGATTTGTTTAATTGCCTTAGTTAAGTTTCAAGATTAGACTGGCTACTTTTATATATGGGAATGAACTGCATCTTGGAACTACAGATTTTCTTTTTCTTTTTCTTTTTTTTTTTTTTTCTTTTTGGTGGAGAGAAATCTAGATTTAGTCTTGAATTTTTTAAAAGTTTATATAGAGAACCGTGGAACTAATATGTAGCCTAGTCAAGGAACATTTAGTTTACAAGCGCTCTCTCATGTAGGGTGTTGCGAGGAGCTAAGGATAATGATTGTTGGAATTGCAGAATCAGAGGGTGCTTGTGAACTAGATTTACATGCCTGTTTGGGACTGTTGTGAAGTGCTGAGCATTGCTAGTGAGCTTTCTATATGCTTCAGATGGAGGGTCATAATAACTATGTCGCTAGTTTTATCGGATAACAAGTGGGTTCAGCTTGGTGGTTAGAGTACTGCTCCATGGATGCAGTTTTCTGCCATCTGATCTGACATCCTGCCTTGATGACACAAAAAGGAAAAGAATTGCAAGATGTAGAAAACTTTACTTTAATGGGGCTTCTGTCTTTTCAATTTTTATTGGAGTAGTGATTCTTTAATGACTACGCATGCATGTCCTGAAGCCTTATTTGGGTTCTGCAAGGTGCCTCTAGTCTCATAGATCATCCATCCAAGTTAGTAATAGGTATTTAATCATACAATTAGCCAGTGTTTCGCCTAGGCATACATGACATTTTCATTGAATAGTTCTTCTTTGAGTAACATTATCTTTGGTTGAATTTTTCCTTTTTAATGCTTTTATGCTTTAAACATTCATGTCTGGGGCTATTTTGTTTGTTGCTTGGTGTAATTCTTGGAACATTTCAGTTAAACATATTAAAAAAAAAATGTTTAATTTGTCTTGCAAGGCATGCTTTCCATTTTTTTTTGTCAACGAAAGTCAGATACTGTGCTTTAGTGAGTGTAAATATTTATGCTGTGCTGCCTTCATATATAACACAACGTATGATTTAACAAATGTTTCCTTGTTCTATAGAGAAACACAAAATGTTTGCCATCGTTTTGAATGTTGGGTGCTTTTCTTTCCTTTAATGATCAGTTTATCATCTCTTGATCAAAACACTGGGTTGACATTCTTTCTTTCTTGTTTTCGGCTTTTTAATATTCTTTTTGTGATTAACCATGTCTTTAAGAATCCTTAATTACTATCATATTTTAATTTCATTTGTGAAACAGATATACTATTGAGTACTCCTTTTTTTGTAAGTGTTGGAATTTGTTCTTGGTGCAGAAGTGGGAAATGGTTAACAGGTTCATTCTGTTCAATGCTTGCATATGGGCTTTTTCTTTACATATAGTGACCTGAAGAGCATATCTCAAGCTGTTTTTCTGTGTTGCACAGGTATGGAGTGTTTTGATTTGCATAGAATATCATGTTGCAGTGCATAGAGGGATTCATTGCTTCCCTATTGCGGTGTTTTGATCTTGATTTATACAAACAATCAAGAGGCCTTGAAGACCCTGAACGTCTTGCCAGGGAGACCGTGTGTATGCTACTGACCTCTTGTTTATGATAATATTGTTAATTTTTAGTTTTATTCAACTGGTAGCATCCTTTTAATTTCTAGTTCTTTCTGTGTAATGTTTAGATTACAGGCCATGTATTTTGGTCTGTGTTTTTCTACAGTTATGTTTCCTGCCAACCATACCTATGTGTTTCTTGATTATGGAAGTCTTGCAAGAAAAAGCATTTATTAGAAACAGTAATATGCAGAATGTCTCATCTGATTCAGTTTAATCATACAAATATTTACTTATTGTAATAATTCTTCTTTCATCTACCCATATATAAAAGATAAGAGATTTTGTTATTTTATGTTTTCCATAACCACTTTGGTATATTTATATTTCCATTGATGATTGTTGCTTTGCTAATTTTTGGTGCAGTTAGTGTGAGTGAAATAGAGGCACTGTATGAGCTCTTTAAGAAGATCAGCAGCGCCGTGATTGATGACGGACTGATCAACAAGGTTTGCTTGCTTTTATCGTACTCTATAAATTTTTTTTACTTCAGCTACAAGCTTGTTTGGCATGTTTGATTGTTTAGATTCATGTAAATATAATGGTGCCCCTGCCCCGGCCCCACCCCACAACCCACCCACACCCCCCCCCCCCCCCCCAAAATCCTAATATTTTTTGTTTTATTTTCTTTGTTTACATGCTGCTTTTTTTTAATTTATTCAGACAATTTTATCTGCTTTTTTCTTCAACCCCATGTTACAGGAGGAGTTTCAATTGGCATTGTTCAAGACAAACAAAAAAGAGAGTTTATTTGCCGATCGGGTACTTTTTCACTTGTATTTATCAAAATTTACTTCCAATTGTATTAGAATAATTATTCATTCTAATAATGGACTATCTGCTGCTGTCTCTGCATTTGTGTATTGATTGCAGGTCTTTGATTTGTTTGATACAAAACACAATGGGATCCTAGGATTTGAAGAGTTTGCTCGTGCCCTCTCTGTTTTTCATCCAAATGCCCCCATTGATGATAAGATTGAATGTATGTTTGAGATTGACAATTTTCCCAGATCATAAATTCTTTCGTATTGCTTGAGTTGAGCACATCTATTGTTGGTTTATCATGCTAGGATGATGAAATCAGGCTTTACTTCTTGGTGCTTTATTCCAATTTATTTTGTGATGTGGTGTTGCAGTTTCTTTTCAATTGTATGATCTCAAACAGCAAGGTTTCATTGAGAGACAGGAGGTCAGTGTTATTGTTTCAAGATTTTGCGACTCAAGTGTTTGATTTGTGAACTGTCAGATGTTCATTATTTATTTGATTGACGGTACCTACATTTGATTACGCAGGTGAAACAAATGGTAGTTGCTACTCTAGCTGAATCTGGTATGAACCTTTCAGATGACGTCATTGAAAGTATAATTGACAAGGTGCCGCTTCGGATTAATTCAGTGTTTCCTTTATATATATATATATATATATATATATTGTTTTTTCCCTGAATTTTGGAGCCTTGTTTCAGACTTTTGAGGAAGCTGATACAAAACATGACGGCAAGATTGACAAGGAAGAGTGGAGAAGCCTTGTTCTGCGCCATCCATCTCTTCTGAAAAATATGACTCTTCAGTATCTCAAGTGAGTTCGAAAATCCAATGGGATTTGCTTGCTAAACTTAAACTGCTATTGGAAATAACAAAATAATATATATGGATATATTTTTCATGACAAAACTGGCAAGTGGCATGCTTTGACCCTTATTTTTTCCACTGAACAGGGATATTACCACTACATTCCCAAGCTTTGTGTTCCACTCACAAGTTGATGACATGTAAACTTGAGATTTGCCATCAAGTTCAATAAAATTTGTTAATCATGGCCTGTTTCTTCATGAACAAAAATGGCTCTCACACATGCAAAGGGCAAGAGAGAGGGAGAGAGAGTTTCTTCATGCATTGTATTGGTTGTTCTTTTGAAAGTTCTTGGTTGTGTATATTTTTATTCAATGATTGACCATTTCCTTGTTTTCTTTTGGTCTCATAATCGCTGAAGGTCTGTTTTATTTTTTTGTTCGTTAAAGGGGTTAAAGACAGTGGTGTGGTTTCCATGTGACGTGTTTAGGATCATGTTTTGTTGTGGAAGCAGATGTATGTGCTGTGAATTAGCCTCTCGCCGTTGTAAGTGCTCTGTGCTCATAGTCAGCAACCCTTTGATAAATACATTCCTGACTATTGGTGCCCCATAGTTCAAATCCATTGATGAGTTATTATCATCTATATTTTTTTTCTAATTATTGTTGATTTTATTTGTAATTTAGGATATATATATATATATATATATTCCGCCATTGAAATGAAAATCAATATCGAAAAAGGTTGATCGGATCTCATGAATTGTTGGGGGTGTTTAATACCCATGAATTTTTCAAATCATCAAATTTGTTTACTTTTTCAAATAGATAATCTAATTTGTTTGGGTTTCCTCCAAGGCATGCGAAGAATTAGGTTTAGAGGTGTGCAATCAGTTTTAAATCAAATCGAAATTAAAAAAATTGAAACATCAATTAAATCAAATATTTTCAGTTTGGTTCATCGGTTGTGATTCTCTTCTTCAGTTGTTAGACTTTCAAAGGTCGACAAATAACAGGTTTCACAACAACTCACACTACGCATGGGAGGAGTGCAAGAAGGCGAGAATGGTTTTTTTAAAGTAAGTTAAAAGTAATGTAAGGTAAGATTTTATAATGTTATCATGTTTGGAAAAAATGTATAGTATATAGTAAATGATTGGTTTAGTAACCTATATTGTTTGGATAGAAGGCATGTAAATATAAGGTAAAGTATGAAAATTATTAAAATAACCTTATTATATAGAGAGATATATTTTAATATTTGAGTAGATCATAATTATTTTTGAATTGATGGCAAAAGACTAAGTAGTGGAAGAATTTGGTGTAGGAGTTAAAGAATTTGATGCTGCCATGAAATTTATTGTGCAAGCTCTAATACCATGAGGTTTGAGATGAGGGTTAATTGTATTCACATGTAATAAATAATTTATACATTATCAATACAATAACTTGATAAGATAAAGTCTACCTAAACAACTAGGTTTAAATACAAAGTATTAAAAATGATACAGTTAAGGGATAAAGCCATATGAGTTTCAGGAGTGTTCTCTCACCCTTAAGTAGAACTTTTAGTCCCCTGTTAGTTTCCCCTCTTATCTTCTTAGTAAGCCATGTATTTAATGCCCTTCAAAAGGTTTAGATCTTACTTTTGATTTAAAAGTCACCCTTGTTAGATTTATGACCCAAAATTCTAATTGATTTGGAAGACTTTTTCTTAATTTGAATGAGAGAAATATTACTCCATAGGATAGAGGTATATTTGCTATATAGAATATAACTTCTATTTTAGTGTTTTTCCTAATTAGATTAGAATTGGAGTGACTCACACTATAAAAAGGAGTATTGTGAGAAGGTTATTCGGCTTGCCTATGGAGAGTGGCTTTGCCCATGGAGAGTGGCTTCAACTCATGGAGTGGGGCTGTCACCTATTGTAGAGAGGAGCTTTGCCCATTGCTGAGGATTTGGCTTTTTCCATTGATGAGGGACTCTTGCCCATTATAGTCTCGTGTGTGGAGATAAGCTTCAGTCTAAGATAGAGAGAGGATATAATCTAGGAGGAATAGTGTCACACCCTACCCCTCTGTAAGGCATAACATGATCCCGTAGTATACCTAATGAATTACCAACTTCGTCTACTGATAACCCATTAAATACACTACAAGGGATTTTAAAAACTTTTCTTACTTCTTTTACAGTGGTGAGCACTATTTACAGGTGTTAAAGACTTTGGTGAACTGAAGTGAAACAACTAACTCATTTGGTTTATTTGGAATTTCTGTAAAAATTTTGACAGAGTGCCATCGGTATTTTGGACAAAACAGTTCTTCAGAAAACCTGTAAAAAGCACTTCAATAATTTTCCAAATCTCAACTCCAATACATTTCTCAACACAATAATTTATCAACTCAATTCCATAGAATTTTTTCAAAGTCTGAGATAAGGAAATATAATACAATTTTTACAAGTCAAATAACTCATAATTAATTTACAACTTCAAGGTACAATTTAAATTTACAACTGCTCAAATAATTTACATATATATTATTACATGCATACATCAAAACCTATGTACATGGGTATACCTATGATATACCTGGAGCTGATCTGAATATGTATCTTCAAAGAAATTTACTCACTGCTCTACGCTCTTCTTACCTGCGACAGCATACAAAGCTGTCGCTGAGTGGTGAACTCAGTGGTGCACAACTATAATTTAAAACATAGTACAATATACATTGACAAAATTTACAGTAAATAATTTGGAAATCTGAATACTCATCAAATTCCACAACTCAAAATATTCATTGCCAATAATGTAAATCATTTGTATAAATGACTTTGATCACAAAATTCAATTTATCAAATCATGACTATCTATTTAAATAATTCTAACGAAATCAATTATACATAAACCATAATTGAAATCAAAATTCCTTACCATTCAAAATCCATTATGTATCTCAAAAATCATTATGTATTTTAAAAATCATACTGTATCTCAAAAATCATACTGTATCTCAAAACTCATTCTTTATCTCAAAAATCATTCTTTATCTCACTAACCATGCAAGACTGATCCGAAAGGGCCATATTCGATGTGATTCTAACTCCCTATGGTCGGGGAGGTCGAATCAGATTCTAACTCCCTATGGTCGGGGAGGTCGAATCATCGTGCACAGTACCATCACAATAATGAATCTTCCGCAAGGGCCATAACGATAAAATAAACTTAGATCTAACCTCAAATCAGAGGAAAATCAAAGCCTGTGCATGTACCATGGTAATCAAAACACAACTAACTCCATTGTCTTCTCAACAAATGAGAGAGACGGGTAATAACCTAGTCAAGCATCTATAGTGAGATATAAAACAATATCACAATCCATTTAGTGAGCATAAATCACAATACAATTCGATTCAAAGTCAATTTCAATATCCAATAAAGTTTTATGCTCATCACAATTCAAATCATACAATTGCATTTTTCCATGAAAATTGCCATCACAATTCAAAACATGTTCTATCACAATTTTCTAAAACATAATTTATTCAATCCATAACAATGCTTAATACTTGTGGAAATACCATTTCACAAAGCTAAATTCATACCTACTATAACAATTTCAATAATCATTGAATTAAATCCAATGCTTGTTAAACATAATACATAAGAAAAATATGTCATTTAATCATATGAAATATTCAAAACAAAATCAGTTAAAAACTAGTTGTGCACAAATCTCTGATGACTGTCTCCTGGTCTGGACTCAGTGTTTCCTTCCCTTTCCCTGAGTCTTTACTAACTGAGAAACACAATTTAAAGTGTTTCAGTACTAAATTAAATTGTCTCTATCGATAATGCTTGTTAAGTGGTTCACTAAAATCTATTATTTGCTTAATCACCTAATATACCGACCCTCAATATTTTCTAGGTAAATTAGGTTTTGGTGTCCTTAATATGTCACATTCGATAATGTTTTAGGATTGGTACGTGTTACCAAACTCGATTCTATGTATATTGCGTTTTCTTGCATTTCATTGCAAATTGCTGGATTTCGGGATACTAGTTTGACCTAGCCGGACGGCCTAGTTCCCTCGGTTTTCGGGTTTCGGTCAAAACTACAAACTTGTAGATCTATGTCTTATTGCACGTGGGACAAAATTTCAGGTCAATCCGAGTTAAGTAGACCAAGTTATGGTCATTATACTATTGCTGGTCAAATGACATCAAATTAGGTCAATTTTAGGTCAATTTGGTCAACTTTGGTTCGGCCAGTTTTTGGACCCGAACTTGTGCAAGCTTTTTGACTTGCTTCTGGTCATTTCTGGGTTTTGGTGTCTTCATAAGAATTGTAGGTATGGGTCTTAACTATTCATGGTTAAAATTTCAGGTCAATTGGACCTGTTTTGAGTGAGTTATGGCCTAAACACTCACTGCTGCCCAATTGGTTATTTTTCAGGTCCTAATTGTACCTAATCCGAATTGGTCATTTTCTTAGGTCACCTGCAAGCAGAATTTTGGTATGCTTTCTCAATGAAAGTTGGCAAATTTTGTGCCTAGTTCCACCTCCAATTGGTCTCATACCAATTGAGGTTACACATTTAAACTTATTGGCTAAAATGTACACTGTCCTTGGTTACTTTGCTTAACACACATCAATTACACACATTTACCTTGCAATATGTTTACTTCCCTACCAAATCTGTTTTGGTACATTACCAAAACTATATATTACTTTACATTAACATCACTTTGGGCAGATTACAATTATCCTCAACATACCAAATATAACTTTAATTCCCAAAGTTCAAATACCATTACACATACACATAAACATCACTAGTTTTTACATACACTTTACACGACAATTTCATACACATATCCTTCAATCCTTAATGCCACAATTCTGCCCATATCTTCATGAACACATACACTTATCCAAGAGTTTCAAGGCTGCCGAAATTGTCCTTCAACACCAAAGTGTCCTACAATTCATTAAATCCCATTCCAAGTGCAAAATTTACCATATACATGTGAAGTAATTCACTAGGTTATTAAATCATCATGATCAACATCATTTCTCATCAAATATATGCACAATTATTTCATCAATTACATGACTCCATGGCTGTCCAAAATGAACACAACAATAACTCTTCAAACTCAAAAATTTTCTTCACAAATCCAACACCCATAACATGCACACAAAACTTAACAAAGCTATCTTCAAAAATACTAACTTACCTTATGGTTGAAACTTGCCAAACCTTGATTAAACTTCTTAAAATTGGTATCAAACTCTTCCTTGTGATGTGTAGACAATTTTTCATGAAGCTACTTAAGGGATTGGAGTTGAAATGAGAGAGTGGACCAAGCTTGCATGAACACGCCAATGGAGGTTTCTCCTCCCCTTCAATTCGGCTAGGTTTAGTACAATGAAGAAGATGAAGTTTCTGCCTTGGATAATGGATGTACACCTGCCCCACTTAGTATATATTAATCCATTAATGGTCCACTAACTCCAAATAATCATATAATAAGCTAATTGTTCATTTATTCCACATTAACCCATGATTTTAGCTATTTACTTTAGGTACCACCAAATTAATTTTTCATTTTATTTTCTAAGTGTAATATTATTTATTTTTAATGGAAATTTAGGTCAAAAGACAATTCGGGATGTCAAATGACCATAATGCCCCTG
This sequence comes from Hevea brasiliensis, assembly GCF_030052815.1. Lineage (NCBI taxonomy): Eukaryota > Viridiplantae > Streptophyta > Magnoliopsida > Malpighiales > Euphorbiaceae > Hevea > Hevea brasiliensis. The sequence continues at coordinate 72,865,472 of NC_079501.1, forward strand.
TTCGGGTTGCATTCCCGATTTTTCGGTAACACCGGGTTTTGTCTGTTTTTCGATTTCTCACTTTTCTTTGTACTAATTATTTAATTTTTCTTTGATCTTTCTAATGAGATTTATTCTTCAATAAGGGTCTATTTAAGTCCTAAAAATGTTTTCCAGGGTTCCCCGCAGTCCAGGGCTAGTCAACGGTCCACGCCGTGACTTCCCGGTGCGGTCACCCATCGCTAGGTTTCCCGGCTCGCTTAACTTGGTTACATTTCTTTGCTATTATTTTTCCTTTGTTTTTCTTGTATTTTCTTTTCTTGTATTTCATTATTTTATGTCTCCCCACTCATTTTGAAGTGTAGTTCTAGGCATCCTAGCTGTCCGGACAACACTGGTTACCGGAGCAGCAGAACGCACTACCGAACTTAGGGGTGTTACAATTCTCCCCCCCTTAAATAAATTTCGTCTCGAAATTTTACCTGGAATTAGTCTCTGAACAGCTGTGGGTGCTGTCTCCTCATATCCTCTTCACGTTCCCAAGTAGCTTCCTGGCCTGAATGATGGTTCCACAAAGACTTTAACTGTGTGTGTCTGTTTATTCCTCAGCTGCTTCACCTCATAAGCCAAAATTTCTATGGGTTCTTCCTCATATGAGAGGTCTGGATTTACCTCAATCTCTTCAACTGATAGTACATGAGATGGGTCTAATCTGTACCTCCTTAACATGGACACATGGAAGACACTGTGTATCCTTGCTAACTCTAGAGGTAATGCTAACCGATATGCCAAAGGACCCACTCTTTCCAGAACCTCATATGGTCCGATGAAACGAGGACTCAATTTCCCCTTTCTGCCAAATCTCATAATCCTCTTCCAAGGAGAAACTTTGAGGAATACTTTATCACCCACTGCATATTTAATATCTCTTCTCTTCAGATCAACATGGGACTTCTGACGGTCTGATGCAGCCTTGAGTCTATCTCTAATCAATCTGATCTTTTCCTCTGTCTGCTGAATAATTTCTGGCCCAATCATCTTCCTTTCACCTATTTAATCCCAACATAAGGGAGTTCTGCACTTCCTGCCATACAATGCTTCATATGGAGGCATCCCAATGCTTGATTGGTAGCTGTTGTTATAAGCAAACTCAATCAAAGGCAAGTGTGTATCCCAACTACCTTCAAATTCAATCACATAAGCCCGTAGCATATCCTCCAATATCTGAATAACCCTCTTAGACTGGCCATCTGTCTGTGGGTGGAATGCTGTGCTGAAGTTCAATCTAGTTCATAGGGCTCTCTGAAGACTACCCCAGAATCTAGAAGTGAACCTAGGATCCCTGTCAGATACAATTGATACTGGCACTCCATGCAATTTTACAATCTCATATATGTACAATCTGGCCAATCTTTCCAGGCTATAGTCCATCCGAACTGGCAAAAAGTGAGCAGACTTGGTTAGTCTGTCAATTATAACCTATACTGCATCATGACTATTCTGTGTCCTCAGAAATCTCATCACAAAATCCATAGTTATCTGTTCCCTTACAATGTTTCATAGGGTGCCACTTGTATGCTAGCTTGACACTTATTAATGTATACAAATTCTGTTAGTGGGATGTATCTGTCCCATCTCCTCTAGGATTCAATGACACAAGTTCTCGATATATTCTTGAGGGCTTATCACATTTTACAGGTTATTTTTATCATTTCATTTCATTATTTATAGGAACTCAATGAGTTTCCGAATTTACCTGAATTACTTGTTTCAATTGTCCATCTGTCTGAGGATGATACGTTGTACTGATATCTCTAAGCTTATAGCAATTACTGTGGTACTGGTAGTTCACATTATTGTAACCGAGTTACTGACTCCAGCTACCTTACAAGTGTAGTCTTTCGACAGGCTAGTTCTGAAGTTTTAAATTTCTGACTAAAATTTTCACATTTATTTCCAGTAATAGTACCCTATTCGGGTGCAACTGTATTAATTTATAGATTACTTACAAATATTCTTACTTATTGTACCACGAGGAAACACGTAGCTCTACACAATAATCCAGTCGATCAGTAATGCGACTTACAATACAAACATCGAGAACATTATATAGTCACTACGTTATAACCTCATGGACTAGGTTTTCTAACATCTTATCTTTCTCGAATCCACTAATATCCCAAACCGATTCTGATTACAATTTCCTTTGACAATTACTAACAGTAACATCTTTGCCCTCATCTAGAGTAATTCTATTCCTGGAACTTACTTTTAGGTCCTCTTGCCTTACATTAAGTAGGCTCGCCATTTAGCTTTATAATTTATGGTATGTTAGAAAATACTTTTAGCTAACAATTCTTCCAAAAGTAATATCAATCATACTTGTTATTATAGTTATTATCCTAAAGGACTAGTCACTAATACATCAAAATTCGTTCCCATGTAAAGGAATGACAACAGAACATATAGTTCGACACTAACACACAACTAAGTAGTCTGTGATCAAATAATAACTAAAATTAAGAACTTACCAGCCTACATCCAAGTTTCTGCTCCTTTTACTTGGCGCATAGTGGACACTCCGATCGGTGCGCTACTATATTCGGGTTGATTCAACGTGTTAGAGTGGTGAGGAGTACCAACTCTATTTCTATCTTGACTCTGACTGACGGTCTGTGAACTCCGGAGAGCAGATCGAGGTGGTTTAGCACAATCTTTAGCTAAGTGTCCAAGTTTTCCACAATTGTAACAGGCTCCAGAGGCCTTACGACAAATACCTCCATGATATCTTCTACAAGTTTCACATTCGGGAAGGGTAGGAACTTCTAGTTGTTCGACGACTAGATCTTAGTGGTCTCTCGCCACGATGATCCGCCTCTATCATATTTACGAGTTCTGGGTTCTCAAATTCTTTTCTCTTCCCCAAATTCTGCTCGAACTCGACCCATAGGTTTCTCCCTCTTTTCCATTTCACACCGCCCTTGTGGGGTTGGAGTGCCAGATTTAGGCTTGGGTGATGATTATCACCATTTGTTGAAAGAAAGTGGCCATTTGTTGGGCCATTTGTGCGATAATTTGTACCAGAAACTGCATGCAGTCAAAGCCTTCGACATTTTGTGGAGTGGGGCTTCAACTTGTTCTTCCGCCATCATGCATCGTTTCTATTATCTCATTCTTCTCTTCCATTTTTCTCACAGAATTTTCTATTCCTGTACAACCAACACAAGGAGATTCCTCTCCATTAGTTCACATTTATGATGTAAATGTACTATATGTATCAAACATTTGAGCAGTTGTAGTTACCGACAAAAAGATTTCAAATTCACAGTTCGAAATTCACTTTAAAACCATTGCTCTGATACCACTAAACATGTCACACCCTACCCCTCTGTAAAGCATAACATGATCCCGTAGTATACCTAATGAATTACCAACTTCGTCTACTGATAACCCATTAAATACACTACAAGGGATTTTAAAAACTTTTCTTACTTCTTTTACAGTGGTGAGCACTATTTACAGGTGTTAAAGACTTTGGTGAACTGAAGTGAAACAACTAACTCATTTGGTTTATTTGGAATTTCTGTAAAAATTTTGGCAGAGTGCCATCGGTATTTTGGACAAAACAGTTCTTCAGAAAACCTGTAAAAAGCACTTCAATAATTTTCCAAATCTCAACTCTAATACATTTCTCAACACAACAATTTATCAACTCAATTCCATAGAATTTTTTCAAAGTCTGAGATAAGGAAATATAATACAATTTTTACAAGTCAAATAACTCATAATTAATTTACAACTTCAAGGTACAATTTAAATTTATAACTGCTCAAATAATTTACATACATATTATTACATGCATACATCAAAACCTATGTACATGGGTATACCTATGATATACCTGGAGCTGATCTGAATATGTATCTTCAAAGAAATTTACTCACTGCTCTACGCTCTTCTTACCTGCGACAACATACAAAGCTATCGCTGAGTGGTGAACTCAGTGGTGCACAACTATAATTTAAAACATAGTACAATATACATTGACAAAATTTACAGTAAATAATTTGGAAATCTGAATACTCATCAAATTCCACAACTCAAAATATTCATTGCCAATAATGTAAATCATTTGTATAAATGACTTTGATCACAAAATTCAATTTATCAAATCATGACTATCTATTTAAATAATTCTAACGAAATCAATTATACATAAACCATAATTGAAATCAAAATTCCTTACCATTCAAAATCCATTATGTATCTCAAAAATCATTATGTATTTCAAAAATCATACTGTATCTCAAAAATCATACTGTATCTCAAAACTCATTCTTTATCTCAAAAATCATTCTTTATCTCACTAACCATGCAAGACTGATCCGAAAGGGCCATATTCGATGTGATTCTAACTCCCTATGGTCGGGGAGGTCGAATCAGATTCTAACTCCTATGGTCGGGAGGTCGAATCATCGTGCACGCATACCATCACAATAATGAATCTTCCGCAAGGGCCATAACGATAAAATAAACTTAGATCTAACCTCAAATCAGAGGAAAATCAAAGCCTGTGCACGTACCATGGTAATCAAAACACAACTAACTCCATTGTCTTCTCAACAAATGAGAGAGACGGGTAATAACCTAGTCAAGCATTTATAGTGAGATATAAAACAATATCACAATCCATTTAGTGAGCATAAATCACAATACAATTCGATTCAAAGTCAATTTCAATATCCAATAAAGTTTTATGCTCATCACAATTCAAATCATACAATTGCATTTTTCCATGAAAATTGCCATCACAATTCAAAACATGTTCTATCACAATTTTCTAAAACATAATTTATTCAATCCATAACAATGCTTAATACTTGTGGAAATACCATTTCACAAAGCTAAATTCATACCTACTATAACAATTTCAATAATCATTGAATTAAATCCAATGCTTGTTAAACATAATACATAAGAAAAATATGTCATTTAATCATATGAAATATTCAAAACAAAATCAGTTAAAAACTAGTTGTGCACAAACCTCGATGTTGTCTCACAGTCTGGACTCAGTGTTTCCTTCCCTTTCCCTGAGTCTTTACTAACTGAGAAACACAATTTAAAGTGTTTCAGTACTAAATTAAATTGTCTCTATCGATAATGCTTGTTAAGTGGTTCACTGAAATCTATTATTTGCTTAATCACCTAATATACCGACCCTCAATATTTTCTAGGTAAATTAGGTTTTGGTGTCCTTAATATGTCACATTCGATAATGTTTTAGGATTGGTACGTGTTACCAAACTCGATTCTATGTATATTGCGTTTTCTTGCATTTCATTGCAAATTGCTGGATTTCGGGATACTAGTTTGACCTAGCCGGACGGCCTAGTTCCCTCGGTTTTCGGGTTTCGGTCAAAACTACAAACTTGTAGATCTACATCTTATTGCACGTGGGACAAAATTTCAGGTCAATCCGAGTTAAGTAGACCAAGTTATGGTCATTATACTATTGCTGGTCAAATGGCATCAAATTAGGTCAATTTTAGGTCAATTTGGTCAACTTTGGTTCGGCCAGTTTTTGGACCCGAACTTGTGCAAGCTTTTTGACTTGCTTCTGGTCATTTCTGGGTTTTGGTGTCTTCATAAGAATTGTAGGTATGGGTCTTAACTATTCATGGTTAAAATTTCAGGTCAATTGGACCTGTTTTGAGTGAGTTATGGCCTAAACACTCACTGCTGCCCAATTGGTTATTTTTCAGGTCCTAATTGTACCTAATCCGAATTGGTCATTTTCTTAGGTCACCTTGCAAGCAGAATTTTGGTATGCTTTCTCAATGAAAGTTGGCAAATTTTGTGCCTAGTTCCACCTCCAATTGGTCTCATACCAATTGAGGTTACACATTTAAACTTATTGGCTAAAATGTACACTGTCCTTGGTTACTTTGCTTAACACACATCAATTACACACATTTACCTTGCAATATGTTTACTTCCCTACCAAATCTGTTTTGGTACATTACCAAAACTATATATTACTTTACATTAACATCACTTTGGGCAGATTACAATTATCCTCAACATACCAAATATAACTCTAATTCCCAAAGTTCAAATACCATTACACATACACATAAACATCACTAGTTTTTACATACACTTTACACGACAATTTCATACACATATCCTTCAATCCTTAATGCCACAATTCTGCCCATATCTTCATGAACACATACACTTATCCAAGAGTTTCAAGGCTGCCGAAATTGTCCTTCAACACCAAAGTGTCCTACAATTCATTAAATCCCATTCCAAGTGCAAAATTTACCATATACATGTGAAGTAATTCACTAGGTTATTAAATCATCATGATCAACATCATTTCTCATCAAATATATGCACAATTATTTCATCAATTACATGACTCCATGGCTGTCTAAAATGAACACAACAATAACTCTTCAAACTCAAAAATTTTCTTCACAAATCCAACACCCATAACATGCACACAAAACTTAACAAAGCTATCTTCAAAAATACTAACTTACCTTATGGTTGAAACTTGCCAAACCTTGATTAAACTTCTTAAAATTGGTATCAAACTCTTCCTTGTGATGTGTAGACAATTTTTCACGAAGCTACTTAAGGGATTGGAGTTGAAATGAGAGAGTGGACCAAGCTTGCATGAACACGCCAATGGAGGTTTCTCCTCCCCTTCAATTCGGCTAGGTTTAGTACAATGAAGAAGATGAAGTTTCTGCCTTGGATAATGGATGTACACCTGCCCCACTTAGTATATATTAATCCATTAATGGTCCACTAACTCCAAATAATCATATAATAAGCTAATTGTTCATTTATTCCACATTAACCCATGATTTTAGCTATTTATTTTAGGTACCACCAAATTAATTTTTCATTTTATTTTATAAGTGTAATATTATTTATTTTTAATGGAAATTTAGGTCAAAAGACAATTCGGGATATCAAATGACCATAATGCCCCTGTTCGGGTTGCATTCCCGATTTTTCGGTAACACCGAGTTTTGTCTGTTTTTCGATTTCTCACTTTTCTTTGTACTAATTATTTAATTTTTCTTTGATCTTTCTAATGAGATTTATTCTTCAATAAGGGTCTATTTAAGTCCTAAAAATGTTTTCCAGGGTTCCCCGCAGTCCAGGGCTAGTCAACGGTCCACGCCGTGACTTCCCAGTGCGGTCACCCATTGCTAGGATTCTCGGCTCGCTTAACTTGGCTACATTTCTTTGCTATTATTTTTCCTTTGTTTTTCTTGTATTTTCTTTTCTTGTATTTCATTATTTTATGTCTCTCCACTCATTTTGAAGTGTAGTTCTAGGCATCCTAGCTGTCCGGACAACACTGGTTACCGGAGCAGCATAATGCACTACCGAACTTAGGGGTGTTACAAATAGGTTATTGTCCATTGTAGTTGAAGATACCCTTTGTATTGTAGCAATTATAGTAGTAAATATATTAGATTATATCTAGAAAAGATTGAGAGGACTAATTAATATATTTACTACGAACAGTTTGATGTGAGGATTCTCTTGGGTGTAATTGAGTTTATAGGTAGTATAGCTTTGAGTTTGTAATTGATGCTTATATTTATTGATGATAGTAGAAGATGACATGCCTATTGATGTAATCCTATGTTGAGAGAGTGAACCACGTAAATATTAGTATTTTGTATATTTGCTTTATTTCTTTACAGTTTAAACGCTTCCACAGCACATAATAATTGGTCAAAGAGCATGGGATGATCTTGGTGAGTTTGATTCTACTACGTGTTTGCTGGTTTTTCAACCCCGCAAGTGCACGGAACGCTAACAAGTAATAAAGTAGTGAGTGAAGTATCGTCCCATGGAGAATTTAGTTAGTAAGTACCAAACTACACAGCAGTTCTGACTGTTTAGGCTACCGAATATGAATGAAGAGTATATTAAACTTATTTTGGATGCTGAAAATAAACTTTGAATAAAACTATCTATTGAAACAATTCCAGAATTAAGATTTCACACTGTAACCTTATTATGGATTTTAATCTCGTCTATTCATTTGATTGAGGGTCGTCACTTTCATGGAAATTAATCCTAGGATATTCTAGGTCCTTTCTCAAGAAACTTAAGGTGTGTTCCAATTAGAGCCAAACCCTACTTTCGTTGGTGATTAGTCCTAATAAAACACTTTAAGATCTATGATTAATTTTGGAACTCCACAAAGGTCATCAGCCTATCTTTAGGTCAGATTTTCTAGGTTCAAAATCCTGATTTTCTAATATTAATCTTCACATTTCAGTCATTCAATTAATATTTGTAATCAATATTAAGTGGGTACCAACACATAGCATGCATTAAGATCACAAGAAATTGACTTAAATGCAAAACTCAAATCCAATAGATAAAACTTAGTATTCATCCATAATAATAATTACAAGCGTCACTCTCCCAATTCCAGAATCAAGGATTTACTCACTTATGGTGAGTTTAACGTGAGTTTAACAAACATAATAGAAATAAAATAAAAGAACATGAATGGTCTTAAAGAAATAGAATAAAAGAACTGATGAGGATTTTCTACAGCCTTGAACTTGTGGAACTTCGGTTGGAGGCTTTCCTCTTGTACTGATGATCTACTCTTCAAGACGGCTGTGAAGAATGTGAATATGAAGGTGAGATTAGGTCTGGAATTAAAATTTCTCTCCTAAAACTTCAAAACTAAAAACTTCCTTCTGTTTTCTGCGGCTCCTTTATTTATATTGAATGATCTAGGGTTAGGTTTTTAGAGTCCTCAAGGCATTAAGAATCTCTTCTCTCTATCAAAGCTGGAGCTGAAACCAATTCAGGAAACTGATTGTCGCGTGATACACGACCTATGTGTCGCTACACAGCCCAAGGCATTGTAACTTACTGGAGCTTAAATTATTACATGTTGTATCAGGACAGGACTTTACATGGGCCTCAGGTAGTTACACGGGCCTGATTACACTGCCTGTGTACTTTTGTACTTTAGGAAAATCTTAAAGCTTGGCCCGACAGAGACTTACACGGGTCTTTATATTTTACACGGGGCATGGTACACGGCCCGTGTACTTTTATTCTTTCTTAGCTCTTTGTCTTTCTCTTGGCAGTAAGTTACATGGGTTTGTGGCTTTGATTGCACGACCCATGTAAGGCGTATCAGCAACACTTCTCAAATTTTTGGCCTTTCCAAGCTCTCTTTACTTTGCTCCTATGCCTTGGAACCTCTTTAAAACACCTGGAAACATACAAAAAACATAGAATTCAGAGTTTGGCAATGGAATTTACAAAAGTACAAGAAATTGATGATTATGCATGAGATTACTTGTCTAAATGCTATAAAATATTATACAAATATACTTAAAAACATCTATATAATACAAGTGTATCAAATACCCCCCAAACTCAAACTTTTGCTTGTCCTCAAGCAAATTGAAAACCTTTTTGGAATACATTTTAGGGGAAAACTCAGAAGTATAACCATAAATTCAATATGCATATAATTGAACTCTGTAACACCCTTTACCCGTTTACAGTGTAGCCGAGCAAGGCATGTCACATGGTGTGCCGGAGCACCTTATCTTATCTTATTTCAATTTCCAATTCTTAATTTATTGATTGAAAGGCTTTTAAGTGAAACTCATACCATTTATGTCCTTTATTGAAATTTTGATTTAATTTGAAAATTTGAAAAATTTACAAAAAATCCGACAGAGTGTCAGCTAAAAATTGAGAAAACAGTTCTTCGGAACCTGTTAAAAACACTCCCAATAGACATATTATATCCTCAACTCCAATGAACATCAACACAATTTCATTAATTCCCAATATTCTCAAACTCAATTTCATACATTTCATTCATCACATACTTAAGCTCAATTTCATGAAGAAATACCCAAATTTTATTTATAAACAAAATTTACAACTAATTACATCAGTTTGTAAGTATATGAGTTTATCATTTACAAGACAAAAACTAATGTCTATTACAAAATACAAAATACAAAATACAAAAGAAAGCCTAGTAGTCCTACCAAAATGTAATGTAGTGGAGGTGACTAGGGACTCAACGCAGATCTATACTCTCACCCAGTCTGAGGTTTGCTGGGCTCTCTATCCGTGTCTCCAGTACCTACGCGTAGCAAAAAGCGACGCGCTAAGCAATACAGCTTAATGGTGCCAATATAATGTAAAAATAAACCAAATAAATAAATACGCAGACATTATGTTGATATACTATGCAAACTGAAATTTTTGATAATTATTATTAATATTATTAATTTAGTACTTTTTATGTTCATTAATTGGTACTAATTTATTAAGACTCATTTTAGTTGCCCAAATAACCTATATCAGTTGACTAGACTAGATAAATGGGTAAACTTACACCGGGTACCAAGTACCTCGGGCTGTCACACCATTGGTCACAGATTGTCTCCAGGTGTGCAACAGAACGGCTAACAAGCCATAGTAATAGACAGGCATAATGCCGAGTGTATCAAGTGTATCAAAATGGCCATAGTAATAGACGGGCATAATGCCAAGTGTATCAAGTGTATCAAAATGGCCAAAAGCCATATTATCATAATTGGCCATTAAAACCATAAATCACGGAATGACATAAAGTCATAGGCAGTACTACAAATCGGAATCCTATTGGCATGTCAACCTATCTAAACCAATCTTACTAGGCATACTAGGGCATGTTAACAAAGTTAATGGTTTAATTCTTTGTATTTGATACTTAGTGGTCACTATTCACCTTATTATTCAAGCAAAAATATTGACTTTTTATTAAATAATAGGGATGCTAATTCTAATTACACCAATTCTAATTACATCAATATAGCACATTTTGGATGTTATATGTGTTGGCATTGGTTGCCAAATTCAATTCAAAATCCAATGGAAGTTATTTCAAATTTTCAGTTCTGGTCACTTAGGTTTACTGTTCCATTGGACCTTTATACAGTGAAAATTTAGCTAAACTCTCTTCATCAAAGTTGTTCCTTAGTGTGTATTCTATAATTCTCTTTGTAAATCACTCCATTTGGAGTTTTGTAGCTCAAGTTATGCCATTTTACTAAGGCTGGCCGGATTGGTTATTGCCCATAATTTCTGCGCAAATTTGGTTCTGGTAGTTTTAGTGTCCTGAATTTGACTAGAAATTCGAATAGGTTATGGTCAAAATTTGGGTTTCTATTCTTCATAAAATTTGTTCTACATTATCTAAGCTTTCCATGACCACAAAAATCAGGTCATTTGGACCTCTCTAGACAGAGTTATGGCCATATGAACAAATATGAACAATTTCCAGGTCCTGATTTTTGGTTGCCCAGATTTAGGCATATTTTAGGTCATCTTAAGTTGATTTTCTGGGTAGGGTCCCTTCATAAAAAGTGTGGCTTAAGGTCTTAAATTTCACCTCCAATTAGCCTTGCACCAATTGGAGGAACATAGCTCAAGTTATGGCCAATTGAACACTCTGGACACAGGCTATCCAGAATTAGTCTCATTGCATAACCTTACCTACCTTTAATTGTTTTGTTATCTCATTAATATATATCAACAAACACATGCCAAATAGTCTTAAATTCAGAAAACCCTAACTCAATTTGCTAAAATTTTAGAATCCAAAAGATCTAATAGCACTAACCTTGTTTTCTAGGTTCAATCAACCTCAATTCACCCTTCCAATCAACCAAAGCTTGAATCCCTTCATGGTTCCTCTTTCAGCCGAATTCCCTACTGCCCAAATGCTCCAAATTCCCTTCTTTTCTTGGCTGGATTCTTCAAATTGATGCTCAAGGTCAGTTTTTCTCTCAATTTCCTACAAGTTTGATGGTGGGAGACTAGGGTTTTAGAGGTTGAATTGTGTAACAATGGCGGAAAGAAAATAGGTGAGGGAGAGAAAGAATTATGGACAGCTAGCTGCTGGAAGAAGACTAAATTTTCTGATTTTTTTTTTGCCTTGTTAATGATATTTATATTATTTAACAACATAATGGCATACTTGTAATTAAAGAGAAATGACAATTTTGTAATTACCTTGAATTTCCTAATCATTTTAGTTTGACTATTTATTTAATTATATTTAATTTTTATAATCTCAATTAATTAAACTAATTTAGCTTTATGACTTAATAAATTTCATTCTTGGTCAATGTGGGACTTCAAAATTTCATTGACCAAATTTTCACTCTTACTGAGTTTTTGGTTCACCTTTTTCTTTAATATTCGATATGTCTTTCTTTTAAATTTTTTTTTTTTTAGCTTTTCTTGGCATTCTATTGTCATCTAAGCCTCATTAATTCTTCATTGGAGTCTCTAAAATTATTTCACAGGATTTCCCATGGGTCTAGGGTCTCTAACTGTCTTCGCAGCCGCTTCCCGTTAGGGTTACCCATTACCGAAACTACGGCTCATTTAACCCTAGTGCATTTCATTTCTAAAATTTTTTCTTAATTTTTCTTGTCATTATTTAGACTATTTATGACTTCTCACTCTAGTTTAAATATAGTTCCAGACATTCTGGCTATTCGGACCGACATTAGTCACAAGAACAGTAGAATATACGGACTAGCTAAAGTGATGGTGTTACAAACTCCTTCAACCTTCATACCAATTCCCTTTCCTCAAGGCGTAAAGGTTTCAATAGTTGCCTGCTTAAAACCTCACCCCCCCTTTTTGTGGTGTTTCAACCAATTGCTCCTCTATGCATGGCTATTAATAAGTCACAAATAACCTGTTTTACTAGGATAGACTTATAAAATACTCACTCACCTTAAATTTAGCCTCTATTATGGAAATTGCTGAGATTGATTTAATTCCAACTCCATAGGCATATCTCAATTTTCTATCTCCACTAACGTAGCACATACTTTCAAAAGATCAAAAGGTTTTTAAAAAGGTTGTAATGGGGTTAAAGGATGATAATTTGGTTACCAATAAAAGGGTTTTAAGGAATGCAAATTAGAGATTAGCTTTCATGCACAAGGCCTTAAGTATACCAAGTTCGTTCTGTTGATTTTTGCATGGGGAAGAAGGGTTTATAGTGCCAAGCATACTTGTCATGGTGTTTAATTTTGGGACTCTTCTCGCCTTTTTTTTTTTTCATGTCCCTTTTGTCTTTTCGCCCAAACTCATTGCTTTTATTGGGCTGGAAAGACAAGTTTTTCTTTGATTTTAATTGTATACTTGCACTCTTCTTGGTATTTTCATCTTCTCCTTCTTTTACATTTGATATACTTATCCTTTCTACACTAGACTTCCTCAAAAGGATGAGGTGAGTGTTTAGGCTAGCGGTTAGGTAAACATGTGTGGGTAAACAAGGAATGTCACACCCTACTCCCCTGTAAGATGTAACATAATTCTGTAGTACACCTAATGAATTACCGTACTTCGCCTACCGATAATCCATTAAATATACTACAAGGGATTTTAAAACAATTTTCATGAAATTTAAATCATCGATTAAAATCTGGTGTTATAAAATTTTTTTCAAAATTTCGGCAAAGTGCCGGTTGTATTTTGAGAAAACAGTTCTTCAAAACCTGCAAAGAACACACTCCCAATATGTTTTCTCAAATAAAACTTCAATAACTTCATTTGAACCCATAATTCAAATCTCAATAATCAAATCAATCTCCTCATAAAAGAAACATTTCATTGATTACAAGACTCAAAATTAATATTACAAAACTATTCAGATAAATGAAATCCCAAATTTACATTTACAATAATTTACATTTAATTACATACCAAAATATTTTACAAGAGTTTTTATACAACTGCTCAAATAATTTACATATATATTATTACATGCATACATCAAAACCTATGTACATGGGTATACCTATGATATACCTGGAGCTGATATGAATGTGTCTTCAAAGAAACTTACTCACTGCTCTATGCTCTTCTTACTCATGACAAAGATATAAAGCTATCGCTGAGTGGTGAACTCAGTGGTGCACAACTATAATTTAAACATAGTACAATATACATTGACAAAATTTACAGCAAATAATTTGGAAATCTGAATACTCATCAAATTCCAAAACTCACAATATTCATTGCCAATAATGTAAATCATTTGTATAAAATGACTTTGATCATGAAATTCAATTTATCAAATCATAACTAACCATTTGAGGTAATTCCAACAAAATCAATTATACATAAATCATAATTGAAATCACAATTCTTTACTATTCAAAAATATTATGTATCTCAAAAACCATGTTGTATCTCAAAAACCATGCTGTATCTCAAAAACCATGCTGTATCTTAAAAATCATTCTTTATCTCAAAAATCATTCTTTATCTCACTAACTATGCAAGACTAATCCGAAAGGGCCATATTCGAAGTGATTCTAACTCTCTATAGTCGAGGAGGTCGAATCAGATTCTAACTCCCTATAGTCGGGGAGGTCGAATCATCATGCACAGTACACATTACAATAATGAATCTTCCGCAAGGGCCATAACGATAAAAAACTTAGATCTAACCTCAAATCAGAGGAAAATCTAAGCCTGTGCACGTACCATGGTAATCAAAACACAACTAACTCTATTGTCTTCTCAATAAATGAGAGAGACGGGTAATAACCTAGTCAAGCATCTATAGTGAGATATAAAACAATATCACAATCCTTTAGTGAGCATAAATCACAATATAATTCGATTCAAATTCAATTCCAATATCCAATAATTTTTTATGCTCATCACAATTCAAATCATAAATTTGTATTTTTCCATGAAAATTACCATCACAATTCAAAACATGTTCTATCACAATTTTCCATAACATAATTTATTCAATCCATAACAATGCTTAATACTTGTGGAAATACCATTTCACAAAGTTAAATTCATACATACTATAACAATTTCAATAATCATTAAATTAAATCCAATGCTTGTTAAACATAACACATAAGAAAAATATGTCATTTAATCATATGAAATATTCAAAACAAAATTAGTTAAAAACTAGTTGTGCACAAACCTCTGATAACTGTCTCTTGGCTCTGACTCAGTGTTTCCTTCCCCTTCCCTGAGTCTTTGCTAACTGAAACATACAATTTCAAGTGTTTCAGTACTCATTTAAACCGTCTCTAAGAATAAAACTTATTAATTAACTTATTGAATTCTATTATTTCCTTAGTCAACCTAAGATGTTGACCCTCGATGCAGTCTAGGTGAATTAGGTTTTAATGTTATCAATATGTCACATTTGTAGCCT
The DNA here is from genome assembly GCF_030052815.1 of Hevea brasiliensis. NCBI lineage: Eukaryota > Viridiplantae > Streptophyta > Magnoliopsida > Malpighiales > Euphorbiaceae > Hevea > Hevea brasiliensis. The sequence continues at coordinate 72,880,740 of NC_079501.1, forward strand.
TTTAGTATTGGTACATGTTACCGAATTTATTTCCATGTATATTGCGTTTTATTGCAATTTGTTGGATTCCAGTATACTAATTTGACCTAGCCGAATGACCTAGTTCCCTCGGCTTTCGGGTTTCGGTCAAAACTGCAAACTTGTAGATCTATGTCTTATTGCACGTAAGGCAAAATTTTAGGTCATTCTGAGTTATGTAGACTAAGTTATGGTCATTTTACTATTGCTGGTCAAAATGCATCAAAATTGGTCACTTTAGGTCATTTTAGGTTCAGCCAGTTTTTGGACCCGAACTTGTGCAAGCTTTTTGACTTGCTTATGGTCATTTCTTGTAACACCCCTCTATTCGGTAGTGCGTTCTACTGTTCCGATGACCAGTATTGTCCGGACAGCTAGGATGCCTAGAACTACACTTCGTTATGAGTGATGAGACATAAAATAATGAAATACAAGAAAAGAAAACACAAGAAAAACAAAGGAAAAATAATAGCAAAGAAATGTAACCAAGTTAAGCGAGCCGAGAACCCTAGCAATGGGTGATCGCATCGAGAAGTTACGGCGTGGACCGTTGACTGGCCCTGGACTGCGGGGAACCCTGGAAAATATTTTTAGGACTTAAAGAGACATCAATTGAAGTATAAATATCATTAGAAATATTAAAGAAAAATTAAAGTATTAGTACAAGGAAAAGTGAGAAATCGAAAAACAGACAAAACCCGGTGTTACCGAAAAATCGGGAATGCAATCCGAACAGGGGCATTATGGTCATTTGACGTCCCGAATTGTCTTTTGACCTAAATTTCCATTAAAAATAAATAGTATTACACTTAGAAAATAAAATGAAAAATTAATTTGGTGGTACCTAATCTAAATAGCCAAAAGTGGAGTGAAAATTGTGTAAATAACACATTTAACATATTATATGATTTAAATTTGGTGAGTGGACCACTAGGGATTTAATTAAACACTAATGGGGCAGGTGTAAGTCCATTTCACCATCTGCACTTCATCTTCTCCAAATCCTCTCAACCTTGCCGAAATAAACTCCCTAAAGAAAACTCCATTGCCGTTTCACTTAAAGCTTCCTCCACTCCTTCATTTCACCTCCAATCACTTAGGTTTCTTCATTAAGTTTTATCCCCATCACAAGGAAGAGTTTGATACTAAAATCAAGAAGTTTAGTCAAGGTTTAACAAGTCTCAAGCAAAGGTAAGTTTGTATTTTTGAATATTGCTTTGTTAAAGTTTGTATACATGTTATGGGTGTTTGCTTTGTGAAGGAAATTTCAAGTTTGAGGAGTTCTTGATATATCCATTTTTGGACAGCGATGGAGTTGTATGTTTAATGAAATATTCTTACATATGTTTGATGAGAATTCATGTTGAATAGGGTGAATTGATGTCCTAGTAAGTTATTTCCATATGTAATGGTGATTATGCATTTGAAATTGAAGTTGAAGAAAGTATGTGAAACTTTGGCATTGTGGAACAATTCGGCAGCTTTGAGACTCCATGATGAATGTATGAATTCATGAAGATATTGGCAGAATTATGACATTGAGGATTGATGGATATGTATATAAATTAGTTGTGGAAATTGTATGAAATAATGAGTAGTGTTTATGTGTATTTGTGGTTGTAATTGGACTTTATGAATTAGAGTTTTATTTGGTGTGTTAAGGATGTTTGTAATCTGCCCAAAGTGACTTTAAAGTGAAGTGGTATATGGTTTTGGTAATGTACCAAATCAGAATTGGTAAGGGAAGTGGACTTAGAGTAAGGTAAATGTGTAATTGATACATGTTTATGCAATGTAATTAAGGACAGCCTACATTTTAGCCCATAACTTTAAATGTGTAACTCCAATTGGTATGGGACCAATTGGAGGTGAAACTAGGCACAAAATGTGCCAACTTTCATTGAGAAAGCATACCAAAATTCTGCTTGCAAGGTAGCATGAAAAATGACCAATTCGGATTAAGTGCAAATGAGGCCTAAAAACTGACCATTTGGGCAGCAGTTAGTGTTTAGGCCATAACTCACTCAAAACAGGTCCAATTGACCTGAAATTTTAACCATGAATAGTTAAGACCCATACCTACAAGTCTTATGAAGACACCAAAGCCCAGAAATGACCATAAGCAAGTCAAACAGCTTGCACAAATTCGGGTCCAAAAACTGGCCGAACCAAAGTTGACCAAAATTGACCTAAAATGACCTAATTTGATGCCATTTGACCAGCAATAGTAAAATGACCATAACTTGGTCTACATAACTCAGAATGACCTGAAATTTTGCCCCGCGTTCCATAAGACATAGATCTACAAGTTTGTAGTTTTGACCGAAACCCGAAAACCGAGGGAACTAGGTCGTCCGGCTAGGTCAAACTAGTATCCCGGAATCCAGCAATTTGCAATAAAATGCACTAAACAAGGAAATGAAATTGGTAACGAGTACCAACCCTAAAACACTATCGAATGTGACATATTAGTGACACTAAAACCTAAATTACCTAGAACGCATCGAGGGTCGGTATATTAGGTGATTAAGCAAATAATAGCTTTCAGTGAATTATTTGTCAAACATTATCGATAGAGACAGTTTAATTTAGTACTGAAACACTTCAAATTGTGTTTCTCAGTTAGTAAAGACTCAGGGAAAGGGAAGGAAACACTGAGTCCAGACCAGGAGACAATTATCAGAGGTTTGTGCACAACAACTATTTCTTTTGAATTTTTCAATTGAAATGAATTATGACTATTTGTACATTATTGTTTTAAATTGTGGAAATGTGTTTGAATGGATATTTATTGCTTGAAAAGCATTGTAAATGATTTGAAACTGTGAGAAATTATTTGAATGATATTGATGGATACTTATTGATTGAAAAGCATTGGAAATGGTTTGAAACCACAGCTATCATGTATATTGATTATATTCCTCGCTAGCTTGTCTAGTGGGACGAATTGAATTCCCTCTCTGGCTGAAGTGTTGAGGTGTGTGCCTGTTGAGGACGAATTGGATGAGTACTCATATTTTTGCTAGCTAGCTATGTTATTCCTCATTAGTCATCGACTTTTGGGACGAATTGAATACCTCATTAGCCATCGGCTTTTGGGACGAATTGAACCTTGGAACATGATTAAGCTATGTGTGATTTATTGATATGTATTGTGAGATTGTGAAATGGATTTAAACTCTTATTGATATATACTGTCTTTTGAATTTATCCATGATCTGACTTATTGAAATTTATTGTGATATTGAGAAATGGAGTTTAAATTCTTGTTGACAATTACGGTATTAAAATTTACTATGGTTTTAAGTATCCACTATTTATATGATTTATAAATTGTGATTTAAATTGTATTTGGTTAATGTTGTGCACCACTGAGACATCGTCTCAGCGATAGCTTTTTATTGCTGTCGCAGGTAGACAGACAGACAGGGCAGCAGACTAGGCTGCTAGTACCTCCAGCGAGAGATTACCGGGTATAATGAGTATACCCACATTTTGTATTTTGTAATGTAATGTATGTTCACTGTATGTACATATTGTTGTTGGTTTTGAGTAGTTGTAAATTCAAATTGTACCTTGAAGTTGTAAAATAACTATGAGTTATTCTGGCTTGTAAAAATTGTATTATATTTCTTTTATTTCAGTCTTTGAAAAATCACTGTGAATTTGAGTTGAGAAAAATGTTGTGTTGAGAATATGTTGGAGTTGAGATTTGGAAATATATTGAAGTGCTTTTACAGGTTTTCTGAAGAACTATTTTATCCAAAATACAGATGGCACTCTGCCAAAATTTTTACAGAAATTCCAAATAATCCAAATGAGTTAGCTGTTTCACTTCAGTTCACAAAAGTTTTTAACACCTGTAAATAGTGCTCACCACTGTAAAAGAAGTAAGAAAAGTTTTTAAAATCCCTTGTAGTGTATTTAATGGGTTATCAGTAGACGGAGTTGGTAATTCATTAGATATACTACGAGATCATGTTATGCCTTCCAGAGGGGTAGGGTGTGACATTTCTGGGCTTTGGTGTCTTTATAAGACTTGTAGATATAGGTCTTAACTATTCATGGTCAAAATTTCAGGTCAATTGGACCTGTTTTGAGTGAGTTATGGCCTAAAAACTAACTGCTGCCCAAATGGTAAATTTTCAGGCCTTAATTGCACTAATCCGGATTTGGTCACTTTTCACGTTACCTTACAAGCAGAATTTTGATAAGCTTCCTTCATGAAAGTTGGCACATTTTGTGCCTAGTTTCACGTCCAATTGGTCTCATACCAATTGGAGCCACACACTTAAGGTTCTAGGTCTAAAACATAAACTGCCCTATTGCATTTTGTTCATTACTCATCAAAGGTTACTTTCAACACTTACCAAACTACACATTCATGCCAATTCTGGTTTGTACCCTAACCTAAATACATTTCACAACATATTGTTGGTCATTTTGGCAGCTTATAATCACACTCAACATGCACCATATAGTGCAGAATTTTTCAAGCTCAATTACGACAATTCAATCACCTAACCTAGCTCATTTACATGTCCAACCTCACACCATCATACATATACCCAAGCTGCCATAACAATTATCACAATTCAACATTAATATTCCATAAACCAAATATGAAATAACATCTTTATGGTTCACCAAACCAAGCTGCCGATTCATACATTACACTCCATTAATTTCCAAGCTTCCAATTTCAAATACACATTCACATATACTAAGTATACATCACTCAAATTAATTCCTACACATATAAAAATTTAATCAACCTTTTAATCTACCATTTACAAGCAAGAATAAACTGTCCTCAAGGAGTTTCCATGGCTGCCAAAAGTACACATCCCCCTTTAAACATCAAACCTCAAAAATCTCTCCATAATTCAAGTACCCATAACATCCTTACAAACTTTAATGAAACAATAATAAAAAACACAAACTTACCACTTTGGAAATTCTTCAAAACCTCACCAAAACTTCTTAAAATTGCTATCATACTCTTCCTTGCGAGGTGAGGATAAACTTTAATGAAGACAAGTGTGGGAAAAGATGGCTTGATCATGGAGTTGTAATGGCTTGAAAGTGGGCGGCCATGGGAGAGGTTTGAGAGCTTCCATGCGGCTAATTGACTTTTCAAATGAAGAAGATGAATTGCAGATTTTTTAGTGGATATTTCTATCCACTTATATATAATATGTTGTATAATGGTCCACTAACATAGTTTAATAATAAATAAATGTTAAACTTTCCATATTCCCACATTAAGTCCCTAATTTTTGCTAATTGAATTAGGTACCACCAATTTAATTTTTCATGACATTCTACAAATATAATATCATGTATTTTTAATGGAAATTTAGGTCAAAAGACAACTCGGGGTGTCAAATGACCACAATGCCCCTGTTCGGGTTGTATTCCCGATTTTTCGGTAACACCGAGTTTTGTCCGTTTTTCAATTTCTCACTTTTCTTTGTACTAATTAATTAATTTTTCTTTGATATTTCTATGGCATTTATACTTCAATAGACATTTATTTAAGTCCTAAAAATATTTTCCAGGATTCCTCGCAGTCCAGGGCTAGTCAAAGGTCCACGCCGTGACTTCCCGGTGCGGTCACTCATCACTAGGGTTCTCGGCTCGTTTAACTTGGTTACATTTATTTGCTATTATTTTTCTTTTGTTTTTCTTGTTTTTTATTTTCTTGTATTTCATTATTTTATGTCTCCTCACTCATATCTAAGTGTAGTTCTAGGCATCCTAGCTGTCCGGATAACACTGGTCATCAGAACAGTAGAACGCACTACCGAACATAGGGGTGTTACAAGGAAAATTATACAGGTGAAAATATAGGCTCAAGTTGGATACAAGGGAAGGGGTATATTATAACTAAGGGTGGCTTAAGGCTTAATGAGGCTAAATGAAAGAATGCCTTAATTATCTCTTTTTCAAACATATGCTAGGATTTCTCCTTAATAGGTCTAAGAGACATGTTCTAGAATTGGTGAGGCATTTTTAGGTTTGTTTGTATTTCAGAAATTTTTTCTTGATTTTAAAAGTTCAATGTGACAAATTGATAGCAATGAAGGGGTTTAACTAGTCTAGCTCCACAGAGGTGATTAAGTCTTTCACAAACAACAAATTAAAGCCTTTTTGCCTATCAAGATACATTCATTCCTCGATCCCATGAAGAACAATTATTAGCTTTTTAATATTTATGGTTATAATTCTTAGTTAAAAACTAGTTCAAAATTTCAAAATTTGCAAAATTTTCTAGAATTTTGATACACAAGTATAATATGGATATAATTAAACAATGTAATGATATGCAGTGCATGAAATGCATCTGTACCCCCAAACTCAAAGCTGACATTGTCCTCAATGGAAACACAATATGAAAAATTAAAGTACAACACACAAAATTATTAAAAAGCATATTATGTATTAAAATTTGAAAGTTTGGACAAAAAAACTAGAAATAAAAACCAATGAGCACTGAGTAGGACTAAGGCAACTACGTTTTTACATGAAGGAACCTATCCTATAGTCCTAATTCTAAAAAGCCTCTGAAGGGGATGATGGTCCCTCTTTATTGAGTCTCTCCATGATCATGTCAAGCTTATTGTGGGCCTCCTGGATACTGTCCTCGAGTGCTTGCATCCTATTATTTATGGTGGTTTCCATTCGCTAAAGGTATGCAAGGATAGGGTCTGTTGGTGGTGGAGTGTAAGGAGGCACTCGAGCTAGGGACTCGTGGTGGAGTGGATCTTGGGCTTCCTCCTATGGTTGTGATGGTTCTAGGTTCTGCTTGTGCTTTGTCTCTCCTGGGGATGACATTCCTGTAAGCATCGAGCAAGAAGCAGGTGTTTTTGACCTTCTTGCACATCCCCATGGAGATGCAAATGGTTTGGTCAATTTTGGAGGTGATAGGGATGGAGGGCAGCCTATGATGCCCCGAGACAAATTCGAAGTAGAGTGCTATGGCAGTAATGAGTCCGCTAAGAACTATGTGGCCTATCGGTTGGTGAAAGATGTGGCGAAGGTGGTTGCACAGGAAGAAACCCGTGCTGCATTGCTGCCCGGTGACCATACACCTGAGGAAGAAGAGCTCATTGGCATTTACCATGCTTAGGCTATCATCGCGGCCCATGATGGTGTGGGCGGTGAGTCGATGCATGTACCTCAAAGTAGGACTGGTGATGCCAAAATATTTGGACTTACTGGAGTTATAAACGTCGGTGTTTGGTGCGATGGAGCACCAAAAGTCCATGCTGTTATAGATCATTCAATTTTGTGGGATCTCTTGAAATCAGGCACTGTCAAAGCCAAATATCGCATTGAACTTGTCCATGTTCATAACTCGATCAACGCCAAGAAGTCGAAATTCAATCCTCCCCCTATCTTTGCAGTCTGTGGGCCATAGGGTAGCCTTAAAACTGCTAAGGAATTCCAAAGTGGTGTCCTTGTAGGCTGAAAACTGGAGTTGGGCGAATCTGGTCCACCCAATGCCGTAGAGTAGCCCATTAATCTCTTCACGCAGGCTTAGTTGCTTTGACAACCCAAAATCCATATACTTTGTAGAAATAATCCTGCAGTTGTTAAGCTGCGCACATAAGTTTCGGTGGGCGAAATCACAGAATGCCCAGGTAATGGAGAACTCGGGTTGTGCTGGTTGTGAAGGTTACAGGTGAGGTGCTGGTTGTGGTTGGGGTTGGGGTTGTGGTTGTGGTTGTGGTTGGGTTGGCCTTGTTTGTGGGTGTTAGGGCGATGGCTGAGGAGGAGAAGGTGAGGAGTTGCGTTATTGCCTAGAGGAGGAGCCCATTCTTTTGGTTGATTTCTTTGCAGGTGCCATTAGAGATTTGGGAGAAGGAAAGGCTAGGGTTTTGTGAGAGAAAAGGAGATTTGAGGGGTTTCTAAAGGGTGGGAAGCTTGGAAAGGAAGAGTTTCTGAGTGGGAGGGAGTTCATAGCTAAAGGGTCATTGTGACCCTTCGTTTTACAGATTTTGCGTCCCAGGTATCGCATCTGTGACATGATACACGGGGCGTGTACCACTACAGGTGGTCCTGACCATCGTACCTGTGTAACTTTCTGCCCTAGAATGTCCATTCTCTACCAAGTTACACGGCCCGAATAAATTTGTTTCGGGACCCGTGTAACTTCCTGTCGCTAAGTTATTTTCACTAGCCAAATTGCACGGCTTGTGTAAATGGGAGTCGTGACCCGTGTAACTTCCTGTCTGAAAACGGCAATGCTAGCTAAGTTACACTGCCCGTGCAAATGCGACTTAGGACCCGTGTAACTGTGACACCCCTTTCCCGTCTACAGTATAGCCGAGTAAGGTATGTCATACAGTGTACCGGAATACCCTATTTTATTTCAATCATTTTTATTCTTCCTTAATTTATTTTTTTCATAGTTATGAAGGACAATTTGTGAAATATAATTCATTTAAGTCATTTATTGAAATTATAAATTTATTTGAGGTTCCACAAATTTTATAGAAAATCCCAGAGTACCGGCTAAAAATGGAGAAAACAGTTCTTCGGAACCTATGAAAAACACTTCCAATACTTTTTCAATCACTCCCAAACTCCATTATATCAACAAAGTCTCAATGTTTCTCAATAATACTTTTGTTTCTCATTCATTCATTTCACGTGATATTCATATACAAGTCATAAATAAATACTCAATTTTTCATTTATAAACACAAATTTCAAATATTTACATTAATACCAAAATATATTACATGAGTCTCAATTATACATGAGAAAATAAAAGTTTAATTACAAAATACCAACATGAGACCTAGTATCCTACCAATGCATTGAAGTCTGTGAGGTGACACGGACACTAAGCAGAATTGTAGACGACCTCATCCAGTCTGTGGTCTATTGGATTCTCTGTCAGTCTCTCCAGAACCTACACGTGGCAAAAAGCAACAAGCTAAGCAATAATGCCTAGTGGTGCCAATAATAGAATAAAAAGAGCTAAAAGAAAATACATATGCAGTGAATGTATTGATGTCTCATAAAGACAATTTTTTGATAATTATTGGTAGTATTATTTATTTAGTACTTGTTAGATTCATTATCTCATTAAAATTTTCAACTTTCATTTTTGGTTGCCCAAGTAACCTATACTGGATGACTAGACTGGATAAACGGATAAACTGGCACTGGGTATCAAATACCTCGGGCTGTCACACCATCGGTCACATATGTATCTCCCGGTGTGCAACAGAACAGCTGATAAGCTGTAATAAACATTAGGCACAAGGCTAAGTATCATCATAATATCAGAATGGCTAAAAGCCATAAAATCACAGAATGGCATAATGCCATGTGCAGTACTGCTAACTAAACCCTATTGGCATGCCAACCTATCCAAACCAATCTTACTAGGTGCACTAGGGCATGTTACACTTTTAAATTTTACAATTCTTGAGATTGAAGTTTAAGTGTTACTATTCATTTTATTACTGAACTAAAATGTTGACTTTTGCATAGACAATAGGTACATTGGTTCTAATATTCCCAACATACTACATTTTGCATTCTAAAGTTGTTGGTATTGGTTGCCAATACCATTTCTAAGCTTAGTGTTAGTTATTCACAATTTTCAGATTTCAAGCATTAAGTTTACTGTTCCATTGGTCATTTTTACAGTAGGAATTTGGCAAAATTGTCTCCATGAAAGTTGTTCCTTATTATGTCTAGTTACATTTATTTTTTTGAATCACTCCATTTGGAGTTTTGTAGCTAAAGTTATGGCCTAAATACCATAACTGGTCGGATTGCAAATATTCCAGATTTTTTGGACAGAACCAAATCTACAGTGTCTTGTACACTGACTGCAGGTCAGTTTTTGAACATATTATGATTAAAAATTGGGTTTGGTTTCTTCATGAAAGTTGTAGATCTATATCTCAGCTATCTGATGGTAAAATTTCAGGTCAATTGGACTTTTCTACACTGAGTTATGACTAAATGAATAATTACTGTTCATTTGGTCATTTTGCCCAGGTAGAATGCAAGTCACCCAGATTAGAAAAATTTTTAGGTCAATTTGGTTTGGTTTTCTAGGCAGCGTTTCTTCACCAAAGTTGTGCCATTATGTGTCTAGTTTCATGTCCAATTGAACTTGCACCAATTGAACCTGTACAACTCCATTTATAGCTGCTCAAACCTGTTGGACTCATAACCAGTCCTACAGGTTACCAAAGGCAACATGCCTAAGTTCAACTCTAACATCCTTACTTCAATTCATCCTCACGCACATTCAAATGGTCACTAATTGACCATTACAAGGTTAACATATCATTACATGAGCAAACCCTAATGTTGTTCAAGTGTCCACATTTTCAAGGTTTTCATGCCAAGGGCAGCTCATAACCACTTTGTTTCAAGTAATTTCATCAAACCCTAACCACCCCTAGGCTGCCGAAATTATAGGGATGGACACACATAAGTTTTACTTTGTTTTTCTTACATTTTCTACTTATTTCATGGCATTAAGCATGAATCAAGTAAAAGTAGTAAGAGTTTGGACACTAACCTCTTTTGCTAACTATTCCAAGTCTCCAAAACTTCCTTCTTCCTTATTCTTTTTGCTAGCTAGAGGATGTTCAAGATGCAAGATCACTTTTTTGTGATGCAAGGTAGTGGTTTCATGGTGATTTGGTGGGTGGTTTCAAGCTTACATGAAGCTTCCATAGAGGTTGGGATGGAAGAAGGTTTTCGGCTGGTTTGTTTTGGGGAAGAAAGCATATTGTGTTTGTTTATTTTTTTTTAATCTCATTTTACCTCTTTTTAATTGGTTTTTAATAGCTTGTTCAATTGTGATTGATGGGAGCACTTTTAATAACCTCATGGTGATGTCATAATTGACATTTTTCTCATTTTCTTTTCTTTTCTTCTCTACTCATTTTCAATTTAATTTTTAGCAATATTTATTCACGTTTTATGTCATAATAATTATTTACTTAACTGGACAAGTCAGCCAAAAATCACCTCTGAAGGCGAAATGATCAAAATGCCCTCCGTTTGGCTTAATAGACTAAAATTGTCTGTACCGATTGAAAAATTTTTCTAAGCATTTTCTTGGCATTCTAATGCCATAGAAACCTCAATAACTCTTCCCTGGAATCCCAAAAATTATTTTATGAATTTTTTCCTGAGTTTAGGACTTCTAGTTGTGAAGACCGCAACTTCTCTCTAGGTTACCCATTGCTAGGGCACCGACTCATTTAACTTAGTTGTATTTTATTTCTAAAATTTTTCCTTAATTTTTCTTATTAATATTTGAGTTAATTATGGTTCCTCACTTTAGTTTAAATATTTTTCTAGACGTTCTAGCTGTCCGGACCGACACCGGTCACCAAAACAATAGAATATATGGAATTGCTACAGTGAGGGTGTTAAAACTCTTCCCCTCTAATAAAAATTTCGTCCTCGAAATTTACCTGATGCAAACAGTTGAGGGAACTGTTGTCTCATCATCTCTTCACTTTCCCAAGTTGCCTCCTCGGTGTTGTGGTGCCTCCAAAGCACTTTTACCAGTGGAATCTCCTTATTCCTTAACTCTTTCACTTCCCGAGCTAGGATCCGTATGGGTTCTTCTTCATATGTCAAGTCCAGTTGTACTTCAAGTTCTTCCATGGAGATGACATGTGAAGGATCTAAGCGGTATCTTCTTAGCATAGATACGTGAAACACATTGTGAATCTTGTCCAGCTCTAGTGGTAAAGCTAGCCTATAGGCCACTGGACCCACACGTTCAATGACTTCATATGGGCTAATAAACCTAGGGCTTAATTTACCTTTTCTTCCAAATCTTAGTACTTTCTTCCATGGTAACCCCTTGAGGAACACTTTGTCGCCAACTGCTTATTCTATTTCTTTTCTCTTCAGGTTGGTATAAGATTTTTGTTTGTCTGAGGCAACCTTTAGATTGGCTTTGATTAGTTTTACTTTCTCCTCAGTCTGTTTCACTAGGTCTGGCCCTACCAGTTTATCTTTGCCTAATTTAGTCCAACACACTGGGGTTCTACATTTCCTCTCATATAGTGCTTCATACGGGGCCATTTGGATGCTAGCTTGGTAGCTATTGTTGTATGCAAATTCTGCCAGTGGGAGGTATCTATCCCAACTTCCCTCAAACTCAATGACACAACTCCTCAGCATATCCTCAAGGACCTGACATATATTTCATGTTATTATTATCATTTCAGTTCAATATTTGTATTAGTTCAATTGGTTTCAATTGTTTACTAAGATTACTCTTTATGATTGCCCATCCGTCTGAGGATGGAAAGTCATCTTGAAGTGGAGTTGTGTACCCAAGGATTCATGCAACTTCTTCCAAAATCTCGATGTAAACCTTGGGTCTCAATCAGATATGATGGAAAGTGGAATTCCATGCAGTCTAACTATCTCACTGATATACAATTCTGCTAACTTCTCCAGTGAGTAGTTAGTCCTAACTGGCAGAAAGTGTGCTGACTTTGTCAATCTATCTACTATCACCCATACTGCATCATGCTTCTTCTGGGTGAGAGGTAGACCACTTACAAAATCCATGGTGACCCGATCCCATTTCCATCCAAGTATGCGTATAGGCTATAGCAAACCCGATGGAACTTGATGTTCTGCCTTAACTTGCTGACATGTCAAGCATTTAGTCACATAGTCAGCTATGTCCTTCTTCATACCAGGCCACCAAAAATTGAAGCTACAGGTCATGATACATTTTTATACTTCCTAGGTGCATAGCATAAACACTGGTATGTGCCTCTTTTAGAATATTGGCTTTCAATTCCCCATTATCTAGTACACATACTCTTCCTTTGTAGTATAGACACCCATCTGCTTTCACTTCATAGTCAGTTGCTTTCCCTTCTGAGATTTTACTCACAGTAGTCATTAACTTTTCATCTACCTTTTGCCCATCTAAAATCTACTGTAGCAGGTTTGGCCTCACTTGCAACTCAGCCAAAATAGCTCCATCTTGAGCCAAGGATAGACGGGCATTCAATGATCTCAAAGCTGTGATTGTGAGGGGTGGGGCGTGAGGCGAAATATCATCCATTAGAATTATATAAAATGCACCAGGTAATGCCCAGGAAAGATGGTGGAGTCACAATGGTCTCACTTAAGTACCACCTCCTTAGACAGCATTTCCTAGACATGCACTTCATACAATCCTAATAGAATCAAACCACTAGTAAGTACCGTCTTCCCATAACACTACCACGGTACTAAGGATTTATGCCACGAAGGCATAGATAGACAGGAGTCGCCACCCGGGTAATAACCGGGACATATTTAGTGTTTCTTCCGAGGGTCATGGATGGTAACTTACTCCTTGCAGAGTTTCCACAACCGTCATTACCATAGCCCAATGTCTAGGTTCGGGATAGTGGGTACGTAAGGGGAAGGTGTTAGGCACCCCTTACGCCTGGTCTAACCTCGTTAATTCGAGTGCCAGTCCTCTACTAATGTTTCTAGAAGTCTTGTTTATTATTCCTTTATTAAAATTTATCCTAAAAAATGCAATTCTAATCCTACACACGCAAGTAATTCACAAAAAGGGTTGTTGTTTACACACAATTTTCATGCACAAGTAATTCCTATCTATGGGGTTGCTAATTATTTAAATGATATTTACCATATGACTAAAATTAATTTATTATTGGGAATTTAATTTACAAACAAATTCAATTTCAAATAACCCTATGTTTCTATTTAACCTAAATAATTAATTTTCACCAAGTTACCCTAAGGATAATTGAACTAAGTTAATTATGTACATGTGTAATTTAATCTAATATCACATAAGTCCCAAACAATCACAACCTAATAAAGATTTCTAACATGCAAATTTATTTTACAATTACCAAGTATTAAATTAAATTTATTTTACATGCCAATATTAGTTTAATTTACAAACAAGATTAATTTTAATTTACAAAGTATTTATTTAAATTAATTACATGCAAAAGTCGGTTAAATTAAAAACAAAGTTAATTTTAATTTACCAAATAAAAGTTCTATTATTACTACAATTTCATGCCAATGGTTATTTGAGAAGTTTAGAGCTACTTACTTGTTGGTAAATGCAGTTGCCATTGGGGCAAACTACCCTTAAAAAAGGGTCTTCTCTTCTAGTATGGCAATGATATCCCTGGCTTATCCCGATTTAGCTCCATATACGCTCCGCGCAAATGCCCTCTTTGGTACTTACCTTAGGGCTACTAACCAATTTTTGTTTGTAATAAAAAATAAAGAAAACAAAGAAAAATAATAAAAGTACGAGAGACAGAAACTAAACATGTGCAGAGTTGTGTATCCCCTCAAATTAAACATGATTACATGATCTATATGAACATATAAAATAAATTGAAGACAAAGAGCATAGAATTAAAATATTGTGTGGCATAGATCTTGAAAAGAAAATAATAAAAACTGACCTTCTAGAAATCTTGTATGAAAATCTTCTTGAAGAAAAGAAAAAATAAGGAAGAACTCAAAGAGTCTTGAATATCTCTAAATTTCTTATAGCTCTGAATTTTCTCTTCCTCTTTCCTCCCATCATCCCTTCTTTCCTTCTCTAGTAGGGTATTTATAGGGTTTTGGGAGAGAGGTGTGATAGAGTTTGGAGTCTTAGGATGATAAAGTTTAGATGACTTAAACAACTACAATTGCAGAATTCGAATAAGACTGGGATATGGGTGAGGTGTTTCAACCAGTAGGAAGAGAAGAAAAAAATGGAAGGCACCAATAGGGAATGAGGAAGAGGTGTGGTAGGATTTGGAGTCTTAGGGTGATAAAGTTTAGATGACTTAAACAACTACAATTGCAGAATTCGAATAAGACTGGGATATGGGTGAGGTGTTTCAACCAATAGGAAGACAGGAAAAAATGGAAGGCACCAATAGGGAATGAGGAAGAGGTGTGGTAGGATTTGGAGTCTTAGAGTGATAAAGTTTAGATGACTTAAATAACTACGATTGCAGAATTTGAATAAGATTGGGATATGGGTGAGGTGTTTCAACCAATAGGAAGACAGGAAAAAATGGAAGGCACCAATAGGGAGTGAGGAAGAGAGTGGGGCCAAGGAGGAGAGAGATATTTTGTTATTTTAATTTTTAGAAAATAATTAAATGGGTCCCATTTAAAATTCCTAACTAGGCTTTCTTAGGCCCATGGAGCCCAATTAAACTTAGTTAGATTCATTTAAGAACTACCCATATTAAATTTAAATAAAATAAAATTTTATTTAAATTTAATTAAATTAATTTCCCCAAAACTTTATTATTATTTTTATTTTTTCAAGATCATGCCACGGAATTAATAATTCAGCTCCATGCCTCCAATTATATCTTACAGTCATATAATTTTTCATCATCGGGTTTCCTACGGCCTCAATACACATACTCATCACAAAATAAGGGTCTACAGTGATGGATTTTCTACTCAAAGCATCAACAACTACATTTGCCTTCCCAGGATGATAGTCAATTACACAATCATAGTCCTTCAGGAACTCATTCCATCACCTCTGTCTAAGGTTAAGCTCCTTCTGGGTTGGAGTGTATTTCAGACTTTTGTGGTCTGTGTAAATGTAGTACTTTTCACCATACAAGTAGTGCCTCCATATCTTCAGTGCGAAGATAATTGCTGCAAGTTCTAGATCATGGGTAGGGTAATTCTGTTCATGTGGCCTTAGCTGCCTGGAAGCATAGGTGACCACCTTTCCCTCTTGCATTAATACACACCCTAACCCATTATGAGAGGCATCACTGTAGATCACAAAGTCCTTTCCCGACCTTTGGTGTGCTGCTGGTGCCTCTGTCAACATAGCCTTTAACTTCTGAAAACTAGTCTGACATTTGTCATTCCAGTCAAATATGACATTCTTGTGTAACAACTTGGTCATTGGAGCAGCTATTAAAGAAAACCCCTTCACAAATCTTCTATAATACCCAGCTAGCCCCAAGAAACTTCTGACCTCAGTTGTATTTCTGGGAGGCTTCCATTCCATCACTGCTTCTATTTTCTTGGGATCCACTCTAATCCCATCAGCTGACACTATGTGTCCAAGGAATGCAATCTCATTCAACCAAAAGTCACACTTGGACAACTTAGCATACAACTTCTTTTCTCTCAGGTTTTGCAGGACAATTCTCAAATGTTCATCATATTCTTCCCTAGTCTTAGAATACACCAAAATATTATCAATAAAGACCACTACGAACTGATCTAGGTATGGATGGAAGATACGGTTCACAAGGTCCATGAATGCTGCTGGTGCATTTGTTAGGCCAAAGGGCATCACTAGGAACTCATAATGCCCATATCGGGTCCTGAATATAACAGCCTTTAGCACATTTGCATCCTTCACCCTCAACTGATGATACCCTGATCTGAGATCAATCTTGGAAAATACTCCTGCTCCCTTCAACTGATCAAACAGATTATTAATTCTAGGCAACGGATATTTGTTCTTCACTGTCACTTTATTTAACTGTCGGTAATCAATGCATAACCTCAAAGTCCCATCTTTCTTTTTCACAAACAGCATTAGTGCTCCCCATGGTGACACACTAGGGCATAAGAACCCCTTATCCAGTAACTCCTACAACTGGATTTTCAGCTCCTTTAACTCAATAGGTGCCATCCTATAAGGAGCAATAGAGATTGGTGTTGTACCCGGCAGTATCTCAATAGCAAATTCGACTTCCTTTTTTGGTGGCAAGCCAGGCAATTCTTCAAGGAACACATCTGGGAAGTCTCTTGCTGTGGGTATGTCACATAGATCTGGCTTAGACTGCCTGGTATCCACCACATGTGCTAGGTAGGCTTCACAGCCTTTTCTCATCAGTTTTCTTGCAACTGTAGCTGAGATGACATTGGACAAGAAATTTGTCCTTTCCCTCACAACTGTGATCTCATTACCCTTAGAAGTTTTCAAGGAAATCCTCTTCAGTTTACAATTAACCATTGCCTAATGACGTGACAACCAGTCTATTCCTAAAATCACGTCAAACTCATGGAAAGGCAACTCAATCAGGTCTGCCAAGAATTCATACCCCTGAATCCTTAACGAGCAACCTTTGTACACTTTGTTCACCACTACACTGTGGCCCAATGGATTAGTGACCAGAATGTCTTGGTCACTCTTCCCTACTAATATCCCCCTTTCTACAAGTATGTTGATGCAGATGTATAAATGAGTAGATCCTGGATCCACTAATGCATGCACAGATGTATTGTAGAGGGAGAACGTACCCCTGATGACGTCCGGGGCATCTTGCTCCTCCTGAGCTCTTATGGCATAGGCTCTGGCAGGTGCTCTGCCCTCTGGCCTCTCTGCTGGCTCAGATGTAGGTCTCTGTGATGGTCCCACTGCCTCAGATTTGCCAGATTTCCTACCCCTTTGAGGTGCAGGAGCAGGTCTATCTGCTTGTGTTGGAGCAGCTGTAGCAGTTCTGCGTAGACAGTTCCTTAACTGATGCTCTATTGACCCACACCTTAAGCAGGCACCGGTCACTCTCCAACACTCCCCCTTATGCCACTTAAGGTAATGCGGACATGCAGAAGATGCTAGGGCTGGTCCCCTGAACACCGTCCCTGGAGAGCTACCCACTGATAGTGTGGACTGACCTCTCCTATGTGTGAACTGTAGCCTGGGACTGACCCTGACCTTGAGGTTGACCTGAACTCTGTGCAGGTGGACCTTTGAACTTCTTCCCTGGTGCAGGAGATGAGCTAGACTAACTCGGGCCCCTCTTCTGTTGTCTCTCTCTTCTAGTCTGCTCACTTATTCTAACTTTCTCAACTTTTAATGCAGCTTCCACTAACTTGGTGAAGTCTGCGATTCTTAAGGTAGTGATCATTATCTTTATGTTGTCATTTAGTTCCTTTTCAAATCTTTTACACCTTTCAGCCTCATTAGGGACTATCTCCCTTTTATAACAGCTCAGTCTGACAAATTCCTTTTCATACTCTGCCACTGTCAACTGTCTCTGCCTCAGGTTAATGAATTCTCTCCTTCTCTCTTCTAGGTATACACTACCCGCATACTTCTTTTTGAATTCTAAGAGGAAGAAGTCCCAGGTTATTAGTTCTAGCTGCACTTCACTAGATACTGTATCCCACCATTGGTAAGCATCATCTTGCAACAGAGATACAGCAGCTTCTAGATTTTGCTCTGGAGTGTAGTGGAGTTGTTTTAAAACCCTTCCTATTCTGTTCAACCAGTTTTCGGCTGCAACAGAATCATCTTCTCTCTTGCCAAAGAAATCTACTGCTCCAAATTTTCTCAGTCTTTCTAGATGTGATTTCTACTGTGGAGGTGGTGGTGGTGGTGGTGGTGGTGGCATTACCCCAGCCATTTGTTTGAAAAACTCGGCCATTTGTTGGAAGATGGCCTGTGGAGGCTGAGCAGGCTTTGCTGGAGCTGGTGGAACAGGTTCTCCCCTACCCCCAGTCTCAGCTACTGCAGGTGGAGCATGATGAAGGAGCGAAAGTGTGACACCCCTTACCCATCTACAGTGTAGCCCAGCAAGATATGCCACACAGTGTGCTGGAGCACCAAATCATATTTCAATTCAATTTACCCTTTTTACTTATTTATTTACAATTTTTGATTAATCTAAATTTTTCGCAAATTTTATAGAAAATCCGACAGAGTGCCGGCTGTAAATTGGAAAAACAGTTCTTCTGAATCTATTAAAAACACCTCCAATATAATTATAATTTCAATCTTAGTCAACCACCAACATATTTCTAACAATTTCTCAAATCACTTTAGTATCTCAAAATTCAATTCATTTTATATCACACTCAATTCAATGAGAAATGATCACATTTATTACTGAACATAGTTTATAGATAATTACATCAAAAGCATAATTACATGAGTTTATAATATTCATTACAGAAGTTTACAAAATACAAAATACCAAAAGTGACCTAATGTCCTACCAAATACATTGCCAATGTGAGGTGACTCTGAACTCTGTGTGCAGATCTGAAAACTCACCCAGTATGAGGTCTGCTGGACTTCCCAGCTATGTTTCCAGTACCTGCGCGTGGCAAATGCGACACGTTAAGCAATTCTGCTTAGTGGTGACAATATAAAATAAAATAAAATAACTAAAATAATATAAATATGCAGAATGTATGTTTACATTTTAGGTAGACTTAATTTCTGGCATTTATTGCAGTATAATTCGATTAAAATTTTGTAAGATTCATTATTATTGCCCGAGTAACCCATACTAGTTGACTGGACAGGATAAACGGGTAAACTGGCACTGGATACTAAGCACCTCGGACCATCACACCATCGGTTACATTGTGTCTCCCAGTGTGCAACAGAACAGTTAATAAGCTGTAATAATTATCAGGGATAAAATTCAAGTATAATAACTCTAATAACATAGCCAAAGGCTATTTTACCACAGAATGGCACATGAGGCCATAAAACACAAAATGGCATGAAGCCATATACAGTACTACTAACAGAACCCTATTGGCATGCCAACCTATCCAAACCAATCTTGTTAGGTGTACTAGGGCATGTTACACTATTAATTTATGCAATTCTTGAAATTTAAGTTTAGGTGTTACTATTCATTCCATTAGTCAACAAAAATGTTGACTTTTGCATAGACAATAGGTACATTGGTTTTAATATTCCCAACATACCACATTTTGCATTCTAAAATTGTGGGTATTGGTTGCCAATACTATTTCTAAGCTTAATGTAAATGGTTCAAAATTTTCAGATTTTAAGCTTGGTGTTTACTGTTTCATTAGTCATTTTTGCAGTGGGAATTTGGCAAAGTGTTCAACATGAAAGTTGCTCCTTATTGTGTTTAGTTACATTTCTTTTGTTTTGAATCACTCTATTTGGAGTTTTTCAGCTCAAGTTATGGCCTAAACACCATTACTGGCCGAATTGCCAACTTCCCAGATTTTCTGGACTGACCAAATCTATAGTGTTTGGGGTAGTGACTGCAGGTCACCTTTTGAACATATTATAGTCAAAATTTGGGTTAGGTTTCCTCATGAAAGTTGTAGATATATGTCTCAGCTATTTGCTGGTAAAATTTCAGGTCAATTGGACCTTTCTACACTGAGTTATGACCAAATGAATAAATACTGTTCATTTGGTCATTTTGCCCAGGCTGAATGCAGGTCACCCAGATTAAGGCAATCTTTAGGTCAACTTGGTTTAGTTTTCTGGGCATGGTTTCTTCACCAAAGTTGTACCATTATGTGTCTAGTTTCATGTCCAATTGGCCTTGCACTAATTGAACCTTTACAACTCCAGTTATTACTGCCCAAACCTGCTGGACTCATGCTAAGTCCTGCAGGTCAGCCAAGGCAGCAACACTAACTGCAATTCCCACTAATCAAACTACTTCATTTCCTGTTTACACATAACCAAATGGTCACTAATTGACCATTAAAACTTACTTTAACTATTACATAATCAAAGTCTCCATTTCATACCCAAACCCTAACCCTAACATCTCAAATCATGCATTTAACTTGCATTTCATCATTTCATTTAAGAGACTAATGTTAAGGCAGCCATACTACCATTTCTAGTTCCATGAAATCCTCAAAATCTCACCATATCCAAGGCAGCCAAAAATTATGGTATGGCATACACATAATATTTATTCCATTTCCTTGTAAATTTTGCATTCAATTCACTCCCTTAACATGAATTAGAAAAGAGAACTCAAGTTTAGTCACTAACCTCTAATGGAGTGAAATTCAAACTTGCAAGAACTCTTCTTTAACACTTCCTTTTGCTCCCAAAAGCTTCACTATGAGGAAAGAACAAGTTTTTGTGTTGGGAACTTAGGCTTTAGTTGGGTAAAAACCAAGAAAATCAAGCTTTGGTAAGCTTGGCCATGGTGAGGTTATGGTGCGGCAAGGTAGGAGAGAGGAGAGCAGATGGTTGTTCCAGAATTATTGACTTATTTTCTTTTATTTTTAGTGTATTATAATTGTATTTCTTAAGTTTTAATTGGCCAAACATTTTAATGGCCTCATGCTTACATAATGCTTATGTAATAAAGCTAAATTTCTTTCATTTTCTTTTCTTTCCTTTCCTATTCATTTTTGAATAATTTGAAGGAACGGAAGAGTGAAAAACACAAGTTTATACCATTGAATTCAAAAATTTTCACCTAGGGTCACATGCATCATACAAGATTTATTTTTATCTATTTGATTTCAATGATAAACAATATATTAAAACTCTTTTAATATGTTTTTGGATCTGTATTTGCCATTTAAGATTTTAAAATTAATCAGATTAATTTTAGAACCCTAGATTAAATCAAGAACGATTACACTAACCTCTTGATGCACTGCAGCGTGTCTGCGCCTTTGAGATTCGTCTTCAGGACACCAGATGTTGTCCCTCTAGCTTGTCCACACCAAGAACACCTATGGCAGCCCTTGAAGAGCTTCTAAAACTTTTTCTATTAATTAGAAAATCAAGTTCTGCCTTTTAAGAGATTAAAGATGTAAATAGGACACTAAAAACAATTTCTAGCGTTCTTGATTCAAGAGATTGATGGCTAATCTCTTTGAATTGATGAGAGATGAAGAAGAATAGCTGGAGAGGCTCAAAGTGGCGTGACAAATGAGAGGAGAGGCTGCTGGTTGCTTTTTCTTTTCATAACAACACTTAAATAGCTAGGTTAACACATTAAACCCTTGCCACATGTCACCCTTTGATTAGCTCTAGGTTTAAGTGACCCAATCACATTGTGCCAAGTGTCAAACCTATATTTAATCTTGATTTTAATCATCTTACATGATTAAAAAACATTTGGCAAGCTTATGTGTTATGCCATGTGTCACCATCTCATGGTGCCACGTGTCACACTGCAAAATGACCAAAATGCCCCTGTGTCTTAATTTTGAGTTCTTAACCCAAAATAATTATTTTCTTCTTCTAATTAATTTATATCAAATATAAATTAATTAATTAATCTCTATTAATTAATTTCTCATTAATTAAATTCATATTTAAACACTTTAAATATAAATTTAACTTATATTATACATCCAATAATCTAGATTTGGTTTCAAGTCATGCTAGGGACTTTGCAATCTAATTGCAAACCAAACCTATTTAATTAATCAATTAAACTCTTTAATTAATTAATTAAATCATATTTAAATAGGTGATAACTTGTGTATGTGTGTGACTTACTAGGCTCATCACTAATTGGCAATGAGACATGATATCACCTCTTAATATCATCAGAACTCTTTCTTACCATAAATGATTTCTCTAAATCATTTTATGAACCTCATAGACCATGGTTAACACCTAGCATAGCATGCCATGGCCACCCAATTAGTAATAAGGTTTACCTTAAATGAACCTATAATCATATGTTACCATGCACTAAAATCTCTCTCATACAAAATCCCAACTCAAGCCGAGTCATGGTTTATGTCAAACTCCATTTGCTATGAATATTATGTTCTCTTTTAATTCCAGTTCTTGATTAAAAGATTTTCTCATCGAAACTCTTTTACGAATAAATCTATCTGTCCTGGCCAGGAACTTGAAACATCAAGAACAATTAAATGAACATAGGATTTTATCTCTATTTACTCAGAGGAACAGATTCCATCTTGATCAACACCTACCTCCATATATAACTAGTAGGAGCCAACACATGCCCATATACCCATACACGTACAAGTATGAAAGCGATCAAACTCAAACTACCTATATACAAGATAACTGCTATCTCGTGTCTAAAGATTATATGCATCGATATGATTTATGACAAAACATTGACAAGAGTAAACTCCATGTGCTTGTCATAAGTGTCACTGGTTCGGCCTACTTATCATTTATAAGTGCCTATCATGTTTGTTATATGGTATGAGACTCACCATTCCATCTTATTTATATCTCATATAAATAACTTGGGAACAAACATGAATACAATCTTTCTGGATAAGTCATGTCCTTATTATAAAGTATCCTCGATTGTGAACCTATTTATGATACTTTGTGCTAGAAATATTGTCATTCATATTCTTAACAACTTAAGAATAATATTTCTAACAAAATATCAATGGACCTTTTCTATTACACATAAATATATTATGTAAACGGAAAAGTGGAAATGCCTTTTATTAATAAAAATATGTACAAGATACATACTAAATGATATGCTCTAGGGCATACTACTAACATAATTTTTCATCAATATTTGTTCATATTTTATGTCATATAATTCACTTACATAAATGGACAAGTTGGTCAAAAATCATCTCTAAAGACGAAATGACCAAAATGCCATCCGTTTGGCTTAACGAGCCAAAATTGTGTGTACCGATTGATTAAATTTTCCTTGTGTTTTCTTAACATTTTATTGTCATTGGAACCCCAATAATCCTTTTCTGAGGTTCCAAAAATTATTTCATGAAGTTTTCCACGGGTCTAGGGTTGTTAACTGCCTTCACCGTCACTTCCCCTTCGGGTTACTCATCACTGGGGTTTCGGCTCGTTTAACCTTAGTGCATTTCATTCCTAAAAATTTTCCTTGTTTTTTATTAGCATTATTTGGTTTCTTTATAACTCCCCACTCTAGTCTAATTATAATTTGAAATATTCTAGCTGTCCGGACCGACATTGATCACTAGAATAGTAGACTGTGCAGACTAGTTAAAGCGAGGATGTTACATAAAGCATGAAAAGTTTATATCATTGAATTCAAAATTTTTTCACCTGGGGTTATATGCATCATGTAAGATTCATTTTTATCTATTTGATTTCAATGATAAACAGCATATTAAAACTCTTTTAATATGTTTTTGGATCTACAATTGCCATTTAGGATTTTAGAATTAATCAGATTAATTATTAGAATCCTAGATTAGATCAATAACAAGTACACTAACCTCTTGATGCACTGCAGTGTATTTGACACCTTTGGGATGCATCTAGGACACCAGATGTTGTCCCTCTAACTTGTCCACAACAAGATCACCAATGGCAGCCCTTGAATAGCTTCTAAAGCTTTTTCTATGAATTAGAAAATCAAGTTTTGCCTTTTGAGAGATTCCAGATGTAAACAAGACACTAGAAACAATTTTTAGTATTTTTAATTCAAGAGATTATTTGCTAATCTCTTTGAATTGATGAGAGAAGAAGAAGAAGAGAAGGGAATGGCAGCAAAGGGTGGCAGCACAAAGAGAATGAGCAACTTGTGTAATTTGTTCTTACATCCTTACACTTATATAGCTAGGTCACCACTTAAAACCCTTGCCACATGTCACCTTCTGATTGGATCTAGGCTTAATTTACTCAATCACATTGTGCCAAGTGTCAAACCTATATTTAATCTTAATTTTAATCATCTTACATATTAAAAGACATTTGGCAAGCTTATGTATAGTGCCATGTATTACCATCTCATGGTGCCATATGTCACCTTATGAAATGACCAAAATACCCCTGTGTCTTAATTTTGAGTTCTCAATCCAAAATAATTATTTCTCTTCTTCTAATCAATTTATATCAAATATAAATTAATTAATTAATCTCTATTAATTAATTTTTCATTAATTAAATTCATATTTAAACACTTTAAATATAAATTTAACTTATACCATACATCCAATAACCTAGATTTGGTTTCAAGCCATGCTAGGAACTTCGCAATCTAATTGCAAACCAAACCTATTTAATTAATCAATTAAACTCTTTAATGAATTAATTAAATCATATTTAAGTTGGTGATTACTTGTGTATATGTGTGACTTACTAGGCTCATCACCAATTGGCAATGAGACATGATATCAACTCTTAATATCATTAGAACTCTTTCTTACCATAAATGATTTCTCTAAATCATTTTATGCACCTCATAGACCATGGTTAACACCTAGCATAGCATGCCATGGCCACCCAATAAGTAATAAGGTTTACCTTAAATGAACCTATAATCATATGTCACCATGCACTAGAATCTCTCTGTTACAAAATCTCAATTCGAGCTGGAGTCATGGTTTATGTCAAACCCCAATTGCTATGAATATTATGTTCTCTTTTAATTCTAGTTCTTGATTAAAAGATTTTTCTCATCAGAAACTCTTTTCTGATTAAATCTATCTGTCCTGGCCAGGAACTTGAAATATGAAGAACAGTTAAATGAATATAGGATTTTATCCCTATTTACTTATAGGAACAGATTTCATCTTGATCAACACCTACCTCCATATATAACTAGTAGGAGCCAACACATGCCCATATACCCATATACAGTACAAGTATGAAAGCAGTATCAAACTCAAACCACCTATATACAAGATAACTGTGCTATCTCAGGTCTAATGATTATATGCACTGATATGATTTATGACAATGCATTGACAAGAGTAAACTCCATGTGCTTGTCATAAGTGTCACTATTTCGGCCTACTTATCATGTATAAGTGCCTATCATGTTTGTTATATGGCATGAGACTCACCATTCCATCTTATTTACATCTCATATAAATAACTTGGGAACAAACATGATTACAATCTTTCTGGATAAGTTATGTTCTTATTGTGAAGTATCCTCAATTGTGAACCTATTTATGATACTTTGTACTAGAAATACTGTCACTCATATTCTTAACAACTTAAGAATAGAATTTCTAAGAAAATATCAATGGACCTTTTTTATTACACATAAATATATTATGTAAACAGAAAAGTGAAAATGCCTTTTATTAATAAAAGATATACAAGACACATACAAAATGATATGCTCTAGGGCATACAACTAATAATCTCCCACTAGCACTAGAGCCATTCATTACAATATCTTAGACCCATCTTCTCAAGATGTCGGTTTAGCTGAGTCTGTGACATAGGCTTAGTGAATGGATCAGCTTGATTTTCAACTGATGCTATTTTCTGCATGGCTACATTGCCTCGTCCAACTATTTCTCTGATAATGTGGTAGCGCATTTCTATGTGTTTGGATTTCTAGTGAGACCGGGGTTCCTTAGCGTGTATGACTGCTCCATTGTTGTCACAGTGAAGTGGAATTGCTAACTCAATGGAAGGAACTACTGCAAGTTCTGTCATGAACTTCTTTATCCAAACAACTTCCTTTGCAGCATCTGATGCAGCAATATACTCAGCCTCGGTAGTGGAATATGTAGTCGTACTCTATTTGTAACTCTTCCAACTGACTGCACCTCCATTATAAATGAACACATATCCAGAGGTAGACTTTCTATCATCGATATTTGACTGAAAATCAGAATCAGTATAACCATCCAATTGCAAGTCTCCACCTCCATATATCAAGAATAAATCATTCGTTCTTCTCAAGTACTTAAGGATATTCTTGACAGCTATCTAGTGTTCAAAACCTAGATTGGATTGATACCTGCTAGTCAAACTAACAGCATATGCAATATCTGACCTAGTACACAACATTGCATAAATCAAACTTCCAATAGCCGAAGCATATGGAATCCTGGCCATTTTATCTCTTTCTTCTGGTGTCTTTGGAGACATCTCTTTAGAAAGGTGGATACCATGTCTCATTGGAAACAATCCTCTCTTGGAATCAAGAATGTTAAACCTCTTTAACACCTTTTTCAAGTATAGACTTTGGGATAAACCAATTATTCTTTTCGCTCTATCTCTATAGATGCGAATCCCAAGAATATAGTTTGCCTCCCCTAAGTTTTTCATGGAGATTGTATTTGACAACCATACCTTTACAGTTGTCAACATACCTGTGTCATTACCCATCAATAGTATGTCATCCACATATAAGACAAGGAAAGTGATAGCATTGTCACTAACCTTCTTATATACACATGGCTCATCCTCATTTTTGGTAAAACCAAATGACTTAATGGGTTTATCAAAATGGATGTTCCAACTCCTCGAAGCTTACTTCAACCCATAAATGGATCGCTTTAGCTTGCATACTTTGGAACCATCTTGGGATTCAAAACCCTTAGGTTGTTCCATGAAAATGGTTTCTTCAATGTATCCATTCAGAAAAGTTGTTTTGACATCCATCTGCCAAATCTCATAATCATAGTATGCTGCTATTGCTAATAGAATCCTAATTGATTTAAGCATGGCAATAGGCGAGAAAGTCTCCTCATAGTCAATTCCTTGCCTTTGGCAAAACCCTTTTGCTACTAGCCTTGCCTTATAGGTCTCTACCTTTCTATCAGAATCAATTTTCTTCTTGAAAACCCATTTGTTCCTTATAGGTACAATACCTTCAAGTGGGTCAACAAGATCCCAAACTTGATTCTTATGAATGGAATCAATCTCGGATTTCATAGCATCAATCCATTTAGAATAGTTTATATCTGATATAGCTTCTTCATAGGTAAGTGGATCATCTCCATGATCAACTTTTTCATGAGTGGACAACTCTTGTTCTTCTTCATGAAGGAAACCATATCTCACTGGTGGGTGAGATACCTGGTTATTCTACGAGGAACAGCTGTAAATGTTTCATTAATAGGTGTAGGTTGACTAGATGGATTTATATACATCTGATCTGTTGGTTGGTCAGAATTCTCCAATTCTAACTCTATTTGCCTTCCTTTACCTCCTTCTTAAACAAACTGTTGCTCAAGAAATGTGGCATCTCTACTTATCACAACCTTTTGTGATGTAGGCAAATAAAAATAATATCCAAAACTATCTTTTGGATATCCAACAAATGGACCCTTTTTTGATATGGTTTCCAATTTATCAGTGTTCAGCTTTTTGATTTAAGCTAGACAACCCCAAATCTTAACATGCTTAAGACTTCGTTTTCTTCCATGCCATATCTCATAAGGTGTGGAAGATACTGATTTTGATGGAATCCTATTCAGAATATGCAAAGCTGATTCTAATGTAAATCTCCAAAAGGAGATTGGCATATCAATATAGCTCATCATACTACGTACCATATCCAATAGGGTACGATTTCTCCTTTCAGATACACCATTCAACTGTGGTATTCTTGGAGGAGTCAGCTGGGAAACAATGCCATGCTCTCTCAAGTATTCATCAAATTCAGTACTCAAGTATTCACCTTCACGATCTGATCAAAGAGCTTTAATACTCTTTCCTGTTTGATTTTCTACTTCAGATTTAAATTCATTGAACTTTTCAAAGGATTCATGTTTGTATTTCATCAAATACAAATACCCAAACCTTGATTTATCATCAGTAAAGGTAATAAAGTAATGAAAACCACCTCTAGCCATTTCTTTAAATGGACCACATATATTAGTATGTATTAGCTCCAAAATATTTTCAGCTCTTAGTCCTTGTCCTATAAAGGGTGATCTAGTCATTTTGCCTTGAAGGCAAGATTCACAAGTTGGAGTAGGCTCAGAGCCCAATGAAGATAAAATCCCCATTTTGTCTATTTTTGTAATCATATCTTCTACAACATGACCTAACCTTAAGTGCCAAATATATTTTGAACTTGAGTTGATTTTCACCATGGCATCGCATTCATGTAGATCACTTGCATTCAATTTGTGTTTGTCATTATTATCCAAATAATAAAGACCATCATTCATATAACCCGAACAAACATATTTATTTCCAAAATAAATATTACAAACATCATCTGTGAATTGAAATTCATAGCCATTTCTAGTCAAACTAGATATAGAAATGATGTTCTTAAAAACATCAGGTACATATAAAATATTATCTAAACACAAATCATGTCCAGATATGTAAAAAGATTTAGATCCTATGGCTAAAGCTTCAACAGTTGAGTCGTCGCTAATCCGGAGTCTAACATCTCGAGAACGCAAGCTGCTACTATTTGCTAATTCCTGCATATTATAAGAAATGTAAGAACTGGCACCAGTATCTAAAACCCAAGCTGTAGATGAACTATGAGTATCATCAAAATCTAAATAACAAGATATGGACATACCTTTCAAAGGTGTATCCTTCTTGTTCTTCAGAGAATCAAGATACTCTGGGCAGTTCCTTTTCCAGTGCCCATCCTTCTTGCAGTGGAAACACTTTCCTTTGCCTCCATCAACTTTAGTCTTCCCTTTCTATTTCGCTATATACTTGGAAGGACCAGGAATCTGAGATTTCTTTTTCTTATTGCCCTTCTTCTTGTTGGACTTTCCTGCAGAAGAAGATGCAATCAAAGCTACCTCTTTTCCTTTATTGCTCGGTATATTCTTTTGGGCAATAACTAGCATGTTGAGTAAACCAGCCAAGGTGCATTCCTGTTTAGTCATATGAAAATTTGTCACAAAATTACCAAATGACTCAGGAAGGGACTGAAGGATCAAATCCGTCTGCAGTTGGAAATCCAAGTTAAAGTCAAGATGTTCCAGCTGCTCAATCAGCCGAATCATCTTGTGGACATGTTCCCCAACATTCTGTCCCTCAAACATCCTCATGCGGAATAGTTGTCTAAATATCTCATACCTAGCATTCATGCTGTGCTCACCATAAAACTCTTGTAGGTGAAGGAGGATCTCACTCGCACTTTGCATGTTCTCATGCTGCTTTTGTAACTCATTACTCATGGAAGCAAGCATGTAACATTTAGCTCTCATATCATGCTCCTTCCACATGTCCAAAGTTTCATGTTCCTCTTGAGTGGCCTCTGGAGGTAAGGGACCAGGAACATTTGAGTCTAGAACATATCCTATATGTTCAAGGTTCAGGACAAGTTTCAAATTTCTTAGCCAATCAGATAAATTAGGTCCTGTCAACCTATTGCGATCAAGTATGCTTGCAAGGATATTAGATGGTGGTAGTTGTTCTGTGCTCATTATTATCAGAAAATTAACTATAGAAAAATAACCAGATTAATTAGTAAATGTATCATGTAATTAACCAAAATAATTATGATTTTTTAATCAAATTGGTCCTCCCACTAACTTAGTGAATCCTACACTTCCAAAGTAGAAAACGGAAATCCTAGTTGGATGGATTTCTAGTGGGTGATTGAATTCTTATAATTCTATTGATCATCCTCAGGCACATCCATTATTGGAATAACAATAAATTATAAGAGAGCAACTCCTTGCCCATCACATCTCATGTGAGGTTCAATCCTTTACCTAGCCCCTAATGCTCAAAATCTCAAGCACATCCATTATTGACTTATCTTGCATTAGTTAAGTTGATCCCATTGAGCCAGTAAATATGCAAATAATTTTAATGTCCTCAGGTACATCCATTATTGGCCACCAAACCATTTACATATTTACAACATCTCATGCTTAACAATTATTCTTAAGAAAATCTCTTAAATTAATTGCATCATATGCAACTATTTAAAATTTCTTAAAATAATTGCCCCAATGGAGGGCCCATGTTATAATTACTTTAATTATAGCATATCCAACTTAATCATTTGTCTGGAAGATTTTATGGTCATGCTAATTACTATTAAGGTCTCACTTTGCACATTATCTAATTAGCATGCATATATCATATACTTGCATACATTCCCATGCATCTCATGCATTCATGGATAATAAATAAATATGGTATGATCATGGACTTTTCTGAGGGATTCAATTCTAAGCTACCAAGAATTGAATCAGGGCATTCTTAGGTGCATTTCATTCATTCATATTACAAGAGTTGCTGAAGGAGTACATAATCAACACTTGATCTTGAATTCCTCCCACTGGTCCCACCAATGCTCTTGACTTCCTTGATCTTCTTGCAATCCAATTACATAGTAATCCTTGGCATACCAAGGCGAATTTACAAGAACTAAAGAAATGAAATTACAACCCAACATATTACAACCTTTATAATACATGCCCAAAATAAATTAAAATAAATTAATTAATTTACAACCCAAAGAAAACATAAAAGAAATAAATTCAATCACATTGGTCTTTTATAGTCCATGATCATCCATCATGCATATCACTATTTAACAATTAAATAAAACATACATACTTAAATTAAATTGAATATCTCATATTCAACTTAAAAATCCAGATTTGAATATGATTCAAACAAATTTAAAAATTCAGATTTGAATCATTCAAACAAATTTAAAAATTCAAATTTGAATCACATTCAAACAACTTTAAAAATTCAGATTTGAATCATATTCAAACAACTTTTAAAATTTAAATTTGAATCACATTCAAACAACTTTTAAAAATTCAGATTTGAATATGATTTAAACAACTTTAAAAATTTAGATTTGAATCACATTCAAACAACTTTAAAAATTCATATTTGAATCATATTCAAACAATTTTTAAAATTTAGATCTGAATCAAAATTTAATTGTGTGATTAAAAAACCTAATTAAACACTTAATTAGTCATGGGCCTAATTATGGGCCTTGGAACAAAGCCCATAAACATACCCAAACAGCCATGCGCATGGTTGAATGAATCAAACCATGTGCATGGTGGTGTAGTTCATCAAGCCGCCACCTTTGTTGGTCCAACTAGCAAAGGATCTATCATCTCATGATCAAACCACACAATTAAATCATATAATCAAAAATCTAAATGGCAAATATAGTGGCTCTGATACCAATTGAAGGAGCGGAAGTATGAAAAACATAAGTTTATATCATTGAATTCAAAATTTTTTCATCTAGGATTACATGCATCATGCAAGATTCATTTTTATCTATTTGATTTCAATGATAAACAGCATATTAAAACTCTTTTAATATGTTTTTGGATCTACATTTTCCATTTAAGATTTTAGAATTAATCAGATTAATTATTAGAACCCTAGATTAGATCAAGAATAAGTGCACTAACCTCTTGATGCACTGCAGTGTATTTGACACCTTTGGGATGCGTCTAGGACATCAGATATTGTCTCTCTAGCTTGTCCACACCAAGATCACCAATGGCAGCCCTTGAACAGCTTCTAAATCTTTTTCTATGAATTAGAAAATTAAGTTTTTCCTTTTGAGAGATTACAGATGTAAACAGGACACTAGAAACAATTTCTAGTATTTTTAATTCAAGAGATTGTTTGTTAATCTCTTTGAATTGATGAGAGAAGAAGAAGAAGAGAAGGGAATGGCAGCCAAGGGTGGCGACACAAAGAGAATGAGCAGCTTGTGTAATTTGTTCTTACATCCTTACACTTATATAGCTAGGTCACCACTTAAAACCCTTGCCACATGTCGCCTTCTGATTGGCTCTAGGCTTAATTGACCCAATCACATTGTGCCAAGTGTCAAACCTATATTTAATCTTAATTGTAATCATCTTATATGATTAAAAGACATTTGACAAGCTTATGTATAGTGCCATGTGTCACCATCTCATGATGCCACATGTCACCCTGTGAAATGACCAAAATACCCCTGTGTCTTAATTTTGTGTTCTCAATCCAAAATAAATATTTCTCTTCTTGTAAACAATTTATATCAAATATAAATAAATTAATTATCTCTATTAATTAATTTCTCATTATTTAAATTCATATTTAAACACTTTAAATATAAATTTAACTTATATTAGGCATCCAATAACCTAGATTTGGTTTCAAGCCATACTAGGGACTTTACAATCTAATTGTAAACCAAAATTATTTAATTAATCAATTAAACTCTTTAATTAATTAATTAAATCATATTTAAGTTGGTGATTACTTGTGTATGTGCGTGACTTACTAGGCTCATCACTAATTGGCAATGGGACATGGTATCAACTCTTAATATCATCAGAACTCTTTCTTACCATAAATGATTTCTCTAAATCATTTTATGCACCTCATAGACCATGGTTAACACCTAGCATAGCATGCCATGGCCACCCAATTAGTAATAAGGTTTACCTTAAATGAACCTATAATCATATGTCACCATGCACTAGAATCTCTCTGTTACAAAATCTCAATTCGAGCTGGAGTCATGGTTTATGTCAAACCCCATTTGCTATGAATATTATGTTCTCTTTTAATTTCAGTTCTTGATTAAAAGATTTTTCTCATCAGAAACTCTTTTCTGATTAAATCTATCTGTCTTGGCCAGGAACTTGAAACATCAAGAATAATTAAATGAACATAGGATTTTATCCCTATTTACTTAGAGGAATAGGTTCCATCTTGATCAACACCTACCTCCATATATAACTAGTAGGAGCCAACACATGGCCATATATCCATACACAGTATAAGTATGAAAGCAGTATTAAACTCAAACCACCTATATATAAAATAACTGTGCTATCTCAGGTCTAAAGATTATATGTACTGATATGATTTATGACAATGCATTGACAAAAGTAAACTCCATGTGCTTATCATAAGTGTCATTGGTTCGGCCACTTATCATGTATAAGTGCCTATCATGTTTGTTATATGGCATGAGACTCACCATTCCATCTTATTTGCATCTCATATAAATAACTTGGGAACAAACATGATTACAATCTTTCTGGATAAGTCATGTCCTTATTGTGAAGTATCTTCGATTGTGAACCTATTTATGATCCTTTGTACTAGAAATACTATCACTCATATTCTTAACAACTTAAGAATAGAATTTCTAACAAAATATCAATGGACATTTTCTATTACACATAAATATATTATGTAAATAGAAAAGTGAAAATACCTTTTATTAATAAAAGATATACAAGATACATACAAAATAATATGCTCTAGGACATACTACTAACACATGACTCTCCACTTCCTTCTCAACTGCCCTCTGAGATGTGGGGTCCATATACTATTGAAAATAACAAAGACAAACAGATCTGTATTAGTGTCACCTTGACTCTTACACATGCAATGCATGGTATGGACTTGATCTAGACCTAGAAATACCTAAACCGTGCTCTGATACCACTAAATGTGATACCCCTTACCCGTCACACAGTGTACCGGAACACCCTATTTTATTTCAATCATTTTTATTCTTCCTTAATTAATTTTTTTCATAGTTATGAAGTACAATTTGTGAAATATAATTTATTTAAGTTATTTATTGAAATTATAAATTTATTTGAGGTTCCACAAATTTTATAGAAAATCCGCCAGAGTACCGGTTAAAAATGGAGAAAACAGTTCTTTGGAACCTATGAAAAACACTTCCAATACGTTTTCAATCATTCCCAAACTCCATTTTATCAACAAAGTCTCAATATTTCTCAATAATACTTCTATTTGTCATTCATTCATTTCATGTGATATTCATATACAAGTCATAAATAAATACTCAATTTTTCATTTATAAACACAAATTTCAAATATTTACATTAATACCAAAATATATTACATGAGTCTCAATTATACATGAGAAAATAAAAGTTTAATTACAAAATACCAAAATGAGACCTAGTGTCCTACCAATGCACTGAAGTCTGTGAGGTGACACGGACGCTATGCAGAACTGTAGACGGCCTCACCCAGTTTGTGGTCTACTGGGCTCTCTGTCAGTCTCTCCAGAGCCTATGCGTGGCAAAAAGCAACGCGCTAAGCAATAATGCTTAGTGGTGCCAATAATAGAATAAAAATAGCTAAAAGAAAATAAATATGCAGTGAATGTATTGATGTCTCATGCAGATAAATTTTTGATAATTATTGGTAGTCTTATTTATTTAGTACTTGCTAGATTCATTATCTCATTAAAATTTTCAACTTTCATTTTTGGTTGCCGAAGTAACCTATACTGGATGACTGGACTGGATAAACGGGTAAACTAGCACTGGGTATCAAATACCTCGGGCTGTCACACCATTAGCCACATATGTATCTCCTGGTGTGTAACAGAACAGCTGATAAGCTCTAATAAACATTAGGCACAAGTCCAAGTATCATCATAATATCAGAATGACTAAAAATCATAAAATCACAGAATGGCACAATGCCAAGTGTAGTACTGCTAATTGAATCCTATTGGCATGCTAACCTATCCAAACCAATCTTACTAGGTGTACTAGGGCATGTTACACTTTTAAATTTTACAATTATTGAGATTGAAGTTTAAGTGTTACTATTCATTTCATTAGTCAACTAAAATGTGACTTTTGCATAGACAATAGGTACATTGGTTCTAATATTTCCAACTACCACATTTTGCATTCTAAAGTTGTTGGTATTGGTTGCCAATACCATTTCTAAGCTTAGTGTTAGTTATTCACAATTTTCAGATTTCAAGCATTAAGTTTACTGTTCCATTGGTCATTTGTACAGTAGGAATTTGGAAAAATTGTCTTAATGAAAGTTGTTCCTTATTGTATCTAGTTATATTTCTTTTTTTGAATCACTCCATTTTAAGTTTCGTAGCTCAAGTTATGGCCTAAATATCATAACTGGCCGGATTGCAAATTTTCTAGATTTTCTGGACAGAACCAAATCTATAGTGCTTTGTACACTGAATTCATATCAATTTTTGAACATGTTATGATCAAAAATTGGGTTTGGTTTCTTCATGAAAGTTGTAGGTCTATGTCTCAGCTATCTGCTGGTAAAAGTTTAGGTCAATTGGACCATTCTATACTATGTTATGACCAAATGAATAAACACTGTGCATTTGGTCATTTTGCCCAGGCAGAATGCAAGTCACCCGGATTAGGGAAATTTTTAGGTCAACTTGGTTTGGTTTTCTGAGCAGGGTTTCTCCACCAAAGTTGTGCCATTATGTGTCTAGTTTCATGTCCAATTAGCCTTGCACCAATTAAACCTATACAACTCCATTTATAGCTGCCCAAATCTGCTGGACTCATAACCAATCCTGCAAGTTACCAAGGGCAGCATGCCTAAGTTCAACTCCAACATCCTTACTCACTTCAATTTATCCTCACACATATTCAAATGGTCACTAATTGACCATTACAAGGTTAACATACTAATACATGAGCAAACCCTATTGTTGTTCAAGTGTTCACATTTTCAAGGTCCATTCATGCATCACACTTGCATTTCACTTACTCTTACATGTTCAATCACTCATTTCATACCAAGGGCAGCTCATAACCACTTTGTTTCAAGTAATTTCATCAAACCCTAACCATCCCTAGGCTGCCGAAATTATAGGGATGGACACACATAAGTTTTACTTTGTTTTTATTACATTTTCTACTTATTTCATGGCATTAAGCATGAATCTAGTAAAAGTAGTAAGAGTTTGGACACTAACATCTTTTGCTAACTATTCCAAGTCCCCACAACTTTCTTCTTCCTTATTCTTTTAGCTAGCTAGAGGATGTTCAAGATGCAAGATCACTTTTTTGTGAAGCAAGGTAGTGGATTCATGGTGATTTGGTAGGTGATTTCAAGCTTACATGAAGCTTCCATGGAGGTTGGGATGGAAGAGGCTTTTCGGCCGGTTTGGTTTGGGGAAGAAAGTGGATTGTGTTTGTTCATTTTTTACCTCATTTTACCTCTTTTTAATTGGTTTTTAATAGCTTGTTCAATTGTGATTGGTGGGAGCACTTTTAATGACCTCATGGTGATGTCATAATTAACATTTTTCTCATTTTCTTTTTTTTCTTCTCTACTCATTTTTAATTTAATTTTTAGTAATATTTATTCAAATTTTATGTTATAATAATTATTTACTTAACTGGACAAGTCGGCCAAAAATCACCTCTGAAGGCGAAATGATTAAAATGCCCTCCGTTTGGCTTAACAGACTAAAATTGTCTGTACCAATTAAAAAAATTTTCTAAGCATTTTCTTGGCATTCTAATGCCATAGAAACCTCAATAACTCTTCCCTGGAGTCCCAAAAATTATTTTATGAATTTTCTCCCTAATTTAGGCCTTCTAGTTGCGAAGACCGCAACTTCCCTCTAGGTTACCCATCGCTAAGGCACCAGCTCGTTTAACTTAGTTGTATTTTATTTCTAAAATTTTTCCTTAATTTTTCTTATTAATATTTGAGTTAATTATGGTTCTTCACTTTAGTTTAAATATTTTTTCAGACGTTCTAGCTGTCCAGACCGACATCGATCACCGGAACAGTAGAATGTACAGAATTGCTATAGTGAGAGTGTTACAGTAACCCTCTGTATCCCTCAAACTTAGAGCTTTTCTCGCCATTGTTGAAGCATGCCCAATATAACATTACATGGGGCCAACCTGTGTAAGTGTCTGGATTTTTTTGTAGAGGTATTCCAGGGTTTCAGAATATTACACGGGGGGTGTATAACTTATACATGACCCATGTAATTTTCTAGCTCTCCAATTCTTCAGTATTAAAATTTCATGCTACGACTATGAATGAAATGAATGTAAAAATTAACAACAAAGCTACTTCCCCAGTTTTATATAGTATCCTCTTGAGTGGTTTTGATCTGACGTCTCCTTATTTCCCTCAGTTCCCCACTTTTGCAGAATTTAGACTTGGGGTGCCTACGAAATAATGCATGAACAAACATAAAACAAAAGTAAGAGTTAAAATAAAGAAAATTATACAAAAAAATAAAAATAAAACTTTTGGGTTACCTCCCAAAGAGGGTTGTTTATAGTCTTTAGCTGGACTGTTCCCTCATTATTCACGGTCTGTCTAGAGGATGATCGAAGGTGCAGTTGGCTCCCTCCTCTATGGGTTCTCCTGGGAAGTATGCCTTCAGCCTTTGCCTATTCACTTTGAATGCTCTTAAGGTTTCACTCTAAATCTCTACAGCTCTATGCGGGAAGACTTGCATAACTTTGAAGGGCCGGGACCATCGTGATCTTTGCTTTCTTGGAAAAAGTTTTAACCTAGAGTTGAAGAGCAGGACAAGGTCTCCTTCTTTTATTTCTTTTCTTGCTATGCTTCTGTTATGCCATCTTTTGGTTTTGTCCTTGAAGTTTTTGGCAATCTCATATGCGTTTTGTCGGATTTCTTCCAACTCATTGAGCTGTAGGAGCTCTTTTTCACCAGCAGCTTTGAGGTCAAAATTTAGGGTCTGAATCACCTAATAAGCTTTGTGTTCAAGCTCGATAGGGTGTTGTGCCAATTGGAGTTTTATATGTAGTGCGGCATGCCCACAGTGCATCATCTAACTTCACGGACCGATCTTTCCTTGAGCGATTTACTGTTTTCTCTAGAATCTGATTCAACTCCGTGTTTGAAATTTCTACTTGGCCATTGGTTTGAGGATGATAAGGTGTGGCTATCTTGTGAGTCACTCCATACTTCTTTAATAGTGTTTCAAATTGTTGGTTACATAAGTGACTTCCTCCATCGCTGATTATTGCTCGTGGAGTGCTAAATCTTATGAAGATGTTCTTCTTAAGGAACTTTGTGACCACACTGGCATCGTTGGTTGGCATGGCTATTGCTTCTACCCAATTTGATATATAATCAACACCAACCAAAATATGCTTGTTTCCAAAGAAGGAGGGGAATGGGCCCATGAAGTCTATCCCTAACACATCAAATAGCTCTAACTCAAGTATACCGTGTAGTAGCATTTCATTCCTTCTGGAAATATTATCTGTTCTTTGGCATTGATCACAAGCTAGCACGAAGGATCTCACATCCTTAAACAAATTAGGCTAGTAAAATCCTGCTTGCAAAATTTTAGCTACTGTTTTTATGGTGCCAAAAGCTCTCTATATCCTCTTTCGCTAAGCATCGTCTTATCAGCCTGTCATTGCATCTCTTGTATAGCAGAGGTTCCTCTCATGTGTAGTATCGCACATCGTGCATAAATTTCTTCCTTTGCTGGTAAGACATGTTGGGTGGCAAAACCCTGCATACAAGAAAATTTGCAAAATCAATATACCTTGGAACTTGGGATAAGGCTAATAGGTATTCATCTGGGAATGAGTCATCTAAGTCCTTGTGTCTAAGTCCTTGGGATAAGGCTAATAGGTATTCAACTTCTTCTAAGTCCTTGTGTCTCAGCCTTGAGAGATGATTGGCTACCACATTCTCAACCCCCTTTTTGTCCTTGATTTCAAGGTCAAATTCCTGAAGGAGTAAGATCCATCGAATCAATCTTGGCTACGCTTCCTTTTTATTCAAAAGGTATCTGATAGCAGCATGGTCTATGTATACAATGACTTTTGATCCAAGAAGATAGGATCTGAATTTGTCAATCACAAACACTACTGCTAGGAATTCCTTTTCTGTGGAAGCATAGTTGATTTGCGCGTCGTTAAGTGTTCTGTTGGCGTAGTAAATGGCATGGAGTTTTTTTATCTTTCCTTTGTTTGAGTACTGCTCCCACAGCATAATCACTTGCATCACACATGATTTCGAATGGTAGCTCCCAATCAAGTGGTTGCATAATAGGTGCTAAGATCAAGGCCTCTTTTATCATGTTGAAAGAAGCAAGGCAATTTTCATCAAAATCAAAGAAAACATCTTGACTTAATAAATTTGTTGATGGCTTAGCTATTTTGAAAAAAATTTGATGAATCTTCTGTAAAAGTCTGCATGTCCTAAAAAACTTTACACTTCTTTGACTGATGTTAGTGGTGACATTTTTTTGATGATCTCAACTTTCTCCTTGTCAACTTCAATCCCTCTTTCTGATATCAGATGACCAAAAACTATACCTTCTCTTACCATGAAGTGATATTTTTTCCAATTCAGGACCAGGTTCAATTCTTCACATCTTTGCAACACTTTGGATAAGTTAGCTAAGCAATAATCAAAAGTAGTTCCATAGACAGAAAAATCATCCATAAAAACTT
This sequence comes from Hevea brasiliensis, assembly GCF_030052815.1. NCBI lineage: Eukaryota > Viridiplantae > Streptophyta > Magnoliopsida > Malpighiales > Euphorbiaceae > Hevea > Hevea brasiliensis. The sequence goes on from NC_079501.1 coordinate 72,920,412, forward strand.
CCATGATATATTTAATATAATTGGAAAAAAAAGCCATTATGCATCTTTGAAAAGTAGTAGGGGCATTAAAAAGACCAAAAGGTATTCTTCTATATGCAAAGGTTCCGTAAGGGCATGTGAATGTGGTCTTTTCTTAGTCTTCTGGTAGAATAGGAATTTGAAAGAATCCCGAATACCCATCTAGATAACAAAAGTGGGAATGATTTACTAGCCTTTCTAGCATTTGGTTGATGAAAGGGAGAGGAAAATTGTCTTTTCTGGTGGCACTATTCAATTTCCTATAATCTATGCATATGCGCTAACTAGTGACTACCCTAGTAGGGAATAGTTCATTATTTGCATTCTGGATGACAGTTGTCCCGCCTTTCTTAGGCACTACATGTACTGGACTAACCCATTTACTATCAGAAATTGGGTATATAATACCTGCATCTAATAGTTTCAGAATTTCTTTCTTAACTACTTCTTTCATGTTTGGGTTAAGCTTTCTTTGGTGTTCAATAGTGGGTTTACTGTTTTCCTCTATAGGTATCCTATGCATACAAATCGAGGGATTATCCCTTTCAGGTATTCTATTTTATACCTTATAGCCTTGCTATGGGTCCTAAGTACCCTTAGCAATTTTTTCTTCTATATCAGATAGGCTAGCATTGATAATAATAGAATATTTAGAGTTTGAGTCCAAAAATGCATACCTTAGTGAGGAGAGGAGAGGTTTAAGTTCTAGCTATTCAATGTTGTTCTCTGGCTTGCTTTTGGGTTGTTCCTCCTTTAGCTCCTCCACCTCGAAAGCTTGAGCCAAGGGTAGGGGTGGATGAGCTGCTAAATATTGTGCGCAAGCTGTAATTTTTGTGTTTTCATTATTAGCATTGTGAGTGTACAGTAAGCATGCTTCAAGAGGATCTTTAGGATATGTTTTACGCAATTCCTCTTCAACTTATTTGTCAACTGTATCAATTTTAAAGCATTCATCAAGTTCAAATTTGTGTTTTATCTTATTGAACAAGTTGAATTCCACTTATTCATCTCCTACCTTGAGAGTTAGCTGCCCATTTTTTACGTCTATGATTGCTCCGACGGTAGCCAAGAAAGGTCTTCCCAAGATGATAGGGATTTGAACATCCTCTTCCATTTCAAGGATAACAAAATCAAATGGAATGAAGAATTTACCCACCTTGATAGGGATATTCTCAACTATACTCACTGGATATTTAATAGACTGGTTAACCAATTGCAGTGAAATTTTTATGGGCTTCAGTTTTTCGACCTCCAGCTTTTGACATACTGATAGAGGCATTAGAATCACACTTGCCCCAAGATCACAGAGGGCCTTGTCTATGTTCTTATCGCTAATGAGACAAGGTATGGAAAAGCTTCCTAGATCCTTCAGCTTTGGAGGCAGTTTGTTTTGCAGTATAACACTGCATTCTTCTGTTAGAGCAACAATCTCATAGTCTTCCAGCTTTCTTTTCTTTGACAGAATTTCCTTAAGGAATTTGGTATAGGATGGCATATTAGAAAGTGCTTCAGTGAAGGGAATGCTGATGTAGAGTTTCTGTAAAACTTCTAAAAAGTTCTCAAACTAATTATCCAATTTGGCTTTCTGGAATCTCGGAGGAAAAGGTAGGGGAGGCTGATATGGCTCTGGTAGCTTCTTTTTCTTCCTTGCTTCCTCTTCATGATCCTTCTTGGCTTCTTTCTCTTTCTTCTCTGCTTGGCTTTTAGATTTATCATAGGTTTCCTCTGTTGGTTCTTCCTTTGGTTGTTCAAGAATTCTTCCACTCCTCAATGTAACTGTCTTACAATGCTCCTTTGGGTTCATCTCTAGTTGACTAGGCAGTTTACCAGCAGCTTTGCTTAAAGAACTTGCTTATTGAGCAATTTGATTTTCAATCATCTTGTTGTGAGTAGCAAGTTGGTCCATTCTGGAAGTTAGCTGCTTGATCATTTCATTATGTTGTTGTTACTCTGCTAGGAGGCCTTCCATAATGGATTCCATGGTCAACTTCGATTCAAGCTGTTGAGGTTGAGGAGGTGGTGGTGCCTGTGCAAAGTTTTGTTCTCTATTCAGAAACCTAGGGGGTGCTAGTGGTCTGTACCCTTGCTGTTTGTTTATTGGCTGATTTTGGAAATTTGACCATGAGAAATTCGGGTGGTTCCTCCATCCAGGGTTGTAAGTATTTGAGTATAGATTGTTCAGCTGCCTCTGGTTGAAGTTCCCTCCGTTATTCACATAGTTCATTTGTTCTGTGGAGGGTTCATTGAAGTTGTTGAATTTCGAAGTTGTATATCCTCCTCCACAATCTTCGCTGTGCTGGTTGCTTGTACCAACAGCGTTGGCTTGCATTCTATCAAGCCACTTCGTGAGCTGATCAAATTGAGCATTTATCATGCTTTGGGCATCCACTTCTAAGATCCCTGTTGTTCTCCTTGTGTTTTCTCTTTCATTTGACCACTCGTAGTTGTGATATGTGACCCTCTCCAGAAGTTCAAGTGCTTGTGCCACTGTTTTCTCCATTAGGTCACCTTCTGCAGCTGAATCTACCATGCTCCTCATAGAGGGTAGTAGCCCATTATAGAAATTTTAAACTAGGAGCCAATCTTCTATGTCATAGTGTGGACATTCCCTCTGCAGGTCCTTATATCTTTCCCATGCGTCATTGAGTGATTCACCTTCCTTTTGTCTAAAGGTGTTAAGTTCAACCCTTAACTTTGCAGTCTTTGTAGGTGGGAAATACCTTGCTAGAAAAGCTTGTGAGAGGTCTTCCCAAGTGGTGAATGTTTCAGCTAGTTGGGAAAGTAACCACTTCCTTGCTCTGTCTCAAAGGGAGAACGAAAATGCTCTGAGTCTTATAGCTTGATCAGATACTCCTGTAACACCCCATTTGTATAGCCTGGTATATTTCATTATTCCGGTGACCGGTGTCAGTCCAGAAAATTAAGGGGATTAGAACCATACTTAAGACAACTGGAGAAGCCATAAACACAAATAATTAGTAATGTCCAATTAGTTAAATATAAACAAGAAAAACAGAACAGAAGAAGTTAAACGAGCCGAGAGTCACAGCGATGGGTGACCTTCTCGGGAACGACTGCGAAGTCATTTTAAACTCAAATTTCGAATCGTAAAAAGTGACGCTGCGGTCCTTAGAACCCTTATAAACACAGTGGAAAAGAGAAAATCACAAAAAAGATCTGTTAAGCCAGTCAAATAATTAGGTCAGGGAGCCGAAAGAAATATGGAATTAATTGCAAACCGGGATGAACCGGCGAGGGGCAATTTGGTCAATTGGCCCCGAGAGCTGACTCCTAACCTAACTGTCAAATAAAATCAGAGAAAAGAAAATTTCGTAATTGAAAATTAAATTAAAGAACTAATAGAAAAAAAAGAAAATGAAAAAAGGAAAAGTCAAAAGGCGATGACATCATGCATGACCTCATGCATGATGCCATAAAGAATATAATTAATTAATTAATTTATTTACATTTTTGGTCTTCCATAAGACTTAAAAATTCATAAAAAAGAAAAAGAAAATCATTTCTTCTTCTTCAAAAAACGTTTTCATCTCTCTCTCACTTTTCTCTCCCAAGGTTCCTCCATTAACAAGCTTTTAAAGCTTGAAAAACTTAGTTCTTCCCCACAAGTTTCAACCCTAAACCCTAAAAAGCAGATTAAAGAAGATTAAAGAAGTTACCCTAGAAAAGAAGATTAAAGAAGAAAAGGAGGGAAGAAAAGTGAAGGAAAATCAAACTTGGCAATTCAAGAAAATTTGACAAGTGAGGTTAGTACTTGTTTCCCTTTCTTTTCTTCTTTAAGCTTTGAAATTAAGTTAAGATGAGTCTAAATTGCATGAAAAGTTAAAGAAAATGATAAGTTATGAAAGTACAAACAATTTGGCAGCTATGAGGGTTGGGGGAAAGTGATATGTTTCACTTCAATAAATCATGCATACAATTCAATCTAAGTGGGTAGGTGTTAGTGCCACACTTTAAATTGCATGAATGTAACAAATATGTGAATTAGGGTTTTGAACATTAGGGTTTAGAGGCCAAAAATGTTAAAAACTTGTAAATGGTGCCTTTGACCTAATGTGAAGTGAAAAATGGTCACTTGTGACCTAATTAAGTGTGTTAGAAGTGTTGGAATTAAAAGCCAATTCGGATTGGATAAGGTCATGTTGCTGCAGCAAGACAAAACCTCCTTTGAGGGACCAAAAATGGAATTTTACAAGTCCAATGGATATGGGACCAATTGGCGATAAAAATAGGCACTAAATGACACAATTTTCATTTAGGAAGCCTGCCCAAAAAGTGACTAAAACCTAGTGAACAAAGTGGCCGAAGTCGGAAAATCGTAAATTTGCCTCTGCTGACCAAATAAACAGTGTTTGTTCATTTGGTCATAACTCGAGCTAGGCAGGTCAAAATGACCTGAAATTTTACCAACAATTAGATAAGATATAGATCTAAAACTTTTATGAAGAACACCAACCCAAATTATCCCATTAACCCAATTAAAATACTGAGCAAAGTTGGTGACCTGAATCTGCAGAACTACAGATTGCTATATGAACAGTAAAGTTTCAATGGCTATAACTCTCTCTAGAAAACTCTGATTTAGGCGATTCTTGAACCGATGGAAACCTAAGACATAGTAGAACATTTCATATGAAGAAAATCGGATCAAATTATGGACTTAACTTGATCAAATTACTGAATGAAGTTGGATCAACAAATCTGCAGAACCAAATTCTGTAGCATAAATAGTAATAGTAATTTGCTTATAACTTGAGGTACAAAGCTCCAATTGGGGTGATTCAAAAAGGAGAATAAACTTAAGACAATAAGGAACATTTTCTATGAAGAAAGTTTTACCAAATTCCAACAGAAAACAATTAAGGACACCAAAACTGAAAATTTGGCAATTTTGCCTAAAAGACCTAAGTTTGAGAAAATGACCAAAACCAACAAGTTTGGTGACCAAAATGTGGTATGTGGGTAAAGTTGGAATTTCCATACCTATTAAGCCTTAGAAAGTCAATAATTTGACTTTAATAGTGCAGTGAATAGTAACCCGAAACACAAAATTTCAAGAACGTCGAATTTAGCACGTTAGAGCTAGGTAAAAGTGAAGTTAAATTTATTTTTGGATTTATGTTAAATTATGGTACTGAAACACTATAAAATTGTGTGTTTCAGTTGAAAGGAATACCGAGAAAGAACCCGAGGAACCGAGTCTAGGCCAAGAGGCTACTCGCTTGAGGTTTGTGCACAACGTAGACTTTTTATAATTATCTTCTGCATACTGTTTTGAATAATGTGAAATATTGAATTGTGGCATTCTTATGATGTTTGATTTAAATTGTGAAAGTTATTGTGTATATTTGAAATGACAATGTTTAACAAATTGTTAAGATAAGTTTTGAAACCACAGTGTCATGACCATATATTTGAACACCTCGCTAGCATGACTAGTGGGGGTAATTAGTTTCGAATTTTGATTCCTTCTCTGGAGAAGTGTTGAGGTGTGCCAGTAGAAGAGGATGTGAATGGATATCCACATATTTGAGCTAACTAGCCTTGTGATGTGATTTCTCTTTAGCCTCTGGCTATTGAGATTCTATTTGTTTTGAATGGCATGATCTAACTGTGGGTTTTATGAAATGTGTTTTGATACTTTGAAATGAACTTGGTTTGCATTTAAAATCTCATAATGCATGATTTGTACTTAATTCTCATGTTCAGTCAAATTTCTGAATAAATGTGATTTAAGTTTTGCATAAAGATTATTTTAGTATGTTGTGCACCACTGAGTCCTAGTACTCAGCGATAGCTTTTATTGCTGTCGCAGATTTAGAGAATAGAGAAGCAGCAGACTGAGCTGCTGAGGTGTGAGGAGCTATCAGCTTAAAGTCATCGGGTATAATTTATACCCTAATTGTAAATATTTCTTTTGATGTATGTATTGCATATAAATGTATGGACATGTAAAAATGGGTCTTGAGCAGTTTGTATAAAATTTGTATAAAGTTGTAATATATATTGTAGTTTGAAATTCTCTTAATGTAAATTTTGTAATGATGTATCTAAATTGTTTTGTTTCTAATGAAATATGAATGGAACTATTTTATTTAATTTGAATGAAATGGATTGCTAGTATTTTGATGATCATTGGATAGTGGATTTGAAATTTGAAAGTTGATAAATGTGTTGAGAAATTGATTGAGATTGAGTATGAAATTGAAGCAGTTGTTGAAAAAAAATTTTAGAAGTGCTTTTTACAGGTATTTAAAGAACTGGTTTCTCAAAATACAGAGAGAACTCTGTCAAAATTTTTATAAAATTTGCGTAAAAATAAAATGGGCCAAAAATATTAACTAGTTTTAATTTTAACTAAATGTTTTAAGTACTTATTAGAAAATACTCACCACTTGTCAAAAATAAGAAAATTATTTTAAAATCCCTTGTAGGGTACTTAATGAGTTATCGGTAGGTGAAGTTCGGTAGTTCATTAGGTATTCTACAGGATCATGTTATGCCTTACAGAGGGGTAAGGTGTGACAACTCCATTCATCTTAAATGTGTCACATGGGGCAGAAAGCACTAGAGGTGGTAGTGTGGATCTTCTGTTGGTGAACCTCCAAACTGGGTCTATTGAATCATTTGGAGCCATGCTGGTTTTAGTTCAAAGTTGTTGGCTTCCACTGTAGGTCTCGTAACACTGGGTTGAAATCCTTGGATAGATGGAGCTCTCTAGTCACTCAAGAGTCTTGGCCTATTGTTATTGTGACACCCCTTACCCGTCTACAGTGTAGCCGAGCAAGTTATGCCACTCAGTGTGTCGGAACACCAATTCATGTTTCAATTTCAATTAATCCTTTTTAATTCATTTATTTATAATTTTTGATAAAACTAAATTTTTCCGCAAATTTTATAGAAAATCCGGCAGAATGCCGGCTATAAATTGGAAAAACAGTTCTTCTGAACCTGTTAAAAACACTCCCAATAATATCATCACCTTATTCTCAATCAACCTCCAATATATTCTCAACAATTTCTCAATTCACTTCAATATCTCAAAATTTTCATTCATCTCATATCATACCAAATTCAATGAGAAACACTCATATTTATTTCTGAACACAGTTCATAGATAATTACAGCAAAAATATGATTACATGAGTTTATAATGTACATAACAAAAGTTTACAAAATACAAAATGGCAAAATATCAAAATATCTCAGATGGCCTAATGTCCTACCAAATGCACCGCAATGTGAGGTGACTCTGAACTCTGAGTGCAGATATGATGGCTCACCCAGTATGCGGTCTGCTAGACTCCCCAGCTAAGTCTCCTGTACCTGCGCGTGGCAAAAGCGACGCGCTAAGCAATTCTGCTTAGTGGTGACAATATAAAATAAAATAAATTAAATTAAAATAAAATATGCAGAATGAATATTTACATTTCTGGGTAGACTTAGTTTCTAATATTTATTGCAGTGTTATTCGATTTAAGTTTGGTAAAATTTATTAACATTGCCCGAGTAACCTAATTTAGTCAACTGGACTGGACAAACGGGTAAACTGGCACTGGGTACTAAGTACCTCGGACCATCATACCATCGGTCACATTGTGTCTCCCGGTGTGCAACAGAACAGCTAATAAGCTGTAATAATTATCGGGGATTAAACCCAAGTATAACAACTCAATATCATAGCCAAAGGCTATTATGTTACAGAATGGCATGGGAAGCCATGAAACACAGAATGGCATGAAGCCATACGCAGTACTGCTAACAGAACCCTAGTGGCATGCCAACCTATCCAATCCAATCACATTAGGCCTACTAGGGCATTTAGCACTTTTCATTTAAGTAATTCTTTGAAATTGTATTTTTATGATTACTATTCACTTCATTGGTCAACTAAAATGTTGACTTTTGCATTGGCAATAGGTAAATTAATTTAAATATCATCAACATACCACATTTTACATTTTTAACTTGTTGGTATTGATTGCCAATACCATCCCTAAGCTTAATGATAATTAGACAAAAATTTCAATTTTCATGCTTTGTCTTTACTGTTCCATTAGTCATCTTTGCAGTGGAATTTTGGAAAAGTTATCAACATGAAAGTTGTTCCTTATTTTGTCTAGATGAATTTCTTTTTTTGAATCACTCCATTTGGAGTTTTGTAGCTCAAGTTATGGCCTAAATACCATAACTGGCCGGATTGGGCAGATTCCAAAATTCTGGGCAAAACTGATTCTGCCAGATTTGGTGACTCAAGTTTGGTTGGCAATTTGACTAGGTTATGGTAATAATTTGGGTCAGGTTTCTTCATAAAACTTGTTGGTATATATGTCACCTTATTGCTGGTAAAATTTCAGGTCAATTGGACCTTTCTACATTGAGTTATGGCCAAATGACCAAATACTGTTCATTTGGTCATTTTGCCCAGGCAGAGTGCAGGTCACCCGAATTAGGGCAAGCTTTTGGTCAAGTTGGTTTGGTTTTCTGGGCATGGTTTCTTCATCAAAGTTGTGCCATTATGTGTCTAGTTTCATGGCCAATTGGCCAAACACCAATTGAACCTCTACAATTCAATTTATGGCTGTCCAAACAGGCTGGACTCACAGCCAAACCTGCAGGTTACACAAGGCAGCCACTCCAACCTCAAATCCCACAACCCAATTCACTTCATTTCTGGTTCAAACCAAACCAAATGGTCACTAATTGACCATTAAAACCTACTTCCATCATCACAAGATCAAAGTCTCATTTTTCAACCCAAACCCTAACTCAACAATTTCAAACTCATGCATTTTCACTTTATTTCATCAATCTACTTAGCAAATACATATTGTGGGCAGCCCTAATACCCTTTTAACTTCATTAAATTCAACACCATCAAACCCTAACCATGGCTGCTAAAAATAAGGGATGGCATACCAATGTCTTTCATCAAGTTTCTTTGTCATTTAATCACCAATATAGTGCTTAAACATGAAATTGAATTGAAATTTAAGGTTTTGGTCACTAACCTCTTATGGAGTGAGATTTCTCACTTGCTAGGGTTCCTCTTTTCCTTTTCTTTTTGCTCCCAAAAGACTTGCCAAGAGGTAAGAACACTTTTTTGTGTTGCTAGGTTAGGGTTTTGTTGGGTAAAAAGTGGTGGAATCAAGCTTTGAAAAGCTTGGTTTTGGTTAGCTATGGAGGAGGTGGTGACGCCAAGAAGAAGAAAGAAGAAGGTCTTCAGATTTCTTCTTTTCATTTTCTGCCCATTTAGCCTCTTTTAAATAAGATTATGCCATGTGTCAAGTTTTGATTGGTCGGGAGAATTTTAATGACATCATTATGATGTCATTATTCCATTTTCTTTCAATTTCTCACTATTTCTTGTCTATTTAATTTCAATTAAATTTTTAGCAATATTTATTCATATTTTATGTCATATAATTCATTTACATAAATGGACAAGTTGGTCAAAAATCATCTCTGATAACGAAATGACCAAAATGCCCTCCGTTTGGCTTACCGAGCCAAAATTGTGTGTACCGATAGAAAAATTTTTCTAAGTATTTTCTTGGCATTCTAATGCCATAAGAACCTTAATAACCCTTCTCCGGAGTCTCAATAATTATTTTATAATTTTTCCCAGTCTAGAAAGCTAACGGCCTTCACCGTCACTTCCCTTTCGGGTTACCCATCCTTGGTCTTTCGGCTCGTTTAACCTTAGTGTATTTGGTTTCTAAAATTTTTCTTTGATTTTTATGAGCATTATTTAGTTACTTAATAACTCCTCACTCTAGTCTATTTATAATTTCAAACATTCTAGCTGCCCGGACCGACATTAGTCACCGGAACAGTAGACTGTACGGACTAGCTAAAGTGAGGATGTTACAGTTATTGTTAGCCATAATTAGAATTTTTAGATTTCCTTGATCTTGCTCTTAGTGTCTCCTTTCTCTCCTGATGGCTCTCATAGTTCTATCTATCTCGGGATCCAAGCCCAAAACTTCTTCCTGTTTTGCTTTGGTCATGCACCAGACCAAATACCTAAGAGAAAACAGAAGAAAGAAAACAAATTAAATAAAACTAAACAGTAAATATAAATGCCTAAATCAGCTAAATTGCCTATTGCTCAATATTACTAAAACTAAATTCTCCGGCAATGGCGCCAAAAACTTATTTGCTGGTTTTTCAACCCCGCTTTTCAACCCCGCAAGTGCATGGATCGCTAACAAGTAATAAAGTAGCGAGTGAAATATCGTCCCATGAGGAATTTAGTTAGTAAGTACCAAACTACAAAGCAGTTCTGACGGTTTAGGCTACCGAATATGAATGAAAAGTATATTAAACTTATTTTGGATGTTGAAAATAAACTTTGAATAAAACTATCTATTGAAATAATTCCATAATTAAGATTTCACACTATAATCTTATTATGGATTCTAATCTCGTCTATTCATTTGATCGAGGATCGTTACTTTGATAAAAATTAATCCTAGGATATCCTAGGTCCTCTCTCAAGGCACCTAAGGTGTGCTCCAATTAGAGCCAAACCCTACTTTCATTGGTGATTAGTCCTAATAAAACCCTTTAAGATCTATGATTAATTTTGGAACTCCACAAAAGTTATCAGCCTATCTCTAGGTTAGATTTTCTAGGTTCAAAATCCTGATTTTCTAATAGTAATCTTCACCTTTCAGTCATTCAATTAATATTTTTAATTAATACTAAGTGGGTACCAACACATAGCATGCATTAAGATCACAAGAAATTGAATCAAATGGCAAAACTCAAGTCTAATAAATAAAACTCAGTATTCATCCATAATAATAACTACAAGCATTATTCTCCCAATTCCAGAATCAAGGATTTACTCACTCATGGTGAGTTTAACAAACATAATAGAAATAAAATAAAAGAACATGAATGGTCTTAAAGAAATAGAACAAAAGAACCGATGAGGATTTTCTGTAGCTTTGAACTTGTGGAACTTCGGTTGAAGGCTTCCCTCTTGTACTGATGATCTACTCTCAAAGATGGCTGTGAAGAATGTGAATATGAAGGTGAGATTAGGTCTGGAATTAAGATTTCTCTCCTAAAACTTCAAAACTAAAAACTCCCTTCTATTTTCTGCGGCTCCTCTATTTATATTGAATGATATAGGGTTAGGTTTTTAGAGTCCTCAAGGCATTAGGAGTCTCTTCTCTCTGTCATAGCTGGAGCTGGAACTAACTCAGGAAACTGATTGTCGCGTGATACATGGCCCATGTGTCACTACACTACCCAGGGCCATGTAACTTACTGGAGCTTGAATTATTGTGTCTTGTATCGGGATAGGACTTTACACGGGCCTCAGGTAGTTACACAGGCCTAATTACACGGCCCATGTACTTTTATACTTTAGGGAAATCTTCAAGCTTGGCCCTACAGAGACTTACACGGGTCTTCATATTTGCCACAGGACATGGTACATGGCCTGTGTACTTTGATTCTTCCTTGGCTCTTTGTCTTTCTCCTGGCAGTAAGTTACGCAGGTCTGTGGCTTTGATTACACAACCTGTGTAAGGTGTATCAGCAACACTTCTCAATTCTTTAGCCTTTCCAACCAATTAGAAATTAGGGATTTGCCTTTAGAGAGGTTGTAGATGTATATAGGACACTAGAAACAATTTCTAGCAATTTTAATTCAAGAGAATATGGACCATTCTCTTTGAATTGATGAGAGAAGAAGAAGAAAAGAGGAGGATGGCTTCATGGGTGGCGGCACCTATGAGATAAAAATCAGAATGTTATATTTTAGTTTTCATTCTTTCCCTTTTATAATTAGGTCATCACTCAAAACCCTTGCCACATGTCATCTTCTGATTGCATCTTAGTTTAATTGACTTAATCACATTAAGCCAAGTGTCAAAGCCAGATTTAATCTTGACTTTGATCATCATGCATGATTGGAAGACAAATGGCAAGCTTATATGGTGCCATGTGTCACCATCTCATGGTGCCACATGTTACCCTGTGAAATGACCAAATTACCCTTATGTTGTAATTTTGAGTTCTCAACCCAAAATAATTATTTCTTCTCTTCTAATCAATTTATATCAAATATAAATTAATTAATTAATCTCTATTAATTAATTTCTCATAATTAAATTCATATTTAAACACTTTAAATATAAATTTAACTTATACTATACATCCAATAACCTAGATTTGGTTTCAAGCCATGCTAGGGACTTTGCAATCTTATTGCAAACCAAACCTATTTAATTAATCAATTAAACTCTTTAATTAATCAATTAAACTCTTTAATTAATTAATTAAATCACATTTAATTTGATGATTACTTGTGTATGTGTGTGACTCACTAGGCTCATCACTGATTGGCAATAAGATATGATATCAACTCTTAATATCATCAGAACTTTTTCTTACTATAAATGATTTCTCTAAATCATTTTATGCACCTCAAAGGCCAAGGTTAACACCTAGCATAGCATGCCATGGCCACCCAATCAGTAATAAGGAATACCTTAAATGAACCTATAATCATATGTTACTAAGAACTAGAATCTCTCTGTTACAAAATCCCAATTCGAGCTGAAGTCATGGTTTATGTCAAACCCCATTTGCTATGAATATTATGTTCTCTTTTAATTCTAGTTCTTGATTAAAAAGATTTTCTCATCAGAAACTCTTTTCTGATTAAATCTATCTGTCCTGGCTAGGAACTTGAAACATCAAGAACAATTAAATGAACATAGGAGTTTATCCCTATTTATTTAGGGTAACAGATTCCATCTTGATCAACACCTACCTCCATATATAACTAGTAGGAGCTAACAAATGCCCATATACCCATACACAGTACAAGTATAAAAGCAGTGTCAAACTCAAACCACCTATATACAAGACAACTGTGCTATCTCAAGTCTAAAGATTATATGCACTGATATAATATATGGCAATGCATTGACAAGAGTAAACTCCACGTGCTTGTCATAAGTGTCACTGGTTCGGCCTACTTATCATGCATAAGTGCCTATCATATTTGTTATATGACATGAGACTCACAATTCCATCTTATTTACATCTCATATAAATAACTTGGGAGCAAACATGATTACAATCTTTTTGCATAAGTCATGTCCTTATTGTGAAGTATCCTCGATTGTGAACCAATTTATGATACTTTGTGCTAGAAATACTGTCACTCATATTTTTAACAACTTAAGAGTAGAATTTCTAACAAAATATCAATGGACTTTTCTATTACACATAAATACATTATGTAAACAACAAAGTGAAAATGCCTTTTTATTAATAAAACATGTACAAGATACATAATAAATGATATGCTCTAGGGCATATTACTAAGGATACATAGTAAACAGCAACTAGGATGTATTTATTCCTGTGTGAAGATCGGAATGGACCCATAAAGTCTATTCTCCATTCATCGAAGAGTTCTACTTTAACTATTCCATGTAAGAGCATCTCATTTTTTCTTGAAATATTTCCAATCTTTTGACATTGACCACATGTGAGTACAAAATTCCTTGCTTCTTGGAACAAGGTTGGCCATTAAAAGATTGACTACATTATTTTTGTAGCTATTTTTAAAGTATTGAATTGTTCTCCATAAAGTGAGGAATGGCAATGCTAGAGTATGCTTTCAACTTATTCCCTTGGGATGCACCTTCTGACAAGTACATTGTTACATCTTTTGTATAGAAGTGGTTCCTCCCATATGTAATCCTTTGTATCAAATAAAAACTTTTTCCTCTGTTGATAAGATAGATCTGGTGGTATACTAGGTAGTTTACGATGTCTGCATACCATGGAGGTTGAGTTATTGAGAAAAGTTGCTCATCTGGAAAGGAGTCATCTATTGGTGTTTCATAATGTGGAACTCCCTCTCCTTTTACTTGAGCCTTGAAAGATGGTTAATTACCATATTTTTAGTTCCCTTTTTGTCTTTTATTTCTAAGTCAAATTCCTAAGAGAAGTATCCAGAGAATTAACCATGGTTCCACTTCTTTTTTGTTTAAGAGGTACTAAAGGGCTGCATGATCAGTGTACACTATGACTTTTGACCCCACTAGTTAGGATCTAAATTTGTCAATTGTGAATACAATAACCAAAAACTCATTTTTTGTAGTGGTATAGTTGACTTATGCATCATCAAGTGTCTTGCTAGCATAGTAGATTGCATAGACTTTTTTTGTCTTTTCTTTGTCCAAGTATAGCTCCTATTACATAGTCACTTGCATCACACATTATTTCAAATGGGAGGTTCCAATTTGGAGGTTGCATTATTGGTGCTGAGATCAATGCTTCCTTAATCCTTCAAAAAGAAAGGTAAGCCAATCTTTATAGAAAATAAAGATACATCTTGGTTTAACAAGTTTGTTAAAGATTTAGCTATTTTTTAGAAGTCTTTAATGAACCGACGGTAAAAGCCTACATGTCCCAAAAAGTTTTGCACCCCTTTAACTGATGTAGGTGGTGGCATTTTCTCAATAACTTCTATTTTTGCTTTATCCACCTCGATGCCTGTAGTGCCCTTACCTTAGGTAGTCCGTATATTCTACTGTTTCGATGACTAATGTTTGTTCGGATAGTTAGAATGTCTGAAAATAAACTTAAACTATAGTGAGGAGACATAAAATGATAGAATAAAGGATAAGAAAAATTAAAGAAAAATATAAGAAATGAAATGCAATAGGTTAAAGGAGCCGGGACTGCGGCGATGGGTGACCATATCGGAAAGCAACTATAAAGACAGTTGCTAACCCCAGACCTGCCAGGAACCCTACGAAATAATTTTTGGGACTTAATTGAAGGTTTATTGAGGTATAAATGACATTAAAAATGTCAAAGAAAATTTAGTTAATCGGTATAGAAGAATATAATCCAATAAGCATAACGAAGGGCATTTTGGTCATTTCAACCCCAGAGTTGAATTTTGACCTAAATGTTAATTAAATTGAGAGAGATTAAAAAATATAAAATACATAAAAGTGAAATTATGTATAGAAATGAGAAAAGAAAAGAAAAGAAAAGAAAAAGAAATAGAATTTATTACCTAAGCAAGATGTCATAATGACATCATTACAATTTACCACCAATATAAATTGAACAACTATATATATAAGAGATAAGAAAGAGTAAAAAGAGACAAAATGAAATAAAAGTTATCTTCTTCTTCCTTATGTCTTCCATGGCCGAACCACACACCTTGAAGGCTTCCACCATTTTTCAACTTGCAAGCTCAATTTCTCTTCCTTTCTCACCCTAAAACTCATAAATCCCTTTACCAAAAATTATCTCCACACCTTGAGGGAACTAGTGGCAACCAAGAAAGAGAGAAATATTGAAGTTTCTGCAAGCTTGGATATCTCTTGAATAAGGTTAGTGCAAGATTACTACCCCTCTCTTCTTTAAGTATGTTAATCATGCCTAAGGGAGTGGAAATTTAATGAAATTGAAAGGAATTGTTGACTAATTGCATGACCCTAATTTTGGTCAGCTTAGGGAAGTGAGGGATGTTGAATTTAATTGAATTAAAATTTCAATTCTAGCTTAGATAACATGAAAGATATGATATATTTGTTTAATTGTATATGGTATGCATAAATTGAGAAATTTGAGTTAGGGTTTTGACCTAACTTTGGGGCTTTGGTGTTATTACTTGAAATTAGTATTGTTGAGACTATTTGTTGCCTATTAGAAGTGGCATGTATGCCAATTGAAGTAAGGGAGTTGGAGGAAATTGAAAATTTGGGAGTGTGTTTTCATGCAGGTTTTAGGACTAATGAGTCCAGTGGGAAAATTGAGTTATAACTAGAGTTGTGTTGCTCTAATTTGTATGAGGCCAATTGGAGATGAAATTTGGGTCAAAATTCCTCATTTTTTATGAAGAAACCATGCCCAAAAACTGTCTCCAAATTAACTTAAAAACTGCTTGAATTCGGATGACCATAACCTAAACCCAGAAAATTGACCTAATAAACAGTACATGTTTATTTGGCCATAACTTCCTATAGAAAGATCAAAATGATCTGATTCTTGTGGCATTGAAAAGGATAAACATAGGAGCACAACTTTCATGAAGAACACAGAGCCCAGAATTGCTTTTAACCAAATCAAATTGCTAGTAGAAGTTAAGTCAACAAAACTATCCAGAACCAAACTACTCAGAAATTTTAGACTGACACCTACCCAACTAGTTTTGGCAAAAATGACATAATTTGGTCCACAAAATTTCAAATGCAATGAAAACAGTGCCAAAGTTTTTATAAGAAATAAATCTACAATATTGGTGTTTTAACAAAAACCTAGAACCTAAGGAAACTTGGGCAAATTGCTAGAACAATTCAGCACACCAAAATCTAGAATTGGACTAAGCTATCACTTGACCCCAGAACAGTTTTTATAGCATATCTCCCACTAGAAAACTCCAATTGGGATGAGCCAAACTATTATGGAAACCTAAGAAACAGGGCTCCAATTTGGTTTAGCAACTTTCCCCAAATTGTGAGTGTAAGGACCCTAAAATAGGAGTCAAAGCTACTGACCTAAACCTGAACCCTGATGGCACAGGGTACATGAGTCCAGGCCAGTAAATTTACCATAACTCTTTCTATACAACTCAAAAAATTGTAATTCAAAAATCTAAGTGATCATAAGACATAGGGTAACAACTCCTATGAAGAACATTAGGAGTGGCTGTAACATGTCCAATTAATTAGACAAAGATTGACTTCATAATATGCCTAATTCTGAACCCAGAAAGAGACAATGAACCAGTGATGGTTATTTGATCATAACTTGAGTTCTAAAACTCCAAATGACCTGATTCAAAAAGGAAAACAAAGACAAGACATAGAGTACAACTTCCATGAAGGAAGTGTGGCCATGTAGTGGCCACATCTTGACCAATTTTCTAGGTAAAAATAGTACACCAAATCTGAACCTAAAGAAAGGTTTAAGAAATTGTTTAATACATAATATGTAAATTACCTACTTAAATTACCAAATGCATAAATTACATGAAAATGTATGTGGGACCTACTTCCCACTACAAATTGACATAAAATTTATATAAAGTAATTAATAATACTAATTTGCCCAAAGTATACCTAGACTTATATATATAGCTTGGATACCAATCAGGGACTACAGATTGTAGTAATGCTCATATGAATGATCATTGATAGATAACATATAACTGAAATGATTATTCTACTGGCTTTATGTTTGCCTGTTGGCCATAGTGCCTATTATTATTTCTGGCTTTATGCCCACCGGCTGGCCTTGTGCCTGACATGATCAATGTATGCTTGATAGACATACGGATGTCTAACTAGTATACTCCCGGGTATCCAGCCTTTATAATTTGTTATAGTTTACTAGGGCACTGATATTAATTTAATTAAACAGAATATGAGAGGAATTAGTATAAAAGACCCTAATACATTCAATAATTTCCAAAGATCAATAAATATGTAAATGAATAAAATTTTATAAAATTATACATAGATTAATTATGTTAGATTATTTTGTTACTTTTATTTTAAATTATGCAACACTAAGTGTTGGAGACTAGGCACAGCAACAGCAGCAGTAGCAGTAGTAGTGCTCTGATAGAGTTTTGACCAGATCTGCTACAGTTTGAGAGTCACCTCTGCATTTTGTTTTTGGTAGGGCCCATGTATTAGATTTTGTATTTTTGGATTATTGTACATAAATAGAGTGTAATTCATTTCGATATTGTAAATTAATTGTAAATGGTTGTATATGAATCTTTTCTGAATTATATACTTTCTTGAAATTTTATGAGTAACCATGATATGATATGATGATAGATGGAATATGAAATAGATATGATATTGATTTTAATAGGTAAATAGTGAAACCCACCATATGCTAATATAACAGAGAAAACTCTGTCCGAATTTCCACAGAAATGAAATGTGAAAAAAAAAAAATTTCCACACATGGATAATATAAATAAAAAGGAATTTAACTTAACAATGTACATGATAGATAAGGTAGGGTGCTCCGACACTAAATGTGGCACACCTTGCTCGGCTACATTTTAGATAGGTAAGGGACATCACAATACCTCTTTCTGATACCAGGTGACCAAGTATTATACCCTCACAAACCAAGAAATGGTATTTTTCCTAATTAATTATTTGGTTCGACTCCTCACATTTTTGCAATACTTTAGAAATGTTAGTTAAACAATTATCAAAGGTAGTGCCATAAATAGAGAAATATTCTTATAAATATTTCCATAATATTTTCAATAAAGTCAGAAAATATGGCCATCGTGTATCTTTGAAAAGTGGCGGGGGCATTGTATAGACCAAAAGGCATTCTTTTATAGGCAAGAGTGCCATAGGGACAAGTAAATATTGCCCTTTCTTGGTTTTTAATGTGAATTGGGATTTGGAAGAATCCTGAGTATCCATCTAGGTAACATAAATATAAATGCTTAGCTAGCCTTTCAAGCATTTGATCAATGAAAGGAAGATGGTCTTTTCGGGTGGCATTGTTTAGTTTTCTAAAGTCAATGCACATATGCCATCCAATGACTGTCCTAATAGGAATTAACTCATTATTTTCATTTTTTTTATCACAGTTATCCCACCTTTTTTAGGTACCGCATGTACTGGACTAACCCATTTACTATTAGAAATAAGATAAATTACCCATGCATCTAATAGTTTTAGAATCTCTTTCTTTACTACTTCTTTCATGTTAGGGTTGAATCTTCTTTAGTGCTCAATTATGGGTTTCTATTTGATACACTTGAATTGTATAGATATTTTTAAACACATTTGTATACTAATTCATAGCATTTAGGCAAGTATTTTCATGCATAGTAGTTGAATTCATTAGTTTTCATAATTTCTATTATCAAGCCCTTAATTCCATGTTTTCTGCATCATTTCAGGTGTTTGGGTGAAGCCCCAGAGTATGGAAGTGTAAAGGAAAGCTTGGAGAGGTAAAAAGATAGAGAATTGCTGCTGATACAAAGTACACGGGTCATGTAAACCAAGCCCCAGACCCTTGTAACTCTCTGCCAGATGAAAGTCAAGAGAATTAATGGAGAAACACAAGTACACGGGTCGTGTAAGTAGATTCGTGTAATCTGCAGGGACCCATGTAAGTCTCTGTCGGGAAACAGCTTGAAGAACCTTATGAGAACAACAGTACATGGCCTGTGTAACTAGGCCCATGTAGTTGGCGCAGACCCGTGTAACTTTCTGTGCCATAATAAGATTTCGTAATTCTCCTTCAGCAAGTTACACGGCCCTACATTACGGGACCCGTGTAGTGACACAAGGGCCATGTACTATGCTATAGCCAGTTTTATAACTCGAATTCCTCTCCTGTTTTTGAAGGAAAACGAGACTCCTAAGGCCTTTTAGACTCAAAATGACCTAACCCTAGAGTAACCAATATAAATAGAAAAGAAAACATCTCCCTAGGGGGAGAGGTCGGTCACTTTTGTCGGAACTACTGCTGAAGGCTGCTATTGTCTAGCTCTACATCAGTACCAAAAGAAGTTTTCCAACTGAAGCTCCACAAGATCAAAGCTGCAAACTCTCTTTGGTTCCTTTGTTTCATCTCCCTAGATAGATTTTTATTATTTTATTTCTTCTGCATAACTCTCTTTTTATTGTTTTTAACTTTTATCATGATATTTGTTGAACTCACCATGAGTGAGTAGTTTTCTTATTCTGGATTTGGGAGAGTAGCTCTTGTAATTATTATTATGGATGAACACTGAGTTTTATTTATTGGATTTGAGATTCGTTTTTTGATTTAATTTCTTGTGATCTTAATGCATGCTATGTGCTGGTACCCACTTAGTTATGATTGTATATGTTAATTGAAGGACTGAAAGGTGAAGATTAACATTAGAAAATCAAGATCTTGAACCTAGGAATTCTAACCTAGACATAGGCTGATACCTTTGTGGAACTTCAGAATTGGTCAAAGATCCTAAAGGATTTTAATTAATTTAATCGCTATGAAAGTAGGGTTTAAGTTAATTAGAATACACCCTAGATGCCTTGAGAGAGGATTTAGGATAGCTTAGGACTGATTTCCATCAAGGAAAATGACCCTAAATTCAGTAAATAAACTAGATAATATCCATAGTAAGATTCAAGTGTGAAATCTTAATTCCAGAATTGTTCCAAAATAGATTACTTCATTTTAAGTTTACCATTCTAGTGTTTAAAATTAACGAACTTCATTCCCTAAGTATTCGATAGCCTAGACAGTCAAAAATACTGTGTAGATTGGTACTTGCTAAATAAATTACTCATGGGAACTTTACACTATTCATCACTTTATTACTTGTTAACGATCCGTGCACTTGCGATGGTTGCAAAATAGCGAGACACTATTCTCCTCCATAGGTATTCTATGCATGCAAATGGAGGGCTAATTTGTTTTAGGTCATCAATGGTGTACCCTATGATCTTTCTATGGATTTTAAGTTCCCTCAATAATTTATGTTCTTCTAGTTCAGTTAGGCTAGCATTGATAATCATAGGAAAAGTAAAGTTTGGGCCAAGAAATGCATACCTGAGAGTGGAGGGAAGAGGTTTTAGTTCTACCTAAGGTACTTGTTCCTTGCTAGATTGGGCTAATGTGGTTGAAATTTACTTCAGTTCCTCTATTTGTAATCTTGAAAAATGGTAATGGTGGGCTTACCTCTAGTGTTTGTGCACACAGGTTGTAATTTCTTTATTCTCATCTTCAATGGTATTATTATGCATAATACAGGCTTCCAGAGGATCTTCTGGATATCTATTTTTGAATTCTTCCTCCACTAGCTCATCAATAATATCTACCCTTAAGCATTTGTCTATATTTAGCTTCTGCTTCATAGTTTGGAACAAGTTAAATTCTACCTCCTCTTCTCCTACTTTGAGAGTTAATCGCCCATTTTTAACATCTATAATGGCTTTGGCGGTTGCTAAAAAAGGTCTTCCTAAGATTATGGGAATTTGAACATCTCCTTCCATTTTCAACACAATAAAGTCAATAAGTATGAAAAATTGCCTACCTTTATTGGAACATTCTCTAGTATACCAATTGGATACTTGACAGATCTATTTGCGAGTTGCAATGAGATAGTAGTTATTTTTAGTTCTCCAACATTCAACTTCTCACAAATTGAGAGTGGCATAAGACTGACATTTGCTCCCTAGTCATAAAGGGCTTTGTCAATGGACATATTACCTATCAGATAAGGAATATAAAAATTTCCAAGATCCTTTAGCTTTAATGGTAGTTTGTTTTTTTAGTATCGCACTACACTCTTCAGTAAGAGCTACATTCTCATAGTCATCAAGTTTCCTTTTGTTGGAAAGTATTTCCTTAAAATTTTAGCATTGGATGGCATCTGGGATAGAGCTTCAGTGAAAGGAATATGATGTAGAGTTTTTGCAAAACTTCAAGAAATTTTGCCAACTGGTTTTCCATTTTAGCTTCCTAGAATCTCTAGGGTATAGGTAAAGGTGGTTGATAAGGCTTGGGCAGTTCCTTCTTTTCCTCTTTCTTCTTGATAACCTTGTCAGCAAGTGTTTCTTCTTCATTTGCTTAAGTGCTATTTTCATAGAAGTTTCAATTGTTTGTTCTTACTTGTCCTTTGGTTTTTGGTTTTCTATCACTTTTCACTTCTTAAAGTGATTGCCTTGCACTACTCCTTTGGGTTCATTTCAGATTGACTAAGTAGTTTACCAATGGCTTTTCTAGAAGAACTAGCTTGCTGAGTAATTTGATTCTCAAGCATTTTGTTATGAGCAGCCATTGATCCATTTTAGAAGTAAGTTATTTAATGATCTCACTTTGTTGCTGCTAAGCAGCTAAAAAGCTTTCTATCATAGATTCTATAGTCATTTTTATTCAAACTATTGAGGTTGAGAAGGGTGTGGCTATTGAGTGGATTTTGATTCCTATTCCAAAAGCCTAGTGGTGCTGGTTTATAGCCCTATTGTTTATTGATCAGCTAGTTTTGTTGATTCTATTGATTGGACCATGAGAAATTTAGGTGGTTCCTCTATCTAGTATTATAGATATTTGAGTAAGGATTTCCAATTGCTCTTTGGTTAAAGTTCCCATTATTGTTCACATAGTTCACCTATTTTATGGAGGGTTCACTATACTTATTGCATTCTGAACTTCAGTGTCTATAGTTATCATAGAATGAATCACTAACTTTAATTATGTTATCTTGCATTTTGTCTAGCCTCATTGTTAGTTGGTCAAATTGAGCATTAATCATGTTTAGTGCATCCAGTTTAGTGCTCCAATTGTCCTTATGTCACCTTCTTCATTGGACCATTTAAAGTTGCGATAGGCAACCCTCTCTAGGAGTCAAAGGCTTTGGTAGCAGTTTTCTCCATTAGATCTCCACTAGCTACTCCTTGTTGATGTTAAATGTCCATTGTATAAGTTTTATATGAGGAGCCAATCTTGAATATCATGGTGAGGGCACTTCTTGTAAAGATCTTGGTACCTTTCCCATGCATCATAAAGAGATTCATTGTCTTTTTGTTTGAAAGTGTTGAGTTTAGCTTAAAGTTTAGCTGTCTTTCCAGGTGGAAAGTATCTTACTAAAAAGGTGTAAGACAGATTAGCCCCCATGGTGAATGATCTTGTAAGTTGAGATAATAACCACTTTCTTGCTTTGTCCCTAAATGAGAATGGGAATACTCTAAGTTGAATAACATCTTCAGAAATGCGGTTCATCTTGAATGTATCACAAAGAGCAAGAAAGCATAGGAAGTGATAGTGTGGATCCTCCATAGGTAATCCTCCAAATTAGGATTGCTGAATCATCTAAAGCTATGCTAGTTTTAGCTCAAAGTTATAAGCATCAATTACCAGTCTAGTTACGTTGAGATGGAATCCTTGAATAATAAGAGCTACATAGTTGCTCAAATGTTTTAGACAATTGTTAGTCATCATTGAAGCTTCAGCTTCTTGTTGCTTCTTCCCTTTTTTAATGGCTCTTAAAGTTCTATCTATCTCTGGATCCAATTCAAGTAATTCTTTCTCTGATTTAGTTTTGATCATAAACTAAAAAAAGATCTTATTGTCTAATATCAAAAGCACCGATCCTAGGCAATGACGCCAAAAACTTATGCAAAATCCCATAAGTGCATGAATCATAACAAGTAATAGAGTTATGAGCGAGTATCGCTTCTATAAGGATTATATTTGAGTACCAAACTACATAAAAATTGTAATTATCTAGTTATCAAATTTGAGAGAATGATTATAAACTAAATTAGTTATTTTAAAAAAATAAAAGAGAGCTAATTAACTAAATTTAAATATCAATGAATAAAAGTATTCTGGAGCTAGGGGTTCACACTTCAATTAATTACAAATTTATTCTAAGTTATTCAATAAATCAGGAAGTTATTACTCTGAAGGAAATTAATCCTAAATTATCTTATGTCCTCTCTCAAGGCACTCAAGCTACATCTCAAATAACTTAAACCCCACTTTTATGGTGATTAAATTAATTAACATCCATTAAGTTCTTTGATTAATTATCAGTTCCACACAGAATTATAGCCTATCTCTAAGTTAAAAAACCTAAGTCCAAGACCTTATTATTCCAATATTAATCCTCATTTTTTAGTCTTTAATTAATATTTAGAATCAATACTAAGTGGAGGTCAAAACATAGTATGTGTTAAAAACACAAGATATTGAATCAAATAACAAACTAGATTTATTAAATCAAATCAAATCAAATCCATAACTAAATTGAAATTTCTGCATCCTAACTCTAGAATAAAGAAAACTATTCACTCATGGTGAATTCAACAGCTAAACATAAAGTAAGAAAATCAAGAGAAAACATTAGAAGAAATAGAATAAGAAAACCCAAAATGAGAATCGATAGCTTTGGACTTTTGGAACTTAGTTGGTATCTCCTCTAGAAATCTTGTCAAAACTATCTCTCCTAGGTAAAATGCTTTGCTTAAATGTAAAGAAATCAATCCCCTTGAAAACTTCGACTTACCACACTTATATCAGGT
Organism: Hevea brasiliensis; assembly: GCF_030052815.1. Classification (NCBI taxonomy): domain Eukaryota; kingdom Viridiplantae; phylum Streptophyta; class Magnoliopsida; order Malpighiales; family Euphorbiaceae; genus Hevea; species Hevea brasiliensis. The sequence continues at coordinate 72,944,513 of NC_079501.1, forward strand.
GCAAAAATCTTCATTTTGGAATCCCAATTTAAATATCTTCCACGAACAAATAAGAAAGAAAAGAAGCCGTGCTTGATTCTTTGTTTAGAGCTAGTACGGGGGCATGCTGTTGCTTTAGTTTACGTGTGTCTAACCCATGTGATCTTCTGCTTCCAAATTTCTTCAGCTTTTTCTGTGTACAAAAAGTTCCACGAGGCACTTGGTTTAGATGACCTCAATTGTAAGGGTTGTGAATTTAACTTCTTCCAAGAACTTCTTTGCACAGGCTATGTAGTTGTTTACATCCCCCTGTAATTCTCTTTGTTCTTCAAACTTGATTTTCAGACTCCTTTCTTCCTTCTAATTTTGCTTTTGCCTTTAAATACACTTGGATTACACTTGAAATGTTATGGAAATCAGGGATTCATAATGGATAAAAAAAATCTATGAAATATCATAAAAATAACTATAAGAAACTAACAACTAGATAATCAAAAGGTGGTAAGAATGAAGTAAATGCCATCCTAAATGCCTACATGAAACAAATGCATTAGGTTTCACCAAAAAAAAAAAAACCAATGGAGAGTTGGAAAAGGTTCACTTTCAATATGAATGGCTGCCAGACTTTTGCTATATGTGTGGCTTCCTAGGTCTCCAAATATGAGTCTGTCCAAATGTAACGAAGGTAATCGGTTCTCAGTATAATGGGAAAGACAAAAATATGAGCCCTGGATGAGGGTGGCGATCTAGTAATCAATGGAAAACCAACCATTTTTCAATGTCAGAATTCTTGTCATTGATGGAAAACTCTTGTGAAATTTAGGATTTCACAGATAAAGGAAATAGTGGTAGATTCTTTATAAGTGCAATGATGCGTTAAAGAGTCTATGAATATGTTTTTGTTTGTTTTGGCCAAGTAAGAGTTTAAGTATTGTTTTTAGGAAGAAGGAACTTCGATAACTGAAGGTTGGACTATCAACAGCTGAAGTCCTTTTCACTTTTGAAATGCCCTTTTAGACAGAATGGACTCTGATAGCTGAAAGTCCTTTCGATAGTAGGGGTATAAATAGCCCATTTTAGTCCAAATTTCAAAGGAAATTAGTTTTTCCCTCCTCTGTTCTCATTACATGCAAAAAGCTTGGCCTTGAGTTTTTCTTGGTACATTGCTTATCTTGGATGCTAGAAAGTTCTTGACGAGATTCTAACACTAAATGCTGAGGGAAGTTTTAGGTTGTTAAGTCTCTTCACCTTGAGTTTCAAAGGAGAAAGGTACCTCCTCCTTCCTTTTCTCACCTTCAAATGCATGTTTGAGTAGGTTCCAAGTGAGATGATGAGTAGTTTTGATTGCAAACAGATTTTGAGTAGATTTAAGCCCTTTGAGTTTGGGAGGGTTGTTGCATGTATAAGGGTTTTGATGTTGATTATAATGGTATATTTTGTTATGAGATTCTTGATAAGTTTAGGGAGTTTATGTAACATTCAAAAGTGTTTTCAAGTTATGTATGCCCTAGATAAATGTTTTTAAGGATTGGATAATGTCTTGGAGACTTGAACATGAATTTTGGTTATTTGGGACAAGGTTTCTATAGATTTTCAACTTAGAAATTTTGAAAATTTCTAGGTATCATTGTTGAAAACCATTATTTCGACAGCTAGAGTGGCTACAGTTTCTCTAGAGATTTCTAAGTTTTATTGCCAAATTCTAGGACTTTAACAATCGCACTCACTACTTCCCAAATAGGGTATTTAAGACTCAGGACTTCGGCAATTGAAATCCCATACTTTGGAAGCCAAAGTTGGTTTTGTCAACCTTGTTTTCCTTTTTGTTTTAAGGCTCTAAAACTTATTTTTATGATCCAAAAGGACCTAGAATAAGGTGTGTAGCATATGTATAGAGTTTTTGAGCTTCGAATAACTCTTTAGGGTTTGATTTTTATAGGACCGGACTTGAGGGACTCGGGAAACTAAGGATCCAAGGATAGCTACCATTTGGGTCAGGTGGTTGATAGGCTACAAGAGGTGAGTAACACTGACCTAATAAATGAAAACTTATTTAATTGAAATTATAATCATCCACATGCGCCATTTCATTACTTATTAGGATGTATGTATCTAGAACATGAATATATTACATTTTTTACATAATAACTGTTGATGACCAATGGATGTTGGATGACCCACTGATTTGCCCCATGACACAATTATTATAATGTCCTGAACTTCTGAGCTCTGAATAGTACTATTTCGATCCATGAATAGTACTATTCAAAGCCAGTTTGAGGACTAAAAATAAAATGAAAATAAATTGAAATAAGTAGTAGAAAAATTAAAGTGACCATCGGGTTACAAACTTAAATGTCATTATCAAAAAAGATAAACTATAACCCGATGAGGGGCATTTTGGTCATTTAACACCTAAAGTGGACTTTTGACTTAAATGTCCATCAAAATGAGCGACATTAAAATGTTAAAAATGAAATAAAAATATGAAATATAGATGGAAAATGAAAAAGGACACAAATGGAATTAATGGAAAATTTATAAATATAATTATATTAATTAATTGTAACTAAAATTAAGACTAATAATACTTAGCCACCTACACATATAAGAGATAAATAAATTAAAAACAAAAAGAAATGTCTTCATCTTCCTCATCTTCTCCCTTTGGCTGAACCCCATTCTCTCGCCCTCCTCTATTTTTCTACAATCTTCAATCTTAATTTTCCAAGCATTCTCACCAAATTTCTTCAAGTCCCCAACACTAAAACTTGTTCTTGAACCTTGTTGAGGTGTTTGGTAGCAAAGAAAGTGGAAGAAAGTTGAAGTTGGCAAGCTTGGAAAATTTGCTAAGTGAGGTTAGTGCACAATCAACTTTCTTTTCTTCTTTTATCCTTGAAATTAAGTCTAAATATGATGGAATTGATTAAGAATTGATGAAAATGATGTGTGTTTGAAAGACCTAAAATTTGGCCAGCCTATGTACATAAAGTGTTTGATGTGTTTAATTAGATTTAAACTTGAATTCTAACTTGGATTAAGTGATATACATGATATATATGGTGAAAATGTATGAAAGTGATGTGAATTGAGATTGTGAAATTAGGGTTTGAAGGGAAATTTGGGGGTTTTGTGAAATGATACATAATTAAAGTGCTTAAGGTCAAATAATAACCAAATGATGTGAATTGGTTGAGAAATGAAGTTGGTTATTGAGTTGAATTGAAGAATTAAAAGTGTGACTTTTATGCAGGAATTCTGGATCTCTGAGTCCAGTAGGTTTATGTGGCTATAAGTAGAGCTACATGTTAGAAATGTCATGAAGGAAGGTTGCTAAAAATTAACCATAAGCTATCCTAAGTTAGGCTTGAATCCGGAATTGATGTTCTGGACCTGGGCAGAAATGACCATATGAATAGTGTTTAGTGATTTGACCATAACTCACTCTTGGAAACTCCAAATGACCTGATTCTTGAACCAATGGAATTTTGAGACATAGGAGAACATTTCTCATGAAGATTAGAAAGCCTAATTTTGAACCTAACTCAACCAAATTGCTAGGCAAAATTAGTCTATTAAACCTGCCCTGGACCAAATCGGACCTAGAAATCCTGAATTCAGGGTACCCGCCAGTTGCTGCAAAAATGCCATAACTCAGTCTACAAAACTACAAATGTAGTGATTCAAAAGCCAAAATTTCCATAAAACCTAAAACTACAACTTTGATGTTTTGATCAGAACCTGGATCTCAATGCAACTTAAGGAAATTGTTAGGACAATTCAGGAACTCCAATCCTGGAATTCCTGTACCTGAAGCAAATAGCCAATTGACACCCAAACACTAATTAGACAATAACTTTCATAGAAAGCTCTAATTGGAGTGAATTAAGATGATATGGAAACCTAAGAATGAGGGCCACAACTTTTATTTAGGAACCTTACTCAAATTCTGGATGTAAAATCCTTAAATGTTAAATGCAAAAGCTGACCTAAACTTGAAATCCTGAAAGTACAAGGTTTATGAGTCTAGGTTGGTTAAATTGTCATAACTCACCCTATATAGCTTGAAATTTAGAAAATTTTGAACTTGTGTAACCATGAGACACAGGAGAACACCTTATATGAAGAACACCAAGCCAAATTATGACTGTAACTTGTTCAAATAGCTTGCCAAATTTGAGTTCCAGAATCTGCCCTATTCTGGAATAGTATTGGTCACTGGACCAGTACTTGGTAAAATGGTCATAACAAGAGCTACACAACTTCAAATTAGATTATTCAAAAAGAAAATTAAAGCTAAGACAATAAGGAACAAACTTTCATAAAGAAAGTGTGGTCAAATTACTACTGTAGCTTAGCCTAATATAAAAGTAAAATCAAGATTAAAATTCTAGAATTTATGATGTACTCCTAAAATGACTTGAAATATGATTGGTAATTAATACCAATGACTCATTAAACATGATTATGATGTAAATGTGTATTTGGAACTTATATTTCTCAACATGATTGGAACAAAAATGTTATGAAGTATAAATAATAATTGCCCATGTATGCCTAAACATGTGTGTATGGATTGGATAGATTGGCATGCCAAGTAGGGTTATGTTTTACAATACTTCTTATGGCTTTGTGCCATTCTATTGATTATGGCTTTTGAGCCATTCTGTTGATCAAGGCTATTAGCCATTTTGTTGCATCTCATTGTATATGGCTTTATGCCCGATTGCTATTATGGCTTTTTAGCTATTCTGTTGTATACCTAGTTGACATTATGTGTCCCATGGTATGACGGCCTGAGGCACAGATGTGTCCAGTGCTAGTGATATCCGCTTCCAGTCCAGTTAGTCTATTATAGGTTCCTTGGGCATCAAAATGAGTAATGTAAATTAAATGACGAATAAATAAATGGAAAGTTCAAAAAAATAATTATCATTTAAATATTATTACAAATAAATCTCTTATGATCATAAAACCTTAAATTAATTATTTTGATTTGCTTAGTTTATTTTTATATTACTATTGCACCCCTAAGCATTATGCTTAGCGCGTAGATTTTTTCTCATGTAGGTATTGGAGATAAGGATAGAGCCTAGTAGATACCAGACTGGGAGTTAGAGATTTTGGATCTGCATAGTGGCGAGTTGTGTCACCTCACTCTTCCAGTGCATTTTGGTGGGGTCTGCTAGACCATAATAGTATATTTTGTATATTGTAAATATTCATTAAATTTTATAATGTAAATTATGAATTTATGTAATTAAATTTATGTATGATGTGATTAATAAATTTGAAAATTTCATGTATGAATTGAATATGAATGAATGAGAATTAGAATGGTTTGATGATTTGAATTTGAGAATGATGATCAGATTATGAATTGGAAATATGATAATATTGATGAAATTTTTAAACAGTTGATTAGTGTAACACGACATATGTTAATAAAACAGGGGAAACTCTACCCGTTTCTCTATTTAAATATTCAGATTTAAGTAAAAAAAGGAAAATAAAGTAATAATGAATAAAGTATGACATGTTAGGGTGCTTCAACACAGAGTGAGGCATTCCTTGCTTGGCTACCCTATAGATCGGGTAAGGAGTGTTACTTCTAGTGATATCAGAGCATGGTTTAGGCATTCCTAGACCTAGATAAATTGAAAGACATGGAGTATAAGTCATACATTGCATTCAATAAGAGTCGAGCTGACACTAGTGCAGATCTGTTTCTCTGTTTATTTTAGGTTAAACCATGGACCTTGAATCACAAAGGGCCATTGAGGAAGAGGTGGAAGGCCATGCTCCACCTATGGGTAATGTTGGAGGCAGGGGAGATCCTGTTGTACCAGTGCCTGAAGAGCCTGCTCAGCCTCAGCAAGCTCTCTTTCAGCAGATGACTAAATTCTTCACATAGATGACCGGAGCAATTCCACAAGCTCAACCTCAGCCACCACAAAAGCTCCATTTGGAGAAGCTCCAGAAGCATGGGGAAGTTGATTTCAAGGGTAAGAAGGAAGATGACCCTGCAGCAGCTGAGCATTGGTTGGAAAGGACAGAGAGGGTCCTTCAGCAGCTCCACTGTACCCTTGAGCAAAGTGTGGACTGTGTTGTGTTGCTGCTTCAGGAAGATGCCTACCAATGGTGGGATACGGTGTCACGGGAAGTCCAGCCAGTGCAATTGACTTGGGAATTATTCTTGGCTGAGTTCAGGAAGAAATTCATCAGTAATGTTTATCTTGAGGCTAGAAGGAGGGAGTTTATTAGTTTGAGACAGAGACAATTGATAGTATTAGAATATGAAAGGGAGTTTGTAAGATTGAGTAGATATGGCAAAGAAATAGTTCCCACTCAGGCTGATAGATGTGGAAGGTTTGAAGAGGGATTAAATGACAACATCAAGCTGCATGTTATAGCCTTGAGGATCACTATTTTCTCTCAGTTGGTGGAGGCTGCCTTAAATGTAGAAAGGGTCAGAACAAATGAGCAAAACCACAGAGACAAACAGTATAAAAGGGGTCCAGGACAGTTTAGTTCATCAGCTGCATCTAGTAAGAAGTGTAAGGGTCCCCTTATCCAGGGCCACGACCAGACTCAGAGTCAAGGTCAGTCACAGAGGCCAAGATCACAGTCTGTACCGAGGAGAGGTGTAACACCCCTATTTGCTTTGTCACACCCTACCCGTCTGTAAGGCATAACATGATCCTGTAGTATACCTAATGAATTACCAACTCCGTCTACTGATAACCCATTAAATACACTATAAGGGATTTTAAAAACTTTTCTTACTTCTTTTACAGTGGTGAGCACTATTTACAGGTGTTAAAAACCTTTTTGAACTGAAGTGATAGAACTAACACATTTGAATTATTTGGAATTTCTATAAAATTTTTTGCAGAGTGCCATCTATATTTTGGATAAAACAGTTCTTCAGAAAAACCTGTAAAATGCACTTCAATATATATTTCCAAATCTCAACTCCAACATGTTTCTCAACACAACATATTTCTCAACTCAAATCCATAGTAATTTTTCAAAGACTGAGATACTAGAAATATAATACAATTTTTACAAGTCAAAATAACTCATAATTTATTTTACAACTTTAATGTAAAATTTTATTTTACAACTGCTCAAAACCAAGAACAATATATACATACAGTGAACATACATTACAGAACAAAATGTAAAATGTGGTATACTCAATATACCCGATGATCTCTCAATGTAGTACTAGCAGCCTAGTCTGCTGCCCTGTCATCATGTCTAAAGAATGAAAAGCTATCGCTGAGTAAAATTTACTCAGTGGTGCACAATAACAATTTGAAATGCGATATATAAATCTTTTATTGACAGATCACAAATCAAATGATTCACAATTCCATTTCACAATTTACAAAATTCACCTAACACAAATTTGATCAAGTAATTGCATAATACCGTTTTGCAAATCAATAACACAATTCGATCAAATAACTGAATAATACCGTTTTGCAAATCAATAACACAATTCGATCAAATAACTGAATAATATCGTTTTGCAAATCAATAACACAATTCGATCAAATAACTGAATAATACCGTTTTGCAAATCAATAACACAATTCGATCAAATAACTGAATAATACCGTTTTGCAAATCAATAGCACAATTCGATCAAATAACTGAATAATACAATTTTGCAATCGATAACACAATTTAGGCCATGACACAATTTTTCCACACATGCCGTGTTGTACACCACGATAAGACACACTCACCCCAATAATTGAAATCAATGAGGGAGGAAGCTAGCTAAATAATGAGTACTCATCCACACTCACCTCAGACTGGTAAGTCAAAGAGGGAGGAATATAATCACAGTCACCCCAGACTGATAAGTCAAAGAGGGAGGAATATATCACACTCACCCCATAAATGGAGGAGGAACATAGTAACAGTGTCATACCAAGTGTGAATCAAAACAATTTCAAATCACAATATTTCATACAAACCATAAATCACATTTTATCTCAAAATTTCCATTTGCAAAGTTGGCAACACAATAATTTCCAAATAATATTCCCAAAACCAAAGCAATCAAAAATTATTCATAACTCATTTCTCCAAATAAATTTGCTAGTAAAAGCAGTGAATATCAAAATTATTGTGCACAAACACAATTTAAAACAATAACATATAAATAATCGTAATTTATTTCAATTGAAAAATTCAAAAGAAATACTTATTGTGCACAAACCTCTGATAACTGTCTCTTGGCTCTGACTCAGTGTTTCCTTCCCCTCCCTGAGTCTTTGCTAACTGAGAAACACAATTTGAAGTGTTTCAGTACTCATTTAAACTGTCTCTAACGATAATGCTTGATAATTAATTCACTGAATTCATTTATTTGCTTAGTCAACCTACTATGTCGACCCTTGGTACATTCTAGGTAATTTAGGTTTCAATGTTATTAATATGTCACATTCGATAGTATTTTAGGGTTGGTACATGTTACCAATTTCAGTTCCGTGTATACTGCATTTTCTTGTAATTTTCTGGATTCCGGGATACTAGTTTGACCTAGCCGGACGACCTAGTTTCCTCGGATTTTGGGTTTTGGTCAAAACTACAAACTTGTAGATCTATATCTTATTGCACACGGGGCAAAATTTCAGGTCATTCCGAGTTATGTAGACCAAGTTATGGTCATTTTACTATTGCTGGTCAAATTGCACCAAAATTGGTAATTTTAGGTCACTTTAGGTCATTTTAGGTTCGGCCAGTTTTTGGACCCGAACTTGTGCAAGCTTTTTGACTTTCTTATGGTCATTTCTGGGCTTTGGTGTCTTCATAAGACTTGTAGATATGGGTCTTAACTATTCATGGTTAACATTTCAGGTCAATTGGACCTGTTTTGAGTGAGTTATGGCCTAAAAACTAACTATTGCCCAAATGGTCAATTTTCAGGCCTTATTTGCACTTAATCCGGATTTGGTCATTTTTCAAGCTACCTTGCAAGCAGAATTTTGCCAAGCTTTCTTCATGAAAGTTGGCACATTTTGTGCCTGGTTTCATCTCCAATTGGTCTCATACCAATTGGAGCCACACACATAAAGTTATAGGCCTAAAACTCAAACTGCCTTATTGCAATTCTTGCATACATATCAATCATCACTTTTAGCACTCACCAAACTTAACATTCAAACTAATTCTGGTTGTACCATGACCTAAACATAATTCACAACACATTATAGGTCATTTTGGCAGCTTACAATTACATTCAATGTGCACCAACAAGTGCAGAATTTGCCCAACTAAATTTACAACAATTTAACTCCATAACCAAGCTCATTCACATGTCCAACCTTCACACTACTATACATACATTCAAACTGCCATAACAACCAACACATTTTAACATCATTATTCCATAAACCAAGCATGAATTCTAGCATTCTTCAAGGGTTAGCAAACTGCCACAATGTTACACTTACATTCCATTACTTTCCAAGCTTTAAATTTAATTTTACATTTACATATACTAAGTATACGTCACATAAACAATTTCCTACACAATATACATTTAATCAATCATTTAATTCACCATTTACAAGCACAAATAACCTGCCTTCAAGGTATTTCCATGGCTGCCAAAATTACAAATTCCCATTCAACATCAAACCTCAAAAATTTCTTCATAATTCAAACACCCATAACATGCTTACAAACTTTAACAAAGCAATATTCAAAAACTCAAACTTACCTATGGATGAGACTTCTTAAATCTTCACCAAAACTTCTCTTTCTTGCTTCCTACATGCTGCCCATGATGTGTAGAACAAGTTTAATGAAGAACAATTGGAGAAATTGTGGCTTGATCATTAGGAGTGGAGCTTGCATGCAAGGTGTGGCCATGGTGGACAATGGAGAGAAAATTCAATTCGGCAAAGTGAGGATTTGAGAGGAAGAAGAAGACATTAGTGGAGTAATCTGCCCATTTAGTGAATTTTTAATTCCCATAGTTGTCCACTCACCTTAATTAAATCATATTATATGTTTTAATTGATAATTACTCCATTTACCCTCCATTTTTACTATTTACATTAGGTACCCCTAAATTAATTTTTCATTATATTTTCCAAGTGTAATATTATTTATTTTTAATGGAAATTTAGGTCAAAAGACAATTCGGGATGTCAAATGACCACAATGCCCCTGTTCGGGTTGCATTCCCGATTTTTCGGTAACACCGAGTTTTATCCGTTTTTCGATTTCCCACTTTTCTTCGTACTAATTATTTAATTTTTATTTAATATTTCTAATGATATTTATACTTCAATGGGGGTTTATTTAAGTCCTAAAAATATTTTTCAAGGTTCCCTGTGGTCCAGGGCTAGTCAACGGTCCACGCTGTGACTTCCCGGTGCGGTCACCCATTGATAGGGTTCTCGGCTCGCTTAACTTAGTTGCATTTCTTTACTATTATTTTTCCTTTATTTTTCTTGTATTTTCTTTTCTTGTATTTCATTATTTAATGTCTCCTCACTCATATCGAAGTGTAGTTCTAGGCATTCTAGCTGTCCGGACAACACTGGTCACCGGAACAGTAGAACGCACTACCGAACTTAGGGGTGTTACATGCTTAGCCTAGTATATTTTACTATTCCGGTGACCGGTATCGGTTCGGACAATTAAGGGGATTAGAATCACATCTAAGACAACTAGATAAGCCCTGAACGCAAATAATTAGTATTTGCTAAATAATTAAGTATAAAGAAGAAAAACAAAGCATAAGAAGTTAAATGAGCTGGGAGTCACAACGATGGGTGACCTTCCTAGGAAATGATTGCGAGGTCAATCATAACCCGAATTCTGAACTGGAAAATGTGACACTGCGATCCTTAGGACTATTGCGAACACAGTGAAAAAGAGAAAATCATGAAAAAGAATTTTTAAGTAGGTCAAATAATTAGGTCAGAGATCTGGAAGAAATATCGAATAACTTGCAAACCGGATTGAACCGGCAAGGGGCAATTTGGTCAATTTACCCCTAGAGCTGACTCCTGACCTAACTGTCCAATAAAATTTGAGAAATGAAAATTTTGAAATGTAGATTTAAATTGAAGAGTTAAATGAAAAAGAAATGAAAAGGAAGTGAAAAATCAAAAATCAAAAAGTTTATGACATCATCCATGAGACAATAAATATTAATTTTTAAAATTTGAAAATTGGGAGATAATGCAACATAAAAAGGAACCAATAAGAATTAAAAGTTTCATTTTTTTTAAATTCTTATTAGTTCCTTTTTAAAAGTTTCATTTTTTTTTTAATTCTTATTAGTTCCTTTTTATATTACATTATCTCCCAATTTTCAAATTTTAAAAATTAATATTTATTATGTCATGGATGATGTCATAAACTTTTTGATTTTTCACTTCCTTTTCATTTCTTTTTCATTTACCTCTTCAATTTAAATCTACATTTCAAAATTTTCATTTCTCAGATTTTATTGGACAGTTAGGTCAGGAGTCAGCTCTAGTGGTAAATTGACCAAATTGCCCCTCGCCAGTTCAATCCGGTTTGCAAGTTATTTGATATTTCTTTTAGATCCCTGACCTAATTATTTGACCTACTTAAAAATTCTTTTTCGTGATTTTCTCTTTTCCATTGTGTTCGCAATAGTCGTAAGGACCGCAGCGTCACATTTTCCGATTCAGAATTCGGGTTACGATTGACCTCACAGTCATTTCCCAGGAAGGTCACCCATCATTGTGACTCCCAGCTCATTTAACTTCTTATGCTTTGTTTTTCTTCTTTATACTTAACTTTTTGGCAATTACTAATTATTTACATTCAGGGCTTATCTAGTTGTCTTAGATGTGATTTTAATCCCCTTAATTGTTCAAACCGATACCGGTCACTAGAATAATAAAATATACCAGGCTATGTAAATAGGGGTGTTACAAGAGGTCAGTCCACTCCTTCAGTGGGCAATTCTCCAGGAACAGTGGGTAGAGGAGCCGCCCTAGCAGCAGCATGCCCACATTATGGCAAGTGGCACAGAGGGCAGTATTGGCGGTTAATTGGAGGATGTTTTAAGTGTGGAGCTACTGATCATTTCATGCGAGAGATTGTCCTCAGAAGAGTAGTTCAGCTGCTCCAGTACAAGCAGATAGACATGCCCCTATAGCTTAAAGGGGCAGGAAAACTGCTAGAGAAGAGGTGGCCGATAGTTCACAGAGAGCTGCATCTGAGACTATAGAGAGGCCAGAGGCTAGGGTACCAGCACGTGCATATGCCATGAGGGCACAAGAGGAACAAGATGCTCTGGATATAATTAAGGGTACATTCTCACTCTATGACATGTCTGTTCATGCATTGGTAGACCTAGGTTCCACACATTCCTACATCTGCATTAATTTGCCTGTGGAAAAGGATATTCAAGTAGAGGAAAGTGACCAAGATATTCTATTCACTAATCTGTTAGGCCACAATGTAGTGGTAAATAAGGTCTATAGTGGTTGCCCTTTGAGGATTCAGCAGCATGAATTCTCGACAAACCTGATTGAATTACCCTTCCATGAATTTGATGTAATATTGGAGATGGATCGGTTATCACGTCACCAAGCAATAGTCGATTGTAGATTGAAAAGAATTACATTGAAAACACCTGAAAATGAAGAAATCACAATTATGGGTAAAAGGACAGATTTCCTATTTAATGTCATATCAGCTACTGCTGCAAAGAGACTGATAAGGAAGGGTTGTGAAGCCTACCTGGCACATGTTATTGATACTAGGGAGGTTGGGTCTAGTCTCCAGGAGATACCCATAGTATGTGACTTTTCGAATGTGTTTTCAGAAGAATTACCTGGTTTACCACTAGAAAGGGAGGTAGAATTTGCTATAGAGGTGTTACTGGGTACAACGCCAATATCAATTGCTCCTATAGGAGTTGAAAATCCAGTTACAGGAATTGCTGAATAAGGGGTTTATACGTCCCAGTGTGTCAGCATGGGGAGCACCAGTGTTATTTATGAAGAAGAAGGATGGAACATTGAGATTATGCATAGATTACTGGTAGTTGAATAAAGTAACAGTGAAGAACAACTACCCGTTGCTCAGAATAAATGATCTATTTGATCAATTAAAGGGAGCAGGTGTATTTTGCAAGATTGATCTCAGATCAGGGTATCATCAGCTAATGGTAAAGGATGCAGATGTGCCTAAAACTATATTCAGGACTCGGTATGGGCATTATGAATTCCTAGTGATGCCATTTGGGTTGACAAATGCACCAGTAGCATTTATGGACCTTATGAACCGTATCTTTCATCCTTACTTGGATCAGTTTGTAGTGGTCTTCATTGATGATATATTAGTGTATTCCAAGAATAGAAAGGAGCATGATGAACGTATGAGGATTGTTCTGCAAACTCTGAGAGAGAAGAAGCTATATGCTAAATATTCCAAGTGTGAATTTTGGCTGAATGAGATTTCCTTCCTTGGACATATAGTATCAGCTAATGGGATTAGAGTGGATCCCAAGAAGATTGAAGCTATAGTGGAATGGAAGCCTCTTAAAAATGTGACAGAAGTCAAAAGCTTCTTGGTACTACAGGAGATTTGTAAAGGGATTTTCCCTCATAGCAGCCCCACTGATCAAACTACTACATAAGAATGTGAAATTTGACTAGAATGACAAGTGTCAAGCAAGTTTTGAGAAGCTGAAGGCTATGCTTATAGAGGCACCAGTGTTGACACAACCAGTATTAGGGAAAGACTTTGTGGTCTATAGTGATGTCTCTCATAATGGGCTAGAGTGTGTTCTGATGCAGGAAGGAAAAGTGGTTGCTTATGCTTCTAGGGAGCTAAAACCATATGAAAAGAAATACCCTCCCATCATCTTGAAGTTGTAGCCATTGTGTTTGCATTGAAAATATGGAGGCACTACTTGTATGGTGAAAAGTACTACATATACACAGATCACAAGAGTCTGAAATATTTGCCAACCCAAAAAGAACTCAACTTGAGGCAGAGAAGATAGATTGAGTTTCTGAATGACTATAATTGTGTGATTGATTATCATCCCAGGAAAGCAAATATAGTAACAGATGCTCTGAGCAGAAAGTCCATAGCAGCTTTGAGATTTTTAAATATTCGTCTGTCTCTAGTACAAGATGGAGCTATTTTGGCTGAGTTGCAAGTAAAGCCAAATTTGCTATATTAGGTACTGGAAGGGCAGAAATAAGATATGAAGTTAATAACTATAATGAATAGAATCAAAGAGGGAAAAGAGGCTGAAAATGAGATGATAGAAGATGGGTGCTTGTACTATAAAGGGAGAGTATGTGTACCAGATGATGAGGCATTGAAGAAGAACATATTGATAGAGGCACATAATAGTTTTCATGCTATGCACCCAGGGAGTACTAAGATGTACCATGACTTGAAATCCTATTACTGATGGCCTAGTATGAAGAAGGATATTGCTGACTATATAACTAGATGCTTGATATGTCAGCAAGTGAAAGCAGAGCACCAAGTTCCATCAGGTTTTTTACAGCCCTTAACTATACCTAAATGAAAATGTGTAACTCCCTCACTTTAGGTAGTCCGTACATTCCACTGTTCCAATGACTAACGTCTATTTGGATAGCCAGGATGTCTAAAACTACACTTAAACTACAGTGAGGAGACATAAATTAACTGAATAATAACTAAGTAAAATTAAGAAAAAATAAAAGAAATGAAATGGAAATAGGTTAAAGGAGCCGAGGTCCCAGTGATGGGTAACCCTAACGGGAAGCAACTGTGAATGCAGTTGCTAACCCCAGACTCATGGGGAAACCCTGTAAGATAAATATTGGGGCTAAATTGAAGAATTTATGAGGTTTAGATGGTAATACAAATGCCAAGAGAATACAAGAAAATTTAGTCAATCGGTATAGATAATTATAACTCGATGAACATAATGAAGGGCATTTTGATCATTTCACCCTCAGTGTTGAATTTTGACCTAAATGTTAATTAAAATTGGAGAGATTAAAACACTAAAAATGAATTAAAAATCATAAAGTGTGAAATAGAAATGGAAGAGAAAGAAAAGAAAATAAAACCTCATTAATGACATATGCATGATGTCATGGTGATGCAATTAAAATCTTTAACCAATTAGAGTTAGAAAAACACAATTAAAAGTGATAAAAGGAAATTAAAAGATACCAAAATTAACTCATCTTCTTCCTTCAATCAAAGTGGTTGAACCACCTCTTCATACCCCTTCCACCATTTTTACTCCACTCAAGCCCTAATTTCTTGCTCCACTCTCCATATTTCCCTCAAACCCTAATACAAAAACTTAATTTTATACCTTGCTTAAGAATTTGGGAGCAAAAAGAAGACAAGAACTTGAGGTTAGGTAAGCTTGGAAATCCTTCAATTTAGGTTAGTGTAAATTCCATCTATTCTTCTTCTTCAATCCTTAATAGCATTTTGAATTGAGTTATTTTGGTATAAAATTTTAAGAAAATGATCAGCATATGAATGAGGTAAATTTCGGCAGCCATGACAAAGGTTGGAGTTTGATAGTTTTTATTTGAATTAAAATGCCTAGAAGTGGTTTTTGATGAGTATATTTGAGTTAGATATTGAGTGGCATGTGTTACATGAGATTGGAAAATTAATAAGTTAGGGTTTGGTATGAAAATTGGGAATTTGATGATATGTTGATAAATTGATGATGTTGAGATCAATTATGGGCTATTTGAAGTGTATTGAATGTGATTTGAAGTTGGTAGTAGTGTGGAATGGTGGTATTGGGAGTGTTATTTTCATGTAGGAAATTCTAGACCTTGAGTCCAGTGTGGTTTTAAGGCCATAAGTAGAACTATGTTGCTCTAATTGGTGTGAGGCCAATTGGAGATGAAACTTAGAACAATTTTTCGCTTTTTTCATGTAGAGACCCTACCCAGAAACTAAACTTAAAATGACTTAAAGTTGGCTTGAATCCGAGTAACCATATGCTGGACCTGGAAAAATGACTATATGAACAGTAAATGTTCAAATGGCCATAACTCACTCTAGGAAGGTCAGAATGACCTGATTCTTGAACCTATGGAAAGCTTAGACATAGTAGAATATTTTTCATGAAGAATAATTTTGACCAAAACCTAATCAAATTGCTAACCAATTTTAGCCTATCAAAAATGCCAGAACCAAAACTACCCAGAAAATTCTAGACATTGACCAATTCTACCAGTTATGGTAAAAATACCATAATTTGAGCTACAAAACTGAAAATGAAGTGAAACCAAAGCCAACATTTTTATAAGACCTAGAACTAGAATTTTTATGTTTGGACTAAAACCCAAAACCTAATGTAACTTAGACAAATTGCTAGGAAAACTCAGCTATCCAAATCCTGAAAATGAGCTAAATAGCCACTTGACCCCAGAATAGTATTTATATCATATCTCCCACTAGGAAACTCCAATTGGGATGAGCTAGATTATTCTGAAAAATTAAGAAATAGGGCTCCAACTTTGATTCAAAAACTTTCCTCAAATTTTGAGTGTAAAAATCCTAAATTAGATATCAAAGACATTGACCTGAACCTGAAATCCTGATGGCACAGGGTTCATGAGTCCATGTCAGTTGATTAGCTATAACTCACCCTACATAACCTAAAAAATTGTGATTCTTGAACCTGAGTGACCCTATGACATAGGAAAATAACTCTTATAAAGGAAAGTAGGCCTAAAAATGACTGTAGCATGCCCAAATAACTAGATAAAATTTGACTCTAGAATTTGGGACCAGAAACTACCTACTTCTGGGACCAGAAAAAGGTAATGAACCAGTTTTGGTAATTTAACCATAACTTGAGTTCTAAAACTGCAAATGACATGATTCAAAAAGAAAAATAAAGATAAGACATAGGGGAACAACTTCCATGAAGGAAGTATGGCCAAATGGACTATGCATCTTGGCCAAATTGCTAGAGAAAATTAAGGTATAAAATTTGAAATCCATGAAATTTTTTCATGGACAACTAGGAATATGAATGGTACTCCACTTAAATGACTTAATGAACGCCTATATCATATGAATAGGTAGTTGAGACTTGTATTCCCATCACAAATAGAACTTATGATACATTGCTAACACACTTGAAATCTGAATTGTAATCACCATAAATGAATTGTTGAATGTGTAAATAATGTAAAAGTGTCATTTGGGACTTATGTTCCCATTATAAGTAAAAATGAGAATATTTGAACTTGAATGGCATGTGAAATGGTACGATAAATTAGACAAGAAATTGTAAATGTCAAATATATGATGTGATTGGTAAATTGTGATTCATATAAATAAAATCTATGAATACATGCATTATGTGAAAACGAAATTTGGCATTGTGTTTCCATTAGGAATAGAAGTAAAATATTACAAAATATAAATAGAAAATATAATAAAATAATGAAACATATGAATGATTAATGGTATTAATGTGCCCATGTATTGGCTAGACACGTGTCAGATTGGATAGATTGGCATGCCAATAGGGATTATTGATTTAGTAGTACTGCGTAAGGCTTTATGCCCGTATTCATGGCTTGTATGCCCAATTATGTGTTACCATGGCTTTCTTAGCCATACTGATTGCATACGTAGATGATGTTATGTGTCCCATGGTATGACGGCCTGAGGCACCATGGTGTCCAGTGTCAGCTATATTGATTGCATACGTGGTTGACGTTATGCGTCCCTTGGTATGACGGCCTGAAGCACCACGGTGTCCTGTGCCAATGACCCGCGTATCCAGTGCAGTCAACCTGTCATAGGTTACTTGGGTAATAAAATAAGTTAAGAATATTAGAAATTAAATAAATGAAGAAAGATAAAAAATGAACTAGATTGATTCTAAAAATTTATTTATTATGAAATGATTCAAAATACATAAAAATATTAAGTAATGAAAAAGCTAGAAAATAAGTATAACTTAAATTATTTATTACTAATGCATCTTCCATAATAATATGAACATAAATTCAATATTTTTATTAATTTTGTATATTGTATATTATTACTGTATGCTTATGAAATAAGCACTTCCAAAGAACAACAAAAAAATGACAAAAGATATTTAATTTTAAAAAATTTATATGAAATCAAAATAATTCTTGATTATACAAATTATGCTCTATTTTTATCTTTATTTGTATATATTATTTCCTTGATATATTATTGCACCACTAAGCAGAAATGCTTAGCACGATAGATTGTTTCCTCGTGTAGGTATTGAAGATAAAGCTCAGTGGACATTAGACTGGGATTTTGGAGTCTGGATCTACAGAAGTGTCCAAGGTGTCACCTCCTCAGCAATACATGTAGATAGGGCCCATATAGGTCATATTAATGTATTTTGTACATTATAAATATTTATTATGTTGTAATGTAAATTATGAAATTGTATTTAATATGTATATGATGTAATTTATGAAATTATGTAATTAATTTGTATATCATGTAAATGAATGGAATTTGAGAATTTTTATATATGAACTAAGCATGAATGGATATGTATGGAAATGAATATGAAATTAAAATACATAAATGATATTTGGGATAATGAGTCGAAATTATTTGGTTATGATAAATATGGATGAGATTAGTATTGGAAAATATTGTTGAAATTTTTAAACAGGTAAATAGTGAAATACGTTAAAGAGTAATAAAATAGGGGAAACTCCGTCAGTTTCTCCTTTAAATATAATTGATATTAAAATATAACGAGATTAAATATAACACCCCTATGTTTGGTAGTGCGTTCTACTGTTCCAGTGACCAGTGTCGGTCCAGACAGCTAGGATGCCTAGAACTACACTTAGATATGGGTGAGGAGACATAAAATAATGAAATACAAGAAAATAAAATATAAGAAAAATAAAGGAAAAATAATAGCAATGAAATGTAACCAAGTTAAACGAGCCGAGAACCATAGCGATGGGTGACTGCACCGGGAAGTTACGGCGTGGACCGTTGACTAGCCATGGACTGCGGGGAACCCTGAAAAATATTTTTAAGACATAAATAAACGTCTATTGAAGTATAAATGTCATTAGAAATATCAAAGAAAAATTAAATTAATTAGTATAAAGAAAGACGAGAAATCGAGAAAACGACAAAACTCGGTGCTACCGAAAAATAGGGAATACAACCCGAATAGGGGCATTTTAGTAAATTGACACCCTGAGTTGTCTTTTGACCTAAATTTCCATTAAAAATAAATGGTATTAAACTTTGAAAATGCCATGAAAATAAGAAATATAACACATAATGTAATTAAAGGAATTATGAGGGCATTATGGCAATTAAGATAACTTTGGATTATTATAATGTTAATTAATAATTAATGGGACTTAGTGGGACGTTAGTGGACAGATATAGAACCACTTAGTGACATGAATTAGCCATTTTTCACTTCATGTTCAACCTTCTCATCACCTTGCTGAAAGTGAATTCTCATTTTCCTCCATGGCCGCACCTTGCATGGAGCTCAAGACTTCCATCATCAAGCCATGATCTTTCAATACTCCCTTCACTAAAGTTATTCTCCACACCATGGGAAGCATGTAGAAAGAAAGAAAGAAAGGTTTTGGTTAAGATTTGGTCAAGCCTCAAAGGTGGTAAGTGTGTATTTTCCATTATTGCTTCCTTAAACTTTGAAAGGATGTTGTGGGTAGTTGATTTATGGAAGAATTTTTGTTGTTGATGAATTATTTGAGGAACCTAATTTTGGCAGCCATGGTGATTAAAGAGTTTGAATTTTTTTCACTTGAATTTGATGGGTATTGATGTTGATTGAAGTAAATAAAAGTTCTAGTAGGTTAATTATTAGTGTATGTTAAAGTTGAGTACTTGAATTAGAATTTTATTTTGAGTTTGAAATTTTCAGTGTAATTGCCTAAATGGACAGCCATGGAATTTTATACTAAATGAACTATTCTTACATGTATTGTGGAGAATTAATATTGACTAATGTGATTTAAGATTTTAGTAAGTTAACTTCATATATATGTGATGATGGACCAAGTGAAAATTGGAGCTTGAAAGCAATTATGGGAGGCTTTACAATTCGACAGCTTGTTAACTTCTTGAAGAATGCTGGAATTCATGAAGTTGTTTGATGAATTGTGGTCCTAAAGATTGCTAAATGTGTATGTAAATTAGTGGTGAAGTTATATGTTATGATAGTGGAGAAGTTATATGTTATGATTAGGAGTGATTATGTGTATGTATTGTTAGAATTGGATTTGGTGAATTGGAATTGTAATTGGTGTATTGTCAATTGGTTATATACTATCCAAATTAACTATAGTATGAAGTGAGGAGTGGATTTGGTAGCATATCAAATCAGAATTAGCATGAAAGAGTTAACTTGGTAAGTGTTGAATGTGTAATTGGTAAAGGATAAACAATGTGTAGTAGGGCAGTGTATGTTTTGGCTTAGAACCTTAAGTGTGTGACTCCAATTGGTATGAGACCAATTGGAGGTGAAACTAGGCACAAAATGTGCCAATTTTCATGAAGGAAGCTTACCAAAATTCTGTCTAGAAGGTAACTTGAAAAATGACCAAATCTGAATTAGTGACTTGAAAGCCTGAAAATTGACCATCTGGGCAGTAGTTAGTTTTTTTATCATAACTTACTCAAAACAGGTCCAATTGACCTGAAATTTTTACCATGAATAGTTGAGACATATATCTACAATTCTTATGAATACACCAAAGCCCAAAAATGGCTAAAACCAAGCCAAATAGCTTGCACAACTTCAGGTACTAAAACTGGCTGAACCAAAAGTGACCTAAAAATGACCTAAAGTTACCATTTTGGTACATTCTGTCCAGCATTGGTAAATTGACCATAACTTGGCCTACACTACTCAGAATTACCTGAAATTTTTCCCCGCATGCAATAAGACATAGACCTACAAGTTTTTAGTTTGGACCAAAACCCAAAAACCGAGAGAACTAGGTCATCCGGCTAGTTAAATTTAGTATACCGAAATCCGGCAAATTGCAATAAAATGCAATATACTTGAAAGTGAATTTGGTAACATGTACCAACACTAAATGGCTATAAAATGTGACATATTGGTAACATTAAATCTAATTCACCTAGAGTGCATCGAGGGTCAATATTTTAAGTTGACTAAGGAAAATAATAGAATTCAATAAATTAATTATTGAACCTTATTGTTAGAGACAGTTTAAATGAGTATTGAAACACTTCAAATTGTGTTTCAGTTAGCAAAGACTCAGGGAAGGGGAAAGAAACACTGAGTTAGAACCAAGAGACATTTATCAGAGGTTTGTGCACAACTAGTTTTTAACTGATTTTGTTCTGAATATTTCATATGATTAAATGACATATTTTTCTTATGTATTATGTTTCACAAGCATTGGATTTAATTCAATGATTATTGAAATTATTATAGGATGTATGAATTTAGCTTTGTGAAATGGTATTTCTACAAGTATTAAGCATTGTTGTGAATTGAATAAATTATGTTTTGGAAAATTGTGATAGAACATATTTTGAATTGTGATGGGCAATTTGCATGGAAAATGCAAATTTATGATTTGAATTATGGTGAGCATAAAAATTATTGGATATTGAAATTGACTTTGAATCAAATTGTATTGTGATTTATGCTCATTAAAAGGATTGTGATATTGTTTTACATCTCACTATAGATGCTTGACTAGGTTATTACTCGTCTCTCTCATTTGTTGAGAAGACAATGGAGTTAGTTGTGTTTTGATTACCATGGTACGTGCACAAGCTTAGATTCTCCTCTTATTAGAGGTTAGATCTAAGTTTTATCCCTTTTGGAAGTTTCATTATTGTGATGTGTACTGTGCACGATGATTCAACCTCCCCGACCATAGGGAGTTAGAATCACCCCGAAAATGGCCCTTTCGGATTAGTCTTACATAGTTAGTGAGATAAAGAATGGTTTTTGAGATAAAGAATGGTTTTTGAGATAAAGAATGGTTTTTGAGATAAAGAATGACTTTTGAGATAAAGAATGATTTTTGAGATAAAGAATGATTTTTTTATTAGTAAAGAATTGTGATTTTAATTATGATTTATGTATAATTGATTTTGTTGGAATTACCTTAAGTGTTTGGTTGTGATTTGATAAATTGAATTTCGTATCAAAGTCATTTCATACAAATGATTTATATTATTGGCAATGAATGATTTGATTTTTGGAATTTGATGAGTATCCTGATTTCCAAATTATTTGCTATAATTTTGCTAAGGTATATTAAAATATGTTTTAAGTTATAGTTGTGCACCACTGAGTTCACCACTCAGCGATAGCTTTGTATGCTGTCGCAGGTTAAAAGAGCATAGAGCAATTGGGTAAGCTCCTTTGAAGAGACATTCAGATCAGCTCCAGGTTTACCCATGCACACAGGTTTTGATGTATGCATATAATAATATGTATGTAAATTATTTGAGCAGTTGTATAAAAACTCTTGTAAAATATTTTGGTATGTAATTAAATGTAAATTATTGTAAATGTAAATTTGAGGTTTTATTTACTTGAATAGTTTTATAATATAAATTTTGAGTCTTGTAATCAATGAAATATTTCTTTATGATGAGATTGGTTTGAAAATGAATTGATTGTTTATTGAGATTTGAATTGTGAGTTGAAATGAAGTTATTGGAGTTGTATTTGAGAAAAAATATTGGGAGTATTTTCTTTTGCAGGATTGAAGAACTGTTTTCTCAAAATACAGCCGGCACTTTGTTGAAATTTTGAAAAAAATTTTATAACACCAGATTTTAATCAATGATTTAAGTTTCACAAAAATTGTTTAAAATCCCTTGTAGTATATCTAATGGGTTATCGGTAGGCGAAGTACGGTAATTCATTAGGTGTACTACGGGATCATGTTACATCTTACAGAGGAGTAGAGTATGACATTAAAATTAATAAAGGAATAAAGTAAGATAAGTAAGGTGCTCCGGCACCGAATGTGGCACACCTTGCTTAGCTACACTGTAGACCGGGTAACGGGTGTCACAAAATGGGACGGCATTACAATGGATTTTGTCAGTGGTCTACCTCTCACATAGAAAAAGCATGATGCAATATGGATAATAGTGGATAGGTTGATAAAGTCAGCTCATTTTCTGCTAGTTAGAATCGACTACTCACTGGAGAAGCTAGCAGAACTGTACATCAGTGAGATAGTTCGACTACATAAAGTCCCGGTTTCCATTATATCAGACAGAGACCCAAGGTTCACCTCTAGATTTTGGAAGAAGCTATAGGAACCCTTGGGTACACAGTTGCACTATAGCACAGCTTTTCATCCTCAGACGGATGGGCAGTCAGAATGGGTAATCCAGATACTGGAAGATACACTGAGGAGTTGTGTTATAGAATTTGAGGAAAGTTGGAACAAATATCTCCCACTGGCAAAGTTTGCATATAACAATAGTTATCAAGCTAATATTCAGATGGCTCCTTATGAAGCTCTATATGGGAGGAAATGCAGAACACCATTGTGCTGAATAGAACTTGGTGAGGATAAGATTGTAGGGCCAGACTTGGTGAAGCAGACTGATGAGAGGGTGAAAATGATCAAAGCTAATCTAAAAGTTGCCTCAGATAGACAAAAGTCATATGTTAACTTGAAAAGAAAAAATATAGAGTATAAAGTAGGTGAGAAGGTGTTTTTTAAAGTATCGCCATGGAAGAAAGTACTTCGATTTAGGAAGAAAGGTAAGTTAAGCTCTAGGTTTATTGGCCCATATAAAGTCATTGAGCGTGTGGGACCAGTAGCCTATAGGCTAGCTTTACCACTAGAGCCGGAAAAGATCCACAATGTGATCCATGTCTTGATGCTAAGGAGATACAGATCAGACCCTTCACATGTCATATCAACGGAGAAGATTGATGTGCAACCATATTTGACATATGAAGAAGAACCAGTGAAAATTCTAGGCCAAGAAATTAAGGAACTACGAAACAAGCAAATTTGAATGGTGAAAGTACTTTGGAGACACCACACTGCTGAAGAGGCTATTTAGGAGAGTAAAGAGACGATAAGGCAGCATTTTCCTCAATTGTTTGCACTAGGTAAATTTCGAGGATGAAATTTTATTTAGAGAGGAAGATTGTAACGTCTTGAACTTCTGAGCTCTGAACAGTAATATTTTTGGTCCATGAATAGTACTATTCAAAGCCAGTTTGAGGACTAAAAATGAAATAAAAATAAATTCAAATAAGCAGTAGAAAAATCAAAGTGACCATCGGGTTACGGACTTAAATGTCATTATCGAAAAAGATAGACTATAACCTGATGAGGGGCATTTTGGTCATTCGACACTCAGAGTGGACTTTTGACCTAAATGTCCATTAAAATGAGTGACATTAAAATGTTGAAAATGAAATAAAAATATGAAATATAAATGGAAAATGAAAAAAAGACACAAATGGAATTAATGGAAAAGTTATAAATATAATTATATTAATTAATTGTAATTAAAATTAAGACTAATAATACTTAGCCACCTACACATATAAGAGACAAATAAATTAAAAACAAAAAGAAAAGTCTTCATCTTCCTCATTTCCTCCCTTTGGCCGAATCCCATGTTCTCTCCCTTCTCCATTTTTCTTCAATCTTCAAGCTTCATTTCCCAAACATTCTCACCGTGTTTCCTCAAGTCCCCAACACTAAAACTTGCTCTTGAACCTTGTTAAGGTTTTTGGTAGCAAAGAAAATGGAAGAAAGTTGAAGTTGGCAAGCTTGAAAATTTGCTAAGTGAGGTTAGTGCACAATCAACCTTCTTTTCTTCTTTTATCCTTGAAATTAAGTCTAAGTATGATGGAATTGATTGAGAATTGATGAAAATGATGTGTGTTTGAAAGACCTAAAATTCGGCCAGCCTATGTATGTGAAGTTTTTGATGTGTTTAATTAGATTTAAACTTGAATTCTAACTTGGATTAAGTGATATACATGATATATATGGTGAAGATGCATGAAAGTGATGTGAATTGAGATTGTGAAGTTAGGGTTTGAAGGGAAATTTGAGGGTTTTGTGATATGATACATAATTGAAGTGTTTGAGGTTAAATATTGACCAATTAATGTGAATTGGTTGAGAAATGAAGTTGGTTGTTGAGTTGAATTAAAGAATTGGAAGTGTGACTTTTGTGCAGGAATTCTGGACCTCTAAGTCCAGTGGGTTTATGTGGCTATAAGTAGAGCTACATTGCTCCAATTGGTATGAGGCTAATTGGAGATTAAACCTAAGGCATAATGTTATAAATGTCATGAAGGAAGCTTGCCCAGAAACTGACCACAAACTGCCTTAAGTTAGGCTTGAATATAGAATTGATGTTCTGGACTTGGGCAGAAATAACCATATGAACAGTGTTCAGTTATTTAAGCATAACTCACTATATGAAACTCCAAATGACCTGATTCTTGAACCTATGGAATTCTGAGATATAGGAGAACATTTCTCATGAAGATTAAAAAACCTAGTTTTGACCCTAACACAACTAAATTGCTAGGCAAATTTAGTCTATCAAACTTGCCCTAGACAAAACCTGACCTGGAAATCCTAAACTTCAGGGTACCTGACCAATTGTGGAAAAAATGCCATAACTCAGTCTAAAAAATTGCAAATGCAGTGATTCAAAATCCAAAATTTTTGTAAGACCTAAAACTACAATTTTAATGTTTTAACCAGAACCTGAATCTTAATGCAACTTAGGGAAATTGTTAGGACAAATTAGTAACTCCAATCCTAGAATTCCTGTACCTAGAGCTAGAGCAAATTACGAATTGACACCTGGATACTAATCAGACCATAACTTCCACTAGAATGCTCCAATTGGAGTGAATCAAGATAATCTGAAAACCTAATAATGAGGGATACAACTTTTGTTTAGGAACCTTACTCAAATTCTTGTTGTAAAATCCTTAAATATTAAATGCAAAACTTGACCTGAACTTGAAATCCTGAATGTATAGGGTTTATGAGTCCAAGTTGGTTAAATTACCATAACTCATGCTATACAGCTTCAAATTTAGAAATTCTTGAACTTGTGTAACCATGAGACATAGGAGAACAACTTATATGAAGAACACCAAGCAAAATTATGACTGTAACTTATTCAAATAGCTTGCCAAAATTGAGTTCTAGAATCTAACCTGTTCTAGAATAGTATTGTTCACTGGACCAGTACTTGGTAAAATGACCATAACTAGAGCTACACTACTTTAAACTGGATAATTCAAAAAGGAAATTAAAGCTAAGACAATAAGGAATAACTTTTATGAAGAAAGTGTGGTCAAATTACTACTGTAACTTCGCTTAATATAAGAGAAAAGCCAAGATTGAAATTCTAGAATTTATGATGTACTCCTAAAATGAATTGGAATATGATTGGCAATTAATACCAATGACTCATTAAACATGATTATGATGTAAATGTGCATTTGGAACATATATTTCTCAACATGATTAGAACAAAAATGTTATGAAATATAAATACTAATTGCCCATATATGTCTAAACATGTGTGTATGGATTGGATAGATTGGCATGCCAAGTAGGGTTGTGTTTTGTAGTACTGTTTATGGCTTTGTTCCATTCTGTTGATTATGGCTTTTGAGCCATTCTGTTGATCATGGCTACCAGCCATTCTATTGCATCTCATTGTATATGGCTTTATGCCCGATTGCTATTATGGATTTTTAACCATTCTGCTGCATACCTGGTTTACATTATGTGTCCCATGGTATGATGGCCCGAGGCACAAATATGTCCAGTGCTAGTGATACCCGCTTATCTAGTCCAGTTAATCTGTTATAGGTTACTTGGGCATTAAAATGAGTAATGTAAATTAAATGACGAATAAATAAATGGAAAGATCAACAAAATAAATATCATTTAAATATTATTACAAATACAACTCTTATGATCATACAACCTTAAATTAATTATTTTGATCTGCTTAGTTTATTTTTATATTGCTATTGCACCACTAAGCGTTATGCTTAGCACGTGGATTTTTCTTTGCATAGGTACTGGAGATAAGGATAAAGCCCAGCAGATACCAGACTGGGAGTTAGAGATTTTGGATCTGCATAGTGGCAAGTTGTGTCACCTCACTCCTGCAGTGCATTTTGGTAGGGTCCGCCAGGCCACACTAGTGTATTTTTACATTGTAAATATTCATTAAATTTTGTAATGTAAATTATAAATTTATGTAATTAAATTTGTATATGATGTGATTAATAAATTTGAAAATTTCATGTATGAATTGAGTATGAATGAATAAGAATTAGAATGGTTTGATGATTTGGATTTGAGAATGATGATGAGATTATGAATTGGAAATAAGATAATATTGATGAAATTTTTAAATAGGTGATTAGTGTAACACTGTAAATGTTAATAGAACAGGGGAAACTTTGCTCGTTTCTCCATTTAAATATTCAAATTTAAATAAAAAAAGGAAAATAAAGTAATAATGAATAAAGTATGACATGTTAGAGTGCTTCAGCACAGAGTGTGACATTCCTTGCTCGACTACCCCGTAGATCGAGTAAGGGGTGTTACAATTATGATGCACGTTTATGATCATGCATGATATGATATGAGGTGGTATGTCCAAAAGAGGAAGACCCGAGGAGCTTCTTTATGAGAGCTGCACATTGGATATGTTATGTATTTAAGTAGAAGTTCTGAAGAGCTTCTGTATGAACTGGGCACATTGGATATGGGAAATCACTAGTGACAAAGTCCATCCTATGTGAAATGTTTGTGATATGAAAAGCTCATGTGATTGATGCATTACATATGTTTGAAATGAATAATATGAATAATTTGTGTTTAGCTAGTTTACTTACTAAGCTCATTGAAGCTTAACCCTTTCCCTTAACCCCAGATACAGAGTTATAGGGATAGAAGTGTCTTCTAAGAGAGCTAGGATCAGGAGCAGATATAGATTTCCTTATGCATGATTCATGTTATTAGATTGGACATGTAAAATTTTAAATGGATAGACACTGTCTATGGTTATAAGGAATTGTAATAAGTTTTGTCTAAGTTAAGTTTGTACGGATGTTACCTTAATTTTAAGCAAACTCTTTGAAATCAATGTATGAATGTACAAGTCACACTTTAACTATTATGAATGCTAGGAAATACATGTCCATTAGGGTTGTGTCCTTATATGCTATGTGATATGCTTATACTTTATGACATGCTTTGTGATATGTTTTATGTGAATCCACATGAACTTTATCTATACTTAACACTTGTTATTTGCTTTCAGAAAATGCGAGGTTAAAATGGTTCACAAGGTTGACCAGTGCACCACCCAAAAATGAGGGCATAGGAGCACTACCCACTAAGTGAGGGGAAGAGCAAGCAAAAGTGGAAGGGGAGAATTCTTAAAAGATCCCAGAAGGTTTATTGAGGTTAGTAGGGAGACCTTTAGTTTACCCAGAGTATCTGTGGATGCACAAAGGGGTTCTCATAGCTTTCAGTAATAGTAGGACCCTAGTTTTTCTAATCTAGGAAAAGAAAAGGAAGACAGATATGAAGAGGGGCTGGATGAGTCAAAGTTTGTATCCCCACCACCACAAGGCTAGGAACAAGGGTTTGGGTTTAACTATCTATAACAAGGAAGTTTTGGGAACCCTGGGTCATAGGCTACTCTCAATACCTCCTTTCATGCCCTACCTATCTTACTTCCCACCTTTTAGCCCTTACCCCATGCATCCTCCTCAATAGTAGCCCCAAAACCCTCAAACTACCATGGGAATTTAGAACCCCATGGAGGGAGTTGTAGGAAAGCAAGCACCACCACCACCCCCTACAACCCCAATGGTTCCAACACAAGAGATTAGGTCAAGTAGTAGATGCAAGGCAAAAATGATAGAGTACTAAAGCTGGATGCACCTAAATATAAGGAAAGAGATGATCCTTTCAAGTATGTTAAGGCAATCAAGATGATAGCTAATGAACTAGATGTCAACGATAGTAGGGCCATTCAGATGGTTGGCTTTACCTTAAAATGCAAGAGGCAAAAGAATGGTATAAGGCTTATATTGCTAGCTAGGTTGATAGCATAACCTAGACTCAGTTTATGGCA
The DNA here is from genome assembly GCF_030052815.1 of Hevea brasiliensis. NCBI lineage: Eukaryota > Viridiplantae > Streptophyta > Magnoliopsida > Malpighiales > Euphorbiaceae > Hevea > Hevea brasiliensis. The sequence continues at coordinate 72,973,682 of NC_079501.1, forward strand.
GAGTTTACTAGCTAGGCTTTTCCAGAAAACTCTAGAGAGTTAAAGGTGGTAGAGTTTAAATAGTTGAGGTAGATAGCCAGCATGTGTGTGGATGAATATATAGATAAGTTTGTGAAACTTCTATAGTATGTAGGGTAAGAGTATTGTAACATCCCATAATCTCTAGCCTTAGACAGTACTAATATCCACCTATGAATAGTGTTATTCAAAGAAAATTTGAAGGTAAAATATGACTTGAAAATAAGTTCAAATAAGCAGATTAAAACCCAAAGTGAAAAATGGAGTTATGGACTATCGGGCATTATGGAAAAGATGAATAGTAAATCGATAAGAAAAAAATTTAGTCAATTAAATTTAAAGGTCAAACATTAACCAAAGATGTGATTAATTAAGCTAATGAAGTTGGATTAATTTAATTAATCATGATTATGAAAATTAAATATAATTATCTAAATAGTTAAACCAAATAATTAGGAATTTCACCATATTTACAAGTTTACCACTAGGAATTAAAATAATATAAGTATCTATTATTAGAGGACAAACATCATCATTTAATCTTCTTCTTCATGTGGCCGAACCCCATCTTCTCCCATTCCACCATTTTTATTTCTTCTAAGTTTTAATCCACACTAAATTCTTAGCCTTCATCACTCCAAATAGCATAATTAAGCTTCATTTTGGTGAGAGCACATCATTTAAGCAAGAAATTTCAAGGATTTAGGAGGGTTATCAAGAAATCAAATTGGGAAAAAACTCAAGGTAAGGGAGAATTGAGCTTAGCATGCATAGATTCATGTTATCATGTTATAATCATGGCATAAGTGTGATTTGTGGCAAGAACTTTTAAAATTCATGAATAAGGAAATCTAGTCCAAGCTCACAAGGAACTAAGGAAGGGCTATAAGGTTGATTAGAGGTGAAATTGAAGAGTTAAGCAAAGACTGGAAGCTTAAATTGGTATGTGCACTCTTAATTTCTTCTTAAATTTGTTACCAAGGGTTTTCACACCATTTAGGAGTTTTTGCTAAATTAAATGTAAATGTTTATTTTATTGATAGAAAGATGATAATTAGTATGTGCAAATGATGTAGTGCCTATTTGGAATCATGTTGGTTGGTTTGTGTTGTAGTATGCATTGTGAATGGGGATGCTAAGCAATCTAGCCGAATTTGACAAGAATAAACTTTTAAGCCCCTATCTTGAGTTCTATAATTCCAAATGACTTGAAACTTATGGCAAATTGAAGTTAAGATATAATGCTAAAACTTTTGTGAAGATAAGTTACTCTAATTCTGTGTGTAAATATCTTGAATAATTACTAGAAGTTGAGTCATAAAACCTAGAACCTAGGAGCAGTACACTCAGTCCGGAGTAACATGGATATAATTCACACTAGGAAACTCCAAATGAGGCTATTCTTCATTTGTTGAAAAGCTAAGACATAAAGAAATAACTTTTTTAAAGAACAAAATGACAAATTCTGATTGCAACTTATTCAAATCTAAACTCTAAAAATTATCCAGAACCTATCCTGCGATCAGTACAGTAGAGCATCTGAACATATTCAACTTATTTGGACATAACGCACTGTACAAAATTCCAAATGAGGTGAATATTACCTTGTTGGAAAGCTAAGACACAGAGGAACAACTTTCATGAAGACCAATTTGACAAATTATGACTGAAACTTTACTGAAATTAAGTTCTAAAACCTGTTCAGAAGCTGCGCTATATTCTATAAGGAAAAGGCAAATATGACTAGATCCTGCTTATTTAGTCATAACTTGTGATCTATAAATCAGAATCAAGTGATTCAAAAACCAAATGAAAGTTAAGTCATAAATCTAAAAATCTTATAAGGAAAGCATAAGTTAATTCTTACATTTACTTGGTCCAATCTCTAATGGAAAACTGTGTATCATTTAAGAATTTACAAGATTATGCCATGTTATTCATTAATGCGAATTGCATGTGTATTTAGTATGCTTGAATGCAAAAAATATACAAATATGGAAATGGCATGGAAATGTTGGCACACATATTTTGACAATTATGTGAACAAGGAATGTTGAATAAATGTTAATTATGAAAGTTAAGACAAGTGAGCCTAGACAATGAGTATAGGATTGGATAGGTGGGCATGCTACTGATCAAAGCCACTGAGTAGTCAGTACCAAGAATGAAAGCTAGTGTTATATCATTCATAGCCACCAAGTGGTTAGTACCGAGAATGAAAGCTAGTGTTATATCAGTCAAAGCCAACAAGTGGTCAATACCGAGAATGAAAGCTTGTGTTAAACTGACCAGAATCACTAAGTGGTTAGTGCCATGAATCTCACTATCTAGTTTATATACCGTCTATCATAGGTTACTATGGGTATGGAAATAAAGCTCCCATTTGTGATCATAAAAGATTATTGAGTTAAATAAGTGCATTTAACTTCATAAAATGGTATGATTAACAAGTACGGATTTATTAGCTTATAATTATATCACGATGATATGTGCTTGCTTTTAAATTTTTAAATACCCTTGTATGAATATTATGAGCATATTATGTGTTAATGTGCGTTAGGAAATTATTTTGTTTTAAATTAAGAGTGCACCACAAAGCTATTTAGCTTAGCACAAAGATTTGTTTTCTCGCGCAGGTATAGTAGATAAAGTGTAGATAGGGGCTGATAGGAGGTAGATTGAATCTATAGAAAAGTCTAGAGTTACCATATCTCATTTTGGGTAGATACATCATCCTCATTGTGCATTTTTACTCACATGCATGCATACATTATGTTGTAAACAATATTATGTAACTTTATTCTGGAGATTGTAATTATAAGAATGTAAATTAAATTTAGCTACTTGAGTTAGTTAATATAATTGTAAATTAAAGATACCTCTTATGTATATGCAATCTTGGATGAAGAATTGATGAATATGAAAATTGGTGATTATTATATGATAGAAATAATATGAAAATTGAGAATTGAACAGGTTGTGAATAATATTTTAACAGGTAAATAGTTAAAATTTAAGGGAAACTCTTGCAGTTTCTCCATTTAACATAAATAGATATGTTTTTATAATTACATTTTCAAGTAAATTAAGGATAATAATTAATAAATAGCGATAGGTGCTCTATGCACCGAATGTGGCATCTCCTTACTCGGTTTCACGGTAGATTGGGTAAAGGGGGTATTACATTTAGTGGTATTAGAGTAAGATTTAGGTGTTCCTAGACCTAAATAGCAAATTATAACATATGTGTGTGAACATGCATTGCATCTACTAGGGATTGAGGTGACTCTTATGCAGATCTACTCTCCTATCTATTTTAGGTTGGTAGAATGGATTCTGATACTCCTCGGGCTATTGAAGCAGAAGCAAGGAGTCACGCTTCAGAGAGTAGTAGTGTTAGAGGCGTGAGAGATTCTGTAGCACCAGTAGCTGCTGAGTAGCCTGCAGAACCCCAGCAACATTTTTTCTAGCAGATGTCCTATTTACTCAGGCAGGTAATGGGAGCTCAGTCATAGCCTGCATAGAAATCACCTATAGAGAAGCTCCAAAAGTATGGGGCTGTGGATTTTAGAGGAATAAGGGAGGATGACCCAGCTGCTGTAGAGTATTGGCTGGAGAGGATTGAGAGAGTTCTTCAGCAGCTGCATTACACATCTGACTAGAGCTTGGAGTGTGTAGTCTCACCACTACAGGAGGCTGCTTACTAGTGGTGGGACACAATAACCATGGTAGTACAGCCAGCTGTGGTGACTTGGAATTTATTTATGGCAGAGTTCAGAAAGAAGTATATCAATTGTATTTACTTAGAGCACAGGAGGAGAGAGTTTATTGCTCTCAGGCAGAGGCAGCTGATAATGGCTGAATATGAGCAGGAATTTATCCAGCTGAGTAAGTACACCAGGGATATCATTCCCACAGAGGCAAAGAGATGCAGGAGGTTCGAGGAAGGCCTCAATAATAGTATTAGACTTCATGTTATGGCATTACAGTATATAGATTTCACCTAGCTTGTGGCAGCTGCTATGAATGTAGAGAGAGTTCAAGCTAGTCTAGCTCCACATTCACAGCCAGTAAAAGGCCCAGGGGGTAGTTTAGTCAGGCACCAACTCAGAGGCTAGGACAGGGGTCTAGGTCCACATTTAAGAGAGGCCAGCCAACAGCATCAGTGGCTAGCACACCAAAGACTAGTAGTGAGAGGTCCCGCCCCAGTTGCATGCACACACTGTGGAAAAGGCATGGAGGAGAATGTTGGGGATTGACTGGAGCTTGTTATAGATGTGGGGCCACTGACCACTTCCAGAGGGACTATCCTAGGAGGACTAATCCCTCAACATAGACAGAGAGGTAAGCTCCTACTATACAAAGGTGTAGGAAGGCTGGGAGATCTAAGGCAACTGGGGGCACTGTGAGACTTGCATCTGAGACAATGAAGAGACCAGATACTTGAGTGCCAGCACGTGCATATGCCATTCAAGCCAGAGAGGAGAGGATGCACCTGATGTTATAGTTGGTACATTTTCTCTCTTTGACTATGTAGTGCACGCATTAACAGACCCTGGTTCAACTCATTCTTATATGTGCACTGCCATCTCTATAGAGAGGAGTTTGAGGGTTGAAACCATTGAGCAAGATATCCTAGTTACTAACCCTTTGGGCCACAGTGTGATGGTGAATAAGATCTATAGGGTTTGTCCCTTGAGGATTCAAGAGTATGAGTTTTTTGAAGACCTTATTGAGCTACCTTTTCATAAGTTTAATGTGATTTTGGGGATGGATTGGCTATCACATCAACAAGCTATGGTGGATTGCCATTTAAAGAGAATCACATTAAGGACTCCTAATAATGAGGAGATCACTGTTGTGGGTGAAAGGATAGATTATTTGTCTAATGTTATATTAGTCACTACTATAAGGAGGTTGATAAGGAAGGGTTGTGAAGCTTACCTGGCACATATGGTTAATACTTGGAAGGCTAAGCCTAACATTCATGACATACCCATTATATGTGATTTTCCAGATGTTTTCCCTAAGGAATTACCTGGTTTACCACCAGAGAGGGAAGTGGAATTTGCTATAGAGATTATGCCTGGTACAACACTAGTGTCCATTGCTCCTTATAGGATGGCACCCACAGAATTAAAGGAATTAAAAATCCAGTTATAGGAGTTGCTGGATAAAGGGTTTATATGCCCTAGTGTGTCGCCATGGGGAGCACTAGTATTATTTGTAAAGAAGAAGGATGGGACACTTAGACTGTGTGTGGATTATAGACAGTTGAATAAGGTAACTATGAAGAATAGATATCCTTTACCCATAATTGATTATTTGTTTAATCAGCTAAAGGTAGCAGGTGTTTTCTCCAAGACTGACCTTGGATCAAGGTATCATCGGCTGTGTAACACCCCTAATTTTTAAATTTATTATTTTTAAGCAAATATGGATGTTTTAATTTTATTTAAATTTTAAGAAATTATTTGAAATTTTTCGAATTTTTGAAATCGGGTTTGATTTCCCGAAAATATAAAACTTTGATGATTTTTAAAAATTAATTTAAAGACCACGTGGTAAAACTAAAATTATATTTGTAGTCTACACACTTTTCTGAGTTTTCTAGAATTTTTTTCGAAATTTTTGGTCCTCATTTTTGGTTCCAAGGCAAGTAAAAATTCAAAATTTTGTATTCCAAATCGAACCGGATCGAATCGGACCGGTCAAATCGGACCGGCTCCTTCTTCTTCTTCTTCTCTTTTTCTCCCGCGCGCGTTTTCTCCTTCCTCTCTCTCTCCCGTTTTCTCTCTTCTCCTGCCCCAGCCCGCCGGCCAGCCACCTCCCCCGCCACCCTAGCCCGCCGAAACAACCCCCCAGCCGCTCCAGCTCACCCGCCGCCGCTTGTAGCCCCGGCAAACGTCGCACGAAGTGACGCGACGCACACGCGCGACTCTTCATCTTCGCGACCAAAATCAGGCCGATCCGGCCACCAATCGGACTGGGTCTTGTGTTTAAATCCATCTACTCATCGAGAGCTTTCCATAGACACCAAGAACACCGAAATCCATAGAGCGGTTTGTCCAATTTTTGCCCGGGAAGTTTTAGCCAATTTTAATTTTTGGGCTAGATTTCTCGCAAACCGTGAATCCTACGAGAAAACTGAGAGTACCAGAGCGCTCCACTCATCGAGAGCTTTGCGGAGATATAAATTTCAAATTTTTCCGATACCGTTTTTTGGTGGGTCTCACGAAACTTCGTAGTATTTTTCTGAGTATTAATTGAGCTTAGAAAATTCCGTAAAATTTATGTACTAACCCCCGTGTTGTGGGCTTCGTGTAGGTATCTTCAATTCGCGAAAATTCGACAGTGGTTCGGGTCTGTGAATTTCCAGCCAGATAGACCGACTACCGGAAAAGTCTCCAAATTGGAACGAGGTTTTGGCTACCCCACCATTGTCAGACGTCCCGAGCGCGTCTCCGAAGTCGGAATCGGCATAGGTAAATCCGAACCTTACTTTTTCGTAATTTTCTAGTGCTTAAATGAGATTAAAAATCCGTAAAATATTCGTGGTAGCTCAGAAAATTATGATTCTTTTTGCATTAGCCTAGTAATATTGCTAAGGACCGCAGGGCAAAGTTTTAGAATTTTTAGAGTTCATTTGGGTAGTTTTTGCAAAAAGAGTCAATTATAAGGACTAAATTGAAATTTTACATATTGTGATGGATAACTGTTTGGATGAGCCTAGGAGGGGCTGTGTGATATGATTGAGTTGTGGATATATGGATTGTGAATATAGAAGTGCGTTTTGAGCCCTTTTGCAGGTTGGGTAGGTCCTAGGTATAAGGGAGACTCTGCCTGATTTTCGGCACGACTTAGGATGTATTTGGTCTTTTATTAAGTTTGTATTGAGTCAAATTTATTAAATGATTGTAATAAAATTGTCAGGTGAGCCGGGATAGCCTTCTTCCTCCGCCCAGTCGCCACAGTGACCGCTGTCAAATCTGTGAGTAAAATATTAATTTTAATTGTAATTTCACTATTATTATATGTTCAAGCATGCCCATGCATCACTTATATGTATGTATCTATGTAGTTAAACTCTAGGCACGTTTTATGTTACATTTCACTCTACAGCGTGCATTAGTTTTAGATAGTTATAGAGATTATGGTTAAAATTGATATTTTACTCTCTAAGTCGAACGCTCACTCCTGTTCAATATTTTTCCAGGCCACAGGAGGATATTTTTGAGGTTAACCTGCTTTTCTCCCTCGCAGGTCATTTATTCATGTTTGTGTAATTTTATAAACTTCTAGAATTTCCGCATGTGTTAGAAATATTTAATTGATTTGGGTCTGTAATATAAATTGTTATTTTGGACCTGTAAAATTTTTATCACATGCATGTTTGATGGACTGGATGAGGGAGCTGAGCTCCCATTTATTTTTATGTTGATATGAGTATGTGGAGGGTGAGCTGAGCTCCCCAATTGATTATTTATTATGTTTACAGGTCGGATGAGTCAAAAACTCCCCATTGGAAGGTCCATTTTATGGCTGGACTCTGTCCGGTTGATTTCTTGAAATTGGGCCCAAATGGGCCTTAGAGTTTGGTTAGTGAATAGTTAGGCTTACTACGGGCCTCAGGGGCTTTAGGCTGGTCCAGGTCCTAGTGCCGGTCCAGCCCATAGGTTGGGTCGTGACAGGCTGAGGGTCAAGGAGTCTGGTGTGCCTAAGACGGTAGTCAGAACCCAGTAAGGACATTATGAGTTTTTTGTTATGCCATTTGGGTTAACCAATGCACCAGTAGCATTCATGGACCTGATGAACTGTATCTTCCATCCTTATTTAGATCAGTTAATGGTGGTCTTTATTGACGATATACTGGTGTATTCTAGAGACCGAGAAGAGCATAAAAAGCATTTAAGGATTGTACTATAGACTTTGAGGGAGAAGTAGTTATATGCTAAGTTGTTTAATGGTGAGTTTTAGCTACATGAGATTTCTTTTCTGGGCCATATTGTGTTAGTTGATGGGATTAGGGTGGATTCCAAAAAGATACAAGTTATTGTAGATTGGAAACCACCAAAGAACAAGATGGAAATTAGAAGTTTATTGGGGTTAGCTGTGAAGGAGCGGAAGCATGAAAAACATAAGTTTATACCAATGAATTCAAAAATTTTCACCTAGGGTCACATGCATCATGCAATATTTATTTTTATCTATTTGATTTCAATGATAAACAACATATTAAAACTCTTTTAATATGTTTTTGGATCTGTATTTGTCATTTAAGATTTTAAAATTAATCACATTAATTTTAGAACCCCAGATTAGATCAAGAATAAATACACTAACCTCTTGATGCACTGCAGTGTATTTGCGCCTTTCAGATGCGTCTTCAGGACACCAGATGTTGCCCCTCTAGCTTGTCCACACCAAGTTCACTATGGCAGCCCTTGAATAGCTTCTAAAGCTTTTTCTATTAGTTAAAAAATCAAGTTTTGCCTTTTAAGAGATTAAAGATGTAAACAGAACACTAGAAACAATTTATAGTATTTTTAATTCAAGAGATTGTTTGCTAATCTCTTGGAATTGATGAGAGATGAAGAAAAAGAGAGAATGGGAGCTTCAAGGTGGCGGCACAAAGGAGGAGGCAACAGCTTGTGTTATTTTTTCTTTTCATAACAACACTTATATAGCTAGGTCAACACATAAAACCCTTGCCACATGTCACCCTCTGATTGGTTATAGGTTTAATTGACCCAATCACATTTTGTCAAGTGTCAAACCTATATTTAATCTTAATTTTAATCATCTTACATGATTAAAAGACATTTGGCAAGCTTATGTGTAGTGCCATGTGTCACCATCTCATGGTACCACATGTCACCCTGTGAAATGACCAAAATGCCCCTGTGTCTTAATTTTGAGTTCTCAACCCAAAATAAATATTTCTCTTCTTCTAATCAATTTATATCAAATATAAATCAATTAATTAATCTTTATTAATTAATTTCTCATTAATTAAATTCGTATTTAAACACTTTAAATATAAATTTAACTTATACTATGCATCCAATAACCTAGATTTGGTTTCAAGTCATGCTAGGGACTTTGTAATCAATTGCAAACCAAACCTATTTAATTAATCAATTAAACTCTTTAATTAATTAATTAAATCATATTTAATTAGGTGATAACTTGTGTATGTGTGTGACTTACTAGGCTCATCACTAATTGGCAATGAGATATGATATCAACTCTTAATATCATCAGAACTCTTTCTTACCATAAATGATTTCTCTAAATCATTTTATGCACCTCATAGACCATGGTTAACACCTAGCATAGCATGCCATGGCCACCCAATTAGTAATAAGGTTTACCTTAAATGAACCCATAATCATATGTTACCATGTACTAGAATCTCTCTGTTACAAAATCCCAACTCAAGCTGGAGTCATGGTTTATGTCAAACTCCATTTGCTATGAATATTATGTTCTCTTTTAATTCCAGTTCTTGATTAAAAATATTTTCTCATCAGAAACTCTTTCTGAATAAATCTATCTGTCCTAGCCAAGAACTTGAAACATCAAGAATAATTAAATGAACATAGGATTTTATCCCTATTTACTTAGAGGAACAGATTCCATCTTGATCAACACCTACCTCCATATATAACTAGTAGGAGCCAACACATGCCCATATACCCATACACAGTACAAGTATGAAAGTAGTATCAAACTTAAACTACCTATATACAAGATAACTGTGCTATCTCAGGTTCAAAGATTATATGCACTGATATGATTTATGATAATGCATTGACAAGAGTAAACTCCATGTGCTTGTCATAAGCGTCACTGGTTCGGCCTATTTATCATGTATAAGTGCCTATCATGTTTGTTATATGGCATAAGACTCACCATTCCATCTTATTTATATCTCATATAAATAACTTGGAAACAAATATGAATACAATCTTTCTGGACAAGTCATGTCCTTATTATGAAGTATCCTCGAATGTGAACCTATTTATGATACTTTGTACTAGAAATACTGTCACTCATATTCTTAACAACTTAAGAATAAAATTTCTAACAAAATATAAATGGACCTTTTCTATTACACATAAATATATTATGTAAACGGAAAAGTGGAAATGCCTTTTATTAATAAAAATATGTACAAGATACATACTAAATGATATGCTCTAGGGCATACTACTAACAATCTCCCACTAGCCCTAGAGCCATTTATTATAATATCTTAGACCCATCTTCTCAAGATGTCAGTCTAGCTGAGTCTGTGACATAGGCTTAGTGAATGGATCAGCTGGATTTTCAGCTGATGCTATTTTCTGCATGGCTATATCACCTCGCCTAACTATTTCTTTGATAATGTGATAGCGCCTTTCGATGTGTTTGGATTTCTGGTGAGACCTTGGTTCCTTAGCCTGTATGATTGCTCCATTGTTGTCATAATATAGTGGAACTACTGACTCAATGGAAGGAACTACTGCAAGTTCTGTCACGAACTTCTTTATCCAAACAGCTTCCTTTGCAGCATCTGATGCAACAATATACTCAGCCTTTGTAGTGGAATCTGCAGTCGTGCTCTGTTTGGAACTCTTCCAACTAACTGCACCTTCATTACAAATGAACATATACCCAGAGGTAGACCTTCTGTCATCGATATCTAATTGGAAATCAGAATCAGTATAACCATCCAATTGTAAGTCTCCACCTCCATAGATCAAGAATAAATCCTTAGTTCTTCTCAAGTACTTAAGGATATTCTTGACAGCTATCTAGTGTTCCAAACCTAGATTGGATTGATACCTGCTAGTCAAACTAACAGCATATGCAATATCCGGCCTAGTACACAATATTGCATACATTAAACTTCCAATAGCTGAAGCATATGGAATCCTGGCCATTTTATCTCTTTCTTCAGGTGTCTTTGGAGACATCTCTTTAGAAAGGTGGATACCATGTCTCACTGGTAACAATCCACTCTTAGAATCAAGCATGTTAAACCTCTTTAACACCTTTTCCAAGTATAGACTTTAGAATAAACCAATTATTCTTTTTGCTCTATCTCTATAGATGCGAATCCCAAGAATATAGGTTGGCTTCCCTAAGTCTTTCATGGAGAATGTATTTGACAACCATACCTTTACAGTTGTCAACATACCTATGTCATTACCCATCAATAGTATATCATCCACATATAAGACAAGGAAAGTGATAGCACTGTCACTAACCTTCTTATATACACATGGCTCATCCTCATTTTTGATAAAACCAAATGATTTAATGGCTTCATCAAAATGGATGTTCCAACTCCTCGAAGCTTGCTTCAACCCATAAATAGATCGCTTTAGCTTGCATACCTTGAAACCATCTTGGGATTCAAAACCCCTAGGTTGTTCCATGAAAATGTTTTCTTCAATGTATCCATTGAGAAAAGTTGTTTTAACATCCATCTGCCAAATCTCATAATCATAGTATGCAGCTATTGCTAATAGAATCCTAATTAATTTAAGCATGGCAACAGGCGAGAAAGTCTCCTCATAGTCGATTCCTTGCCTTTGGCGAAACCCTTTCGCTACTAGCCTTGCCTTATAGGTCTCTACCTTTCCATCAGAGCCAATTTTCTTCTTGAAAACCCATTTGTTCCCTATAGGTACAATACCCTTAGGTGGGTCAACAAGATCCCAAACTTGATTCTTATACATGGAATCGATTTTGGATTTCATAGCATCAATCCATTTTGAAGAGTCTATATCTGATATAGCTTCTTTATAGGTAAGTGGATTATCTTCATGATCTACTTCTTCATGAGTAGACAACTCTTGTTCTTCTTTATGAAGAAAACCATATCTCACTGGTAGGTGAGATACCCTGGTTGTTCTACGAGGAATAACTGTAGATGTTTCATCAATGGGTGTAGGTTGACTAGATTGATCTATATCCATCTGATCTGTTGGTTGGTCAGAATTCTCCAATTCTAACTCTATTTACCTTCCTTTGCCTCCTTCTTGAACAAACTGTTGTTCAAGAAATGTAACATCTCTACTCACCACAACCTTTTGTGATGTAGGCAAATAAAAATAATATCCAAAACTAACTTTTAGATATCCAACAAATCGACCCTTTTCTAATTTGGTTTCCAATTTATCAGTGTTCAGCTTTTTGATATAAGCTGGACAACCCCAAATCTTAACATGCTTAAGGCTTGGTTTTCTTCCATCCCATATCTCATAAGATGTGGAAGAAACTGATTTTGATGGAATCCTATTCAGAATATACAAAGCTAATTCTAATGCAAATCCCCAAAAGGAGATTGGCATGTCAGTTCTATCACTACAATTTAAAAAGGTTTTTAATACCTGTAAATAGTGCTCACCATGGTAAAAGAAGTAAGAAAAGTTTTTAAAATCCCTTGTAGTGTATTTGATGGGTTATCAATAGACGGAGTTAGTAATTTATTAGGTATACTACGGGATCATGTTATGCCTTACAGAGAGGTAGGGCGTGACATGTTTTAGTGGTATCAGAGCAAAGTTTTTAAATTCTGTTTTCACTTGTTACTTGAATATTCTTTCTTCATAGTACAACTGCTCAATATCATTATTTGATATATACAGTACATTACATTATAAATATGCACTAATGGGAGGAAATCTCCTTGTGTTATTGGTTCAGGAGATCTAAAATCCTCGAATTGACTATGGAAGAGGGTGATCGTTCAGTCGATCAATCGATTGAGGCTGAGGTGCAAGGGGATGCCCCAGGCCTACATAATGTTAGTGGTTCAAAGACCCCTCTGATCAGCAGTTTCTGCTCGATTCGCTCGTGAGATGGCTGCAATGTTCCAACAAATGGCTGGTAATGTACCTACTCAAGTCCCAATACAGACACCAGTGGTACAACCACAGTCTTCTACTAGACAGTATGACAAATTGATGAAGTATGGGGCTATAGAGTTCAAAGGGACAGTAGATCCTTTAGAAGCTGAACAGTGGTTAGAGAGGATGGATAGGGTATTTAAGAAACTGCATTGCACAGAGGAGCTCAGATTCGAATACTCAGTGTCTTTGTTACAGGGGGATGCTTATGACTGGTGGAAAACCATTCCCCACAGTCTGGTAGAACCTGCAGTGCTAACATGGAATGACTTTCTCAGGGAATTCAAGCAGAAATATGTCCCTGATGCTTATGTAGACCAGAAGCTACAAGAGTTCCTAAGTTTGAAACAGGGGGGCAGATCAGTGGCTGAGTATGAAAGGGAATTTTCCCGCCTGAGCCATTATGCAGTAAGTTTGCTTGCTACCAGCAGGGAGAGATGCAAGAGGTTTGAAACTGGCTTGAAGCCCAGTATCAGACTATAAGTAGTCGGCTTCAAACACACTAACTTCTCTGAACTTATTTCTCAAGCTCTAGAGTTAGAAAGAATCGAGTGCAAAGCGCTCTGAGAGAAAAAATCGAGAAGACAGAGAATGAGGGAAAATCAGAAACGAGTTCCAGTGGTCCCACCGGAAAGAGGAAGAACTATGAGGACACGGCAGAGGTGGCAAGAAGTCCGGTAGGGGAAGACATTCGGGCGAAACCTCCTCTATCTGGTCAGCAGAGTACCGGAGGTTCCTACCATTCCCGCCAATGTGAAAATTGTGGAAGATATCATGGTGGGATATGCTATAAGGCTATTGGAGCCTGTTATAACTGTGGAGGCACAGGACATTTTGCCAAGGACTGCACCAGTAGTCGCAGAGTTGGACCACCTCCTACTACTGCAGAAGGGTCAGTTCAGAGCCCTGTCACCAGAAGCTCACAACCACCTAGCAGAGGTAGAGGCAGGGGTAGAGGTAGCCCAGCAGGCAGCCAAGGCACGGTAAAACATTCAGAGCAAGACAGTGCTCCGGTCAGAGTCTATGCAATGAGACAGAGGGAAGAGGCCGAGACATCTGACGTTGTGGCTGGTACCTTCTCAACTTTTAACCAAGATGTGTTTGTGCTATTTGATCCGGGTTCTACCCATTCTTATGTGAGTGCTAGCATCATTGATTGCATTGCTGTTCCATGTACAAAAATGGACTTTGAGGTGCTAGTAACAAGTCCGCTAGGACAGGAGGTCAGGGAAATAAATTTTGATACATTAGTGATTAGTCCTTTAGGATAGGGATTGTGATAATAAGTGAAATTAGTTTTGGAAGAGTTTATCGGCGAAAAGTATTTCCTGACACACCATAAATTATAAAGCTAATTGGCGAGCCTATTTAATGTAAAGCAAGAGGACGTAAAAGTAAGTTACAGAAATAGAATTGCTCTAGATGAAGACAGAGATGTTACTGTTAGTAATTGTTAATGGTTATTGTAATAGAATAAGTTCGGATATCAGTGAATTCGAAAAGGATAAAAGATAGGAAAGTTTGATCTATTGAGTAAGCTGCAGATTTCAGTACTAACTTGAGATTATTGTGTAGAGCTACGTACTACCCGATAGTATATCTAGATGAGAATAGTTGCCAACGGCATCTGTTTTGGTATAGTTATGCCAGGACAGAATTTAATTGTTAGAAATAAGTTTGAAAATCCTACTTAGGGATCTAAAACTCAAAAGTTAGAATATCGAAAGGTTATAGTTCAGTACCAAAGGAAGTAAGTTATAGAATATTGACAGATAAAAAGAGTTATGGAAGTAGAAATTTGAACAGTTGATTCATATATAACAAAGAAATATTACAAATGTGAGGAAAACTATGGATTAGAATGGTCAGAGGACCCATGACTGATGAATGATTCTAACATGACCTCAAGGGTCATTCAAGAAGCAACGTGAACCAAAATATTAGACAGCATAATAGTAAGAGGAGATTGATGTTATCCAAACAAATTAAACATTGTATTAGATTGTTAAAAGTCTTACGATCATATAGAAAGGAGAAAATAAACGTATGACTATTGTAAGATGACTATTGGGTAAAATTTCGTGGACGAAATTTATTTAAGGGGGGGAGAATTGTAACACCCCTAA
Organism: Hevea brasiliensis; assembly: GCF_030052815.1. Taxonomy (NCBI): domain Eukaryota; kingdom Viridiplantae; phylum Streptophyta; class Magnoliopsida; order Malpighiales; family Euphorbiaceae; genus Hevea; species Hevea brasiliensis. Next base: position 72,988,728 of record NC_079501.1, read on the forward strand.
ATTCGGTAGTGCGTTCTGCTGTTCCGGTGACCAGTGTTGTCCGGACAGCTAGGATGCCTAGAACTACACTTCAATATGAGTGAGGAGACATAAAATAATGAAATACAAGAAAAGAAAATACAAGAAAAACAAAGGAAAAATAATAGCAAAGAAGAGTAACCAAGTTAAGCGAGCCGGGAAACCTAACGATGGGTGACCGCACCGGGAAGTCACGGCGTGGACCGTTGACTAGCTCGATCATGGAAACCACGAAAACATTTTTTGGACCTAAATAGACCCTTATTGAAGAATAAATATCATTAGGAAGATCAAAGAAAAATTAAATAATTAGTACAAAGAAAAGTGAGAAATTGAAAAACAGACAAAACCCGGTATTACCGAAAAATCGGGAATGCAACCCGAACAGGGGCATTATGGTCATTTGACATCCCGAATTGTCTTTTGACCTAAATGTACATTAAAAATAAATAATATTACACTTAGAAAATAAAATGAAAAATTAAATTGGGGGTACCTAATACAAATAACCAAAAATGGAGTGAAAAATGTGTAAATAACACATTTAGGCTTATTATATGATTAAATGGAGTGAGTGGGCCACTAAAGGAATAAATTAAACACAAAATGAGGCTGATGTAAGTCCACTATATCCAGCAGCAACTTCATCTTCTCCATTTCCATAAACTAGCCGAATTGAAGAAGAAAAAAAACCTCCATTTCCATTTTCATGCAAGCTCCATCAACCCCTCCATTTCAACTCCAATCTCTTAGGTTCCTTCATGAAAAATTGTCTACACATCACAAGGAAGGGTTTGATACTAAAATCAAGAAGTTTGGTGAAGGTTTAACAAGTCCCAACCATAAGGTAAGTTAGCATTTTTGAAGATTTCTTTGTTAAACTTTGTGTACATGTTATGGGTGTTGGTTTTGTGAAGGAAATTTTTAAGTTTGAAGAGTTATTGAGATATCCATTTTTGGGCAGCCATGTATTCATGTATTGATGAAGTATTTGTACATATAATTGATGAGAATTATGTTGGTTATGGTGATTTAATATCCTAGTAAAATATTTCATATGTATAAGGTGATTTTTGCACTTGGATGAAAATTGATGATTGTAGGACACTTTGGTATTGAGGAAGAATTTCGGCAGCTTAGGGATTCTTCAATAAATGTGTGTGTTCATGAAGGTGTTGGCAGAATATTGACATAGAAGTTTGATGGATATGTATATAGATTGATTGTGTAAAGTGTATGTAAGAATTAGTGATGTTTAGGTGTGTATGTGATTGTATTTAGACTTGGTAAATGTGAATTATATTTGGTGTGTTGAGGATAATTGTAATCTGCCCAAAGTAATGTTAATGTAAAGTGGAATATGTTTTTGGTAATGTACCAAAACAGATTTGGTAGGGAAGTAAACATATTTGCAAGGTAAGTGTGTGATTGATGTGTGTTTAAGCAAGGTAACTAAGGGCAGTGTACATTTTAGCCAATAAGTTTAAATGTGTAACCTCAATTGGTATGAGACCAATTGGAGGTGGAACTAGGCACAAAATGTGCCAACTTTCATTGAGAAAGCATACCAAAATTCTGCTTGCAAGGTGACCTAAGAAAATGACCAATTCGGATTAGGTACAATTAGGACCTGAAAAATGACCAATTGGGCAGCAGTGAGTGTTTAGGCCATAACTCACTCAAAACAGGTCCAATTGACCTGAAATTTTAACTATGAATAGTTAAGACCCATACCTACAAGTCTTATGAGACACCAAAGCCCAGAAATGACCAGAAGCAAGTCAAAAAGCTTGCACAAGTTCGGGTCCAAAAACTGGCCGAACCAAAGTTGACCAAATTGACCTAAAATTGACCTAATTTGATGCCAATTGACCAGCAATAGTGTAATGACCATAACTTGGTCTACTTAACTCGGATTGACCTGAAATTTTGCCCCGCGTGCAATAAGACATAGATCTACAAGTTTGTAGTTTTGACCAAAACTCGAAAACCGAGGGAACTAGGTCGTCCGGTTAGGTCAAACTAGTATCCCGGAACCCAGCAAATTGCAAGATAATGCACTAAACAAGGAAATGAGTTTGGTAAAACGTACCAACCCTAAAACCCTATCGAATGTGACATATTAAGGACACCAAAACCTAATTTACCTTAAACGCATCGAGGGTCGATATATTAGGTGATTAAGCAAATAAAGGTATTTAGTGAATAATTGAGTTCAGTGAATTACTTATCGAACATTATCGTTAGAGACAGTTTAATTTAGTACTGAAACACTTCAAATTGTGTTTCTCAGTTACCAAAGACTCAGGAAAAGGGAAGGAAACACTGAGTCCAGACCAGGAGACAATTATCAAAGGTTTGTGCACAACTAGTTTTCAACTGATTTTACTCTTAATAAGATTTCATATGATTAATTGTATGTTATTGATTTAAATTGTGTTTGTGCACAACAGTATTTCTTTTGAATTTTTCAATTGAAATGAATTATGACTATTTATACATTATTGTTTTAAATTGTGGAAATGTGTTTGAATGGATATTTATTGCTTGAAAAGCAGTGTAAATGATTTGATGCATACTATTGATTGAAAAGCACTGTAAATGGTTTTTGTGGAAATTAAAGATAATTATGAATTGTGTTGCCATTTTGTGAATGAAATTATAACTTTGGAAATTTATTGGATTCTCACGAATCATTTGAATAAAATGTTTGGAATTGATTTTGTGTTCACACTTAGCATGACAATATGATATCATTCCTTCTCCATTTATGGGGTTGTGATCGTTTATTTTCCTTCTCCATTTATGGAGTCGTGATCGTTTATTTTTCTCCCTCTCTGGTTTACCAGTTGAGGTGATCGGATGAGTACTCATTATATAGCTAGCTCCCTTCCTCATTGATTTCAATTAGTGGGGTTGTGATTGCTTTGTCATGGTGTACAACGCGGCATTGATCGGAAATTTGTGTCATGGCTTAAGTTGTGAATGCATTGGCAACACTGTATTCTTAACTTATTCGACTAAATTGTGTTGTTATGCGATTTGATAATTTGTGAAATGGAGTTAAATTCTTATTGACATTTACTATCTTTTGAATTTAACTATGTTTTGACTATTGAGATTTATTGTGATATTGTGTTAAATTCCTTATGACAGTATTGTCTTGAATTTAACTATGGTTTTTAAGTATCCACTATTTATTTGAATTATGAATTGTGATTTAAATTTGTATTTGGTTAATGTTGTGCACCACTGAGACATTGTCTCAGTGATAGCTTTTTATTGCTGTCGCAGGTAGACAGACAGACAGGGCAGCAGACTAGGCTGCTAGTACCTCCAGCGAGAGACTACCGGGTATAATGAGTATACCAGTATTCTGTATTTTGTAATGTAATGTATGTTCACTGTATGTACATATTGTTGTTGGTTTTGAGCAGTTGTAAATAAAAATTGTACATTGAAGTTGCAAAATAATTATGAGTTATTTTGGCTTGTAAAAATTGTATTTATTTCTTTTACCTCAGTCTTTGAAAAATTACTGTGAATTTGACTTGAGAACTGTGTTGGGTTGAAAAAAATATTGAAGTTGAGATTTGGAAATTTATTGAAGTGTTTTTCACAGGTTTTCTGAAGAACTGTTTTATCCAAAATACAGATGGCACTGCCAAAATTTTTACAGAAATTCCAAAAAAATTCAAATGTGTCAGTTCTATCACTACAATTTAAAAAGGTTTTTAATACCTGTAAATAGTGCTCACCATGGTAAAAGAAGTAAGAAAAGTTTTTAAAATCCCTTGTAGTGTATTTGATGGGTTATCAGTAGACGGAGTTGGTAATTCATTAGGTATACTACGAGATCATGTTATGCCTTACAGAGAGGTTGGGTGTGACAGAGCACGTTTAACCCTGGAGTTCTTCTAACTCTCCAGGCCATTCCACCAAAAGGTGCCTCTAGTTATTAGTTCCCTCATTTTATATATCATTACTTTTTGAACCCAAGACCATCTCCGTGCTTTGTCGATATGGGATTTGCCTAAGGGATCTTTCTCTCCCCCTTTTGGGACTCAGCTTCCTCGCTGAGGTTTGCCCCACCATCGCCCAAGAGGACACGCGAGCAGCTCTGGTGTAACACCCCTATTTGCATAGCCTGGTATATTTCACTATCGCAGTGACCGGTGTCGGTCTAGAAAATTAAGGGGATTAAAACCACACCTAAAATAACTAGATAAGCCATAAACACAAATAATTAGTAATTATCAATTAGTTAAGTATAAATAAGAAAAATAGAACATAAGAAGTTAAATGAGCTGAGAGTCCTAGGATGGGTGACCTCCTGAGAAGTTCTCCATTCCACCTATGGGACAAAACCGTGAGGCTTATGGCCAAAGCGAACAATTCCTCTAGTGGTTAGAGCCCGACCATTACAATTGGTATCAGAGCCACTCACGTGTCCTCTTGGGCGATGGTGGGGCAAACCTCAGTTAGGACGTTGAGTCCCGAAAGGGGGGGAGAAAGGTCCCTTAGGCAAATCCCACATCAGTAAAGCACGGAGATGGTCTTGGGTTCAAAAAGTAATGATATATTAAATGGGGGAACTAATCACCAGAGGCGCCTTTTGGTGGAATGTCCTGTAGAGTTGGAAGAACTCTAGGGTTAAGCGTGCTCGCTTGAGAGAAATCCTAGGATGGGTGACCTCCTAGGAAGTTCTCCATTCCACCTATGAGACAAAACCGTGAGGCTTATGGCCAAAGCAGACAATTCCTCTAGTAGTTAGAGGCCGACCGTTACATATTCATCAAATTCAGTACTCAAATATTCACCTCCACGATCTGATTGAAGAGCTTTAATACTCTTTCCTGTTTGATTTTCTACTTCAGATTTAAATTCTTTGAACTTTTCAAAGGATTCATGTTTGTATTTCATCAAATACAAATACGTAAACCTTTATTTATCATCAGAAAAGGTAATAAAGTAATGAAAATCGCCTCTAGCCATTTCCTTAAATGGACCACATACATCACTATGTATTAGCTCCAAAATATTTTCAGCCCTTAACCCTTGTCCAACAAAGGGTGATCTAGTCATTTTACCCTGAAGGCAAGATTCACAAGTTGGAGTAGGCTCAGAGCCCAATAAGGATAAAATCCCATTTTCTCCAGTTTTGTAATCTTATCTTCTGCAACATGACATAACCTTAAGTGCCAAACATATTTTGAACTAGAGTTGTTTTTCACTATGGCATTGCATTCATTTTGTGTTTGTCATTATTATCAAAATAATAAAGACCATCATTCATGTAACCCGAACCAACAATATTTATTTCCAAAATAAATATTGTAAACATCATCTGTGAACTGAAATTCATAGCTATTTCTAGTCAAACTAGATATAGAAATGATGTTCTTAAAAGCATCAGGTACATATAAAATATTATCCAAACACAAAACATGTCCAGACATGTAAAAAGACATGTAAAAAGATTTAGATCCTATGGCTAAAGCTTCAACAGTTGAGCCATTACCAATTCAGACTCTAACATCTTGAGAACGCAAGCTGCTACTATTTGCTAGTTCTTGCATATCATTAGAAATGTGAGAACTAGAACCAGTATCTAAAACCCAAGCTGTAGATGAACTATGAGTATCATCAAAATCTAAATAACAAGATATGGACATACCTTCCGAAGGTGTATCCTTCTTGTCCTTCAGAGAAGCAAGATACTCTGGACAGTTCCTTTTCCAATGCCCATCCTTCTGGCAGTGGAAACACTTTCCTTTGCCTCCATTAACTTTAGTCTTCCCTTTCTGTTTAGCTATTTTCTTTGAAGGACCAGGAATCTGAGATTTCTTTTTCTTATTGCCCTTATTCTTGTTGGACTTTCCAGTAGAAGAAGATGCAATCAAAGCAACCTCTTTTCCTTTATTGCCTGGCATATTCTTTTAGGCAATAACCAGCATGTTGAGTAAACCAGCTAAGATACATTCCTGTTTAGTCATATGGAAATTTGTCACAAAATTCCCAAAAGACTCAGGAAGGGACTGAAGGATCAAATCCGTCTGTAGTTGGAAATCCATGTTGAAGTCTAGATGTTCCAGCTGCTCAATCAGCCGAATCATCTTGTGGACATGATCCTCAACATTCTGTTCCTCAGACATCCTCATGTGGAACAGTTGCCTAGATATCTCATACCTAGCATTCTTGCTGTGCTCACCATACAACTCTTGTAGGTGAAGGAGAATCTCACTTGCACTCTGCATGTTCTCATGCTGCTTCTGTAACTCCTTACTCATGGAAGCAAACATGTAACATTTAGCTCTCATATCATGCTCCTTCCACTTGTCCAAAGTTTCATGTTCCTCTTGAGTGGCCTCTAGAGGTAAGGGACCAAGAATATTTGAATCTAGAACATATCCTATATGTTCAAGGTTTAGGACAAGTTTCAAATTTCTTAGCCAATCAGACAGATTAGGTCCTGTCAACCTATTATGATCAAGTATGCTTGCAAGGATATTGGATGGTGGTGGTTGTTCTGTGCTCATTATTATTAGAAAATTAATTGTAGAAAATAACCAGATTAATTAGTAAATGTATCATGTAATTAACCAAAATGATTATGGTCTTTTAGTCAAATTGGTCCTCCCACTAACTTAGCGAATCCTACACTTCCAAAGTAGAAAACGGAAATCCTAGTTGGATGGATTTCTAGTGGGTGATTGAATTCTTATAATTCTATTGATCATCCTCAGGTATATCCATTATTGGAGTTACAATAATCTATAAGTGAGCAACTCCTTGCCCATCACATCTCATGTGAGGTTCAATCCTTTACCTAGCCCCTAATGCTCAAAATCTCAGGTACATCCATTATTGACTTATCTTGTATTAGTTAAGTTGATCCCATTGAGCCAGTAATTATGCAAATAATTTTAATGTCCTCAGGTACATCCAATATTGGCCACCAAACCATTTACATATTTACAACATCTCATGCTTAACAATTATTCTTAAGAAAATCTCTTAAATTAATTGCATCTTATGCAACTATTTAAAATTTCTTAAAATAATTGTCCCAATAGAGGGCCCATGTTATAATTACTTTAATTATAGCATATCCAACTTAATCATTTGTTTAGAAGATTTTATGGTCATCCTAATTACTATTAAGGTCTCACTTTGCACATTATCCATTTAGCATGCATATATCATATAATTGCATACATTCCCATACATCTCATGCATTCATGGATAAGCAGTAAATATGGTATGATCATGGACTTTCTAAGGGATTCAATTCTGAGCCACCAAGAATTGAATCAGGGCATTCCTAGGTGCATTTCATTCATTCATTTTACAAGAGTTGCTGAAGGAGTACATAATCAACACTTGATCTTGAATTCATCCCACTGGTCCCACCAATGCTTTTAACGTCCTTAAATTTCCTGCAATCCAATATTACATAGTAATCCTTGGCATACCAAGGCGAATTTACAAAAACTTAAATAAATAAAATTACAACCCAAAAATTATTACAAACTTAATAATACATGCCCAAAATAAATTAAAATAAATTAATAAATTTACAATCCCAAAGAAACATAAAAGAAATAAATCCAATCACATTGATATTTTATAATCCATGATCATCCATCATGCATATCACTATTTAACAATTAAATAAAACATACATACTTAAATTAAATTGAATATCTCATATTCAACTTAAAAATCCAGATTTGAATATGATTCAAATAAATTTAAAAATTCATATTTGAATCTCATTCAAATAAATTTAAAAATTCAAATTTGAATCACATTCAAATAACCTTAAAAATTCATGTTTGAATCACATTCAAACAATTTTACAAAATCAGATTTGAATCACATTCAAACAATTTTTTAAAAATTCAGATCTGAATATTATTCAAACAACTTTAAAAATTCATATTTGAATATGATTCAAACAACTTTAAAAATTCAGATTTGATCACATTCAAACAACTTTTAAAATTCAGATTTGAATCACATTCAAACAATTTTTAAAATTTTGATTTGAATCAAAATTTAATTGTGTGATTAAAACTACTAATTAAATACTTTAATTAGTCATAGGATAGGCCTTAGATCATACAACAATTGCAGAATTAAAAAGCCAAACCTTGCAACACCCATGAAGCCACAAACCTTGCGCACCATGTTGGTGTTCTTCAAGCATGCCGCCACACATCCATTGCAACCAGCAATGGATAAATCATCTCATGATCAAAACACACAATTAAATCATATAATCAACAATCTAAATG